>NC_073696.1:256988146-257295838 GCF_029784165.1 Wyeomyia smithii
GTCAAGGTTCCAAGTTTCGGTATTTTATTTCTCTGAACACGTAAATTCTCTGTTTTACGGATTTTTCGCTGAACAAATTTACGGTATTCCGGTAAACACGTTCGGTTTCCGATTTCTTAGTATTTTTTTACGGAACAACGGTATTTACTTAACCGAGAAATCATTGTGCAGTTAAGTGTGTGTATAGGCTGTTGCAATAAATTAAAATATATTTCTAGTGATTTCAGTAGGTATAGGAATGGGCGATTAAAATGACTGTTTGACTGAAAACGTTTTGATGTTGACTAGTGAACCTGTATATTTGAGAAATGACAAGGCTCCCTAATGTTGACAGTTTCCTTAACGGTGAGTGCCTTGTCATTTCTCTAATATACAGGTTTACTACTGTCAACATCAAAACGGGCGAGCTGTATAATTTTGCATTGCCGTTATCCGTTTTGATGTTGACAGTTGCCTTAACGTTGAGTGTCTCTGCGTCTCTCTGGTGTATAATCTCCCTAGTTTTACATTAAATACATCCGGAGTACTTCGTGATAAGGCCAAATCTAACAAACTGTAAACAAATAGAGATTTTACCGAAAACGTATGAAGTGAGCTACTATCTACCTTCAAACTTCGAATAAATAATGTATCTCTTTTCTAACTATTAAAAAGTACGATGTTTGTTAAGGGCGAAATCTACTCAATATCAAAACGAAATAGAATGAGGAACACGTTCTTTTTGTTGTTTACGTCAGTAAAAGACGAAACTTGACTTCGTCTTGATTAGAGATACTCAGAGAGAGAGAGAGAGAGAGAGAGAGAGAGAGAGAGAGAGAGAGAGAGAGAGATAAGCGATGAAAAAACCTCCAATTTGGCAACTAGGTTTCACATATCGGAGGTGCCAGATCTTTTCTCAAATCGCAATGTTGACTAACTTTTTCATTCGACTCGTATAACTGATGGTGATGGTGGAGGTCCTGGGGAAGAATAAAGTGCATCACAAAAACCGTGGAGGTGTTAAATTTTATGTTAATGTACTTTCACCATAAAGACAAAGCCTTGGTGCTACATTCCGATTCGGAACATTACTCTTTATATATACGCAGACTTCGCAGCCGACTGTTTAGTGTACAGGACAATTGCGGGGCTAGCGCTATACTTTCACCATAATTGATCATTATTTTGTTGACCATACAAAAGGTTTTTGAACCACCAGTTAAAACTCACTGTATTAAAGTAGTTTTGGAGTGTTCTCAATTCATTGTTAAGAAATTATACATGAAAAACGTGTGAAAACATATATATTCTTAATTGTACCTGATTGCAACATCTTTCAATGTGCTATCTTTCTTTTTCGTTTGGCTCGAATTTTGATATGTTCGTTTGGCTCACAACATTCTCTTCGCATATCTCTCCCTCTGAGTATTGCTAGTCTTGATGAATGGGCGGAATCAAAGTTGTCAACAAAATAAACATTAAAAGCAAAGGGCGTATTCTAATACAATAACGTAAACACGGTGTATAGTAAAGGGCGATACTGTCGGGCAAATGAAAATAAGGCGTATAGTAAAGGGCGATACTGTCGAGCAGATCGAAAAAGTTGCATAGTAAAGGGCGAAACTATAAATTCTCGAATATACAATGTAAAGCGACTGAAATTCAAGTTTTAGGTTTACCATGTACAAAGCCAGAACAATTTTGCTTTCATTAGAGTATCTGGATGACAAATATATTGTTCCACCGTTATTTAGGATTTGAATTCGTGATTAAAAACTTTGTTTGTCTTTTTTGAGTTTTGTAGTCATTGTAAGATTTACCCTCGGATTCACCTTAATCACGAAGTAGTCCGGACATAATACTAAACTCCTCCAAATATTTATAGAGGGAATGGGGTCCTAAAGTTTTACACGGTTTTCTAATTTTTATATATCAGCTGAAAGAGTGCAAATTTCCAAGCAAAACGTGATTTTTAAAAAACGTTTATCGTTGTCCTTCGATTTTTAAATGAAGAATAAAAAACTGCTCGAAATGTCTTGAATGACAGTTCTCCCATACACGCTCGTGAAAAGTAACACGGCGAATGAATTAGTTTTAATTCAATTTCATAAGTTGCATGGAAACGTCAAAAAATGAATACCGCATTTGGTGATTCTGTGTAATCTTTACATTGATTTTAGATTAATCTAGAATAACTCATTTTTGAATTTACCACTTTAACTCAATTTTGAGTAGCAAGCATGAAAAAACGACACCATTATTTGACACGAGTGAAAAGGCTGCACCATGATTCAACATTTGTGCGCCATTATTTAGCCTTTGCGGCCGTGTTATCTGTTCTTGTGGCTGTTTGAGTGATTTCAAAAAATGAGAAAATCGCTGGGAAGGTGGTCACGGACATTTTAAAAAGCTTTAAGGTACACATATAAACTTTTTTCATTATTCATTCTAAAGAACCAAAAGTTTTCAGGTTGTTCGTGTCATCAGGAAAATTGTGGGAGAGTAAAATATCAAGTGATTATGCATCACAAAAAAAGAGCAAAATATACTTAAAAAATAAATATCATTAGACACCGTTCAGATTTTGTTGGTTTTGTTCTGACTGTTACCGGCACAAACCTCCCTCTCTACGCTAACATCGCATTTCAAGCTGAGTGGTTTTCAATTCTTAAAGTGAGTACTTTTAAATTCTGAAAATGGTTAGTTTTAAATTTAAAAATGAATATTTTTCTATTGAAAAATTTGATAGTTTCAAAATCTAAATCTGTGTAGGTTTTAATTTTAAAATTGAGTAGTTTTAAATTCAATAAATGGATAATTTTGTACACATAAACTGATATTTTTTAAGAACTCAATGAGTTTTTTTAAACACAAAAAATGAGTTAAATTGTATACATCATTCTGAATAATAAATACACAGTATTTGCCCATACTATGGTTACACAATTTTGAATAACAACAGAGTTACTCAATTTTCGTGTTGTTCCACTTTTTATGAAAATGAATTGTTTTCTAATAATTTTTGAATTCATTTTAGGGAGCGTGTATACCGTACATGGGTGAACTGTCATTGAAGACATTTCGAGCTGTCATTGAAGACATTTTCGAGCAGGAAAACGATAAACATTTTTCAAAAATCACGTTTTGCTCAGAAAACGCAGCTTTTTCAAATGATATATAAAAACTGGTATAGCATTAGGACCCAATTGAGGTAACTCAGCGGTGTTTCATGGCCGAAAAAGTAAATAGATCTGGCAGCACTGCTACCAACTGACAGTTTTCGTCATACTTGATTTAATTGCACTGCTAGCGTGTTGCATAGATTAGGGTCAGTGGAAGAAAATTTCATTTTTACAATCAAATCGTGAAATAGATCGTTGAAAGTTACCGGAATTTACTTGCCGATGACTCTCGAATGTGTAAAGGAGTGAAATTGTGTTGAACAGACTATAAACGAAGTGTTTACTCCGACCAAAAAATCGGCTGATCATCGTCTGGTCGGTGAAAATTAAAAATGGACGACAAGCGAGACAGTGAGTACCGTCTGCGACAGAAATGAGTGACCCAACGTTTTAGTTGGTGCTAGCGGGTGTTGTTTACGTTTATGATTTTTCGATTACAGGCAAAAAGGATAAGAAGCTTCGTAAATCACGTAGCCGAAGTCAAAGTCCTAGTCAAGGTTTTGGTCGTCGCAGAAGGGAGAGAAGTCGAAGTAGGGAACGCCATAGGAGACGGTCTCGTGAGCCCGACAGTCCCGTTATGCGACGCCGCCGTGGTCGCCGGAGTCCAAGTCCGCCGCCACCACCAATGATGCAAGAGGTTCCTCCACCGCCAATGATAGGTAGTGCTGCCGCGTACATGGGCACGGCAGCCCCAATGTATGATAATTACGGTGGTTATGCTGCAGCTCCTCCACAGACCTACATGACCACGGGTTACGGTGGATATGACTATGGGGCACCACCTGTTGCAACGATGGATAGTTACGGTGCCATGGTAAGTGCTCCTCCAGCGATAATGATGGCTCAACCAATGCCTCCCGGAAATGAGTACAGTGCGGCACCGCAAAACTGGAGCACTGCGCCACCAGTTGTGCAGGAAACAGAAGAGGAAAAACGTAAACGGGAAGGTAGCACATTGTCCTACTGTTGGTAATTGAAATACTAACAAATCTTTTTTCTAGCCGCTATTGCATCGGAAGTACGCAATCAACGTGCGTCCTTAAAGAAGCAGCGAGACGATTATCGCCGCCGTGCTGGTGCTTTGAAACGTGAACTAAAAACACTCAAACAACAACGAGAAGATCTATGTTCCGGTCGCGATCCGCCTTCTCCTACCACGAACAATTTCATCAAGGAAAACGATAAACTGCAGGTAAGTGACCTTATCGGACACTGAATCAGACTATAATAGGTCAGTGCGAAAATCGAATCGAATCCATCGAGCAATTTGGACATAAAAAAGAACTCGCACCAAAGTATTTTGTGTGCGTGTGTATGTCAAAGCACCGCTTCTCGGTCCGAGAAGTGTAAGTTGTTGATTTTCAGTTTCAGTTCCACCTTATGTATTCTCTTTCAAACGCAAGACTTTTCCCCTGCAGCATATGATTGCGTGTGCGTGATCTTCACGTTGTGATTCGAAAGCTCATTCTCCTTAACAACTGAGTCAGCATCATCCCGCGGAAGAATGAACCGAGACGCTGGGCGAATATTTCGTCCCATACGCCATTTGTGGTTGAAGTTTTCTCGTACGCAAAATTCCACCCACAGCTTTTGGGACGAAATGGTCCCCAGAGAGTTCTCAGTAAAACTATTTGGAGTACAAGATATGAATTGCTGGTTACGGAAAGCACCTTCCTCTGAGCCGCTGTAGTAGATAATGTATTGTATTGATTACGTGTAAAGACCTTTATTGTAAGAGCTGTACGTAAGTTGAACGGTTGATGTTGGTTTTTTTTTCGACTTACGCTGGCTCAGTTAGGATCCTTTGTAACTAGTCAATAAGCAAGCACGTCGCAGCTGGAATCCGGATCAGATGAAACTCCAGGATGACTCTTCGAATCGTCAAATTTTCTTTTTAGAAGTCAGAACGCTTGAATCGGAAATTGGTTTAATCTGGTCTTCGTTACTTCGTATCGCATTTCTCACACATAGAACCTGCCTTTTAAGCCGATCAGAACAAAACTCGAAAGGTTCAAAAGTACAATATCATACCGTAAGCTTCAAGTCCCCGATTCGGAACCGTCTTAACATGTTTCTCTTTTTTCGCCTGGTTTCCCCCGCCGGTTCCCATTTTTTGCAGTCACAAATTCAGAGCAAAATCAGTACTATTGAGAATGTCATCGACATGCTGGATGGAATCATAGGAAAGGATAAGTCGCCTACCCCACCACCCCCGCCGATTAGCACAGAACTTTCCTCGCCTGCGGTGGATAAATCCAAAAGTCCTACCAAAATCCGTAAAGGTTCCGAATCATCTGCTTCACCAGAACGATTGAAAAAGGAAGTTCTGGACACTATGAAACGTGCAAAGTCTAAGGCAGCGGAAAAGTTAGTTTTCTAATTGAATCTTAAATCCTTACGAATATAAAATTATGTTTTTCCTTAGACCGTCTGTGAAAACCGAACTGGATGACGAGGGAAAACCGAAACCTCAGTTCAACTTTGTCTACTACGATCCGGAGTTGCACTGGTGTTCGGCTTGTGACATTTTTCCAAAAACTGCAAAAGAATACTTGAATCATCTTCATTCAGAGCAACACAAGACCAAAGTGCAGAGCAGCTCCTCCGCGCAGGATTATCCTTGGCGGGAGAAAGCATCCGCGGAAGATAATTCCTCTCACCCAGGATTGCCAAGTAAACGGATCCCCATTCGTGGTTTGCAATTTTTTGTTCCGGCCACGGCTTGGTTCTGCAAAATTTGCAAGCACTGGATGGGCGATTTGCATTGCGCCTCGGTGCATCTGAAGTCGAAGCTTCACGCCGATAGCTATGGAGTAAGTTTGCCAATTAGATTAGAGAGGATTGTCACTAACGTCTTTTTTTTACAGCAATTTATCGAAAGTACACCGAATTTTGAAATTGACTGGATGACTGATCGACAGAAGGCGTACGAACGGATGCGTGACAGCGACCGGCAACCGCAGCAGGAGTGCTCAACAACTCGTGACGTTCCAGAGAGTGGTGTGGCCTTGGCAGCCAGTCAAGGGGGTGACATTGATTTTCTAGCTTCTAGCACGGCACAAAAAGACAGCAAGAAAAAGAAAAGCAAAAAAGACGAGAAGCGTGAGAAGAAGAAGAAGAAGCGGTCCAAAAAGAAGAAGAAGCGGGCAGCATCCTCGAGTAGTTCCAGCTCCAATTCCAGTTCGGATTCCGATTCTGACAAAAAAAGTACTCGAGGCGATGAGTTTGATCCAGCAACTTCGATCCGGGTTGCGATGCGTAACATATTGAAGGCCCAGGAAGCGGCTAAGGATGCCCACATAGCGGAGGATCCTTCGGCAGGTCGGTATTTAGATGGTCTAATTCAAAGCAACAAAAACCAATTTATTTTCTTCAATCTTTAGGTAAATGGACTGTTGTCCAGTCGGCGTCCGCTCCGCAGGAGCTGACGGCCCCGCCTCCGCCATTCATGACGGCCGGAGCGGAGTCTCGCGAAAAACAACGAGATGAGCTGATGCTGTCCCAATGGGTGACTCCGGATCCGGTTATTTCTGAAAATGACAAAAAATTGCTTGAACAGCTTAAAGGTAAGATGTCCAAGAAGCGTGACGAAGTTCCGTCGGGAAATACTGGAAGGCATCAGGATGGAGGTGGTAGGTATCATGAAGGCAGCAGCAGACATCAGGATGCTGGTGGTAGACATCAGGACGGCGGAGGCGGAAGATATCATCAGGACAGTGGCGATCGGGCTGATCGACGACGCGGAGGGGATGATGCAAAGCGACGAAGTCGTTCAATAACTCCTCCTTGGAGACGAAACGGTAGTCCTGGTCGACGATTCGGTGGCTTTGGAAGGGACCGTCGAAGTCCCGATCGCCGGCGTGAACATCGAAGTCCGGATATACGTGGTCGAGATCGCAGCCGCGAACGGGACATGGAGCGTGGCGGGCGGTTCGATAGACGTAGACGCAGTAGATCTCGTAATCGACGCAGTCCCAGTTATGGCCGAGGCAGATTCCGTATGCGAAGATCCTACTCGCGTTCTAGATCTCGATCACGCTCTCGCAGTAGGCCAAGGGTTATTGAAAAACCGATCGTTAATTTCCCTCCAGAGCCGAAACCAAAACCTGAGAAGAAACATAAAGAAAAGAAAGAAGTTAAGGAGAAAGAAACGAAACCAGTCGCTTTACCCGTTGGACAGAAAAAATTGCCATTCATCGGAAGGATGCCAGTGTTTAAGAAGCAACAGCAGGAAGTTAAAAAAGACGAATCCTGTACAGCGGAAAAAATGGATGGTACAACGTCTGATGGTTTCGAAAATGGTAATCATCAGCACGCAGAAGAGTTTGTGGATATGATGCCGGATCCTTACCAATATGTTGCTCTGATGGGAGCTCCTCCTCCGCCGCCATCGCGTCCTTCGAAGCCGGACGAAAGTATTCTTCCTCCCGGAATTGATGAAGCGGAAGCAGATCTGGTCCCCAAACCGATCAGTGATGCTCCGATTCCTAGGAAGGGTCCGCTTCCCAAAGATTTCCAGGAAGCACTCGATATCATTTTTGACGGAGACAGGCAGAAACCTGGCGAAGTAATAGCCAACGAAACAAAACCTCCGGAGGCTCCACCAATTCCGATAGTTCAAGTTCTGGACACTGATCAACCACAGATGATCGTACCGGAAGCGATCGAAATCTACAATCAACAAATTGCTGCCCAGTACAGCACAGCAGTTGTATCAGCAGCGCCAATGGTGTACGATGACGAATCGCAAAATCAGCCATTAGAAATGAACACCCTCGATGGTGCAGCTGAGCATTCGTCCGATTCAACGGCTGCCGCTGGATCACCGGAGGACAACACGGCCAGCAACGATGAAGCCACGATGGGTGCACCGGAGGTCGAAGCTCCACCGCCACCTCAGGAGAAAGAAAACGAGGAAACCCGTCGTAAAAGGGCAGAACTGGAGGAACTTGCCATGCTCGGAATCGACGCCGACGATATGGCGGCTCAAATTTTCTGAGTAAACACATTAGTTTGACTTTATTTTATTCGAGTCGTAGGTTATAGGTTTCTTCGTATTCCCTAGCGTCACACAAAAATAGTGATGTATTCAATATAATCTCTGATGTCAAATGGTCCGTTTTAATTCGCACTTTCAGATAGAACATTTTCAGTTTTGAACAGTATCAAGATAAATGATTAACGATATTGGAAATAAATTGTTATTATCAAAAACGCTGATTTTTCTAAAGAAGGCTTATTTACGTTAAAATCTAAGTTGTATTCGCTGGTCAGGTGAGCAAAATCTGCTCGGGTGAGATTGTTAGGGCCTGTTATAGCAGACGAGGCGAGCAACTCGTTTCGCGTTCAGTCGTTAATGAGGCAAGCAAAATGTGTATTATATTAGTAATACTAAGCCTAATTAGTAATACTAAGCTGGTGACAGCTGTGCCACGGTGACAAACAAGCTACTCGTCCAAAATTCAGCCTACTCGCCATCTGTAATACCAAAATTGGCCAGGCGAGTAACTCGCTGCTCGCCTAGTCTCCTATTATAGGCATGTGAATCAAATTTAGAGACATGACTGCAGGTTTGACGTACTAGGATAGATTGACAGAAACATGTTGATTCTACCAATGTTTATTTTCAAATGTGGCCAAAGCTGCTAGAAATTACTCTGCTGGCCAAAGAACAGTTTACTGGTCTGAGGCTAAGCGTACTAGAGATGTCCTGCTTCTTCTGTCTAGGGTAATTGATCTCCAGTCACCTCGTACCAGCAAATCGTGGATCTTCTTTCACCGCGCACATTCCTCGAGCGCGAGGCCTACCACGGAGTCGTAATTTTATATATCAGCTAAAAGAGTGTAATTTTCTGAGCAAAACGTGATGTTTTGAAAATTTTATATCATTGTCCTTCGATGTTCAAATAAAGAATAAAAATCTCTCTAAATCGCTACAATGACAGTTGGTATATGGGCAAACGATCATTGTACAGTTATACCTCGATTATACACACCCTCGATTATACGCACCCTCGATTTTACGTACTTCGATTTTACGTACATTTTACCTCGATTTTACGCACACTATTTTCAAACACATTTTAAATTCGTAAGTTTTCTTCATTAAATTGTGCGTAATGAAGGGTTATATATATATATATATATATATATATATATATATATATATATATATATTTATATATATATATATATATATATATATATATATATATATATATATATATATATATATATATATATATATTTATATATATATATATATATATATATATATATATATATATATATATATATATATATATATATATATATATATATATATATATTTATATATATATATATATATATATATATATATATATATATATATATATTTATATATATATATATATATATATATATATATATATATATATATATATATATATATATATATATATATATATATATATATATATATATATATATATATATATATATATATATATATTAGACATGTTTCACTAACAAAGGGCCGTCTATATAGACTGCGAAATCTGCCGAAAACCGGGAGACGGTAACAAGACCTCTTTTGCGAAACAGTGAACTTTTTCAAGGTTGCACACGTGTCTAACGCGTAAAATATTTGATGTCGTACGCACACAATCTCTTGGAGTAATTTACTGAAACTTTTATATAAAATGTGTACTGTTACAAGATAGAGGAGCTGTTTTCAATGCCTCCTTAGCATTAGTATGTGGGTAGAAATAAATGTGTGAGTCACACATATACTCTCTCTCACACACACACACAGACACATAAACATACACAAACACGCACACACACACATATACGCCCACATATACATACACATATACGCACACACATACACATATATACTCACACACACGCCCATTTTATTTTTTTTTTCAAGTAATTCCTTTCAAGTATTTTGCATATGTTCTGAGTGAGTTTTCCACGGAACATTAGAGAACGTCTATTATTTACGTAACGCAAATAATTACCTTCTTCGACCCCGTTCCTATGTCACTCTCTTTTTGGATCTTTAATATTGTTTCTATGAGTTGTCAAGCTTTCCAACCCCCCTTTCGAACGTTACATACTAATTGGTTGACCCCTACATGTTTTCTTGCACATTTCCGATCACGGAAGTTAATTTTTGGCTTTGAAAAAAATTAAAAATTTTAATTCGATTTTATGAACAATTCGATTTTACGCACATTTCAAAAACAAGAATGTGCGTAAAATCGAGGTATAACTGTATCGATTTCGAGCAATTTTAATTTGTGATTTAAAATTTTTATGAAAACGATAGAATATTTCCACGCATTTATAAGTTAGAAATGCAGCTCTGCCAGATGATATAAAAACCGAATATAGCGAAACAACCCAATTTTTGAATCACGAAATAAAACTGCTTGAAATCTCCTCGAAATCGCTACGATGACAGTTCGCCCACATACATAAGATATACGTAACACTGGCGATTTTTTTTGGTACACGTTGCCCCACAGTACCCCGTACTCCATCCTGTCAAACTACTCGAAAAATAATGAACGAAATGAATTTTCTTTTTTTCGGTTTTATCGAGCCTCAATTAAAATCCCATAAGGAACTGTCAAGAAGTTAGGCCGTTACAAATTTTGTTTTCATTTTATGTAACTTTGATAACCTTGGACATAAAAAGAATTCGAAATTTGTATCAGCCTGATTTGCAAAATCAATCCAGCATTTTTCGAGTAGGAACGATACAAATGCACTGCCCTCAAAAGCAACTCAAACAATGACGTATTCAGAGGTTGGTACCATTCGAGTACCTCATTTTGTACCAACTTTTTTGGAAGATTTCTTCCTGAGTGTTACGTATGTCTTATGTATGTGGTTTGATGCTTAAAATATTTACAAATTTTATCATCATATACTTACGAAAAATTTGTTCTATGCGATCATCTTCTTGCTAAAGTTCAAATTGAACTGACAACTAGAAGGAGAACAACGAATAGAGAAAATTTGATAGCAGGTCCGGTAGTTTTCTACCAGTATTCGGTAAAAGTTTAATTTACCGAACAGTTCAGCAGAAAGTATAGCAGTATTCAGTAAAATTATTTACTGAATACAGGAAATATGTTAAGTTATATCAATTTTACAATCCTCAATTTTCTCAAACTTACCGATGGAAATTGAAATATTAATTACCGAACTTTTATTATTCGATTGAGTGTGTATGTCTTATGTATGTGTTTGAACCAGGGGGGATCTATCTGTCAAACATCGTGTAACCAACATATTCGGCAACATGGCGTTTGTTTTGGTTTTTGTTCTTTTTGGTCATTAAATTGATCGATGTGAAATGTTATAGAATTGGAACGTTTTTTGATCAAAACTCGAGAAACCTCGAAAAACCTTCATGAATGTATTATGTAGTGTTTTTCCCCCATTATTGTTCCTAGTTACAAACATCATGGACCAACAAACGTTATGGACCAAAGTTGATCTGCGATAACGCACACATATATGAAATTTGACAGCATTGAATCCCCTCTGGTTTGAACACTTATTATAAATAATATCTCGAGGAACATTTCAAAAGGTCCAATCTGACATTTGTAAACAAAACCCGATTTATGCTTATTCCTGTAAAAAAGCTTTATGTCTTTGAGTTTTCAAAAATTAAAATCGATTTTTGATTTCTATAAAAATTTCAGAGGTTGGGAGAAAAACGTCCAATTGGATGAATAGTACAATATTACTCAGTTTTCTGATTGGACGTTTTTCCTGTAAGTAGGCCAATCTGTTATTCGTATAAAAATGTTGACAGATGCAGATTGGACCTCGAACTTAAAGTTGTTGTTTGCAAAACTTGGTGAATATTCTTAATCGGTAAAATGCAATGGAAAGCGGAAGATGGAGTTTTTTTCATCTAATCTCGGTAAGTTGATGAATTAATTTTATATTGTTTATATATTTTACATTGTTTTTTTAGATGCCGCGGCATGCCGCTGAGAGAATTGATGACGACATTCGAAATCTAAGGACTACAAACCACATGAAATTATAGCGGTAATAAAAAACGAGAAAATGATCTATCCACGCAAACAACTCGTTTGCAAGGTAAAGTTTATTGCCATAATTTCTATGAAGTTTAAAAATTAAATTTCAGGTAAAAATACTATTTCAGATAGTAATTCGTCATTCAAGAGTCAGTACCATCCCCAGCAATGTCACTACTGTCCTGCTGACAAAGTCATCTTTTCCACAGTATGGAGACAAACAGCTGTTTATCTTGTCCTGGACCTTCTTTTCGAACTTCTTTCAGTCAGTGTCACCACCTCAAGATTGGACGATTTAGCCTCGAGAATAGCCGTTCAACTTCTTATGGTTCCCTCTTTGTTTATGGTAAAATTTCATGCGAAAATTGCTATCATGTTTGGTAATCGTCTTTATCACCACCATGATAAATATTATGCAACGTTTCTAAAACCGTTGGTTCCTGCTAGAAAAGATAGACGGGCAAGAATAATTTTACCTAACCACTTCGAGGCGGATCTGAATCCCAAGACAACGGTGTGCAATTATATATAATCATAATAATGATAATATTATTGAAAAATTTAATGAATTTATTGTAATAAATTCAAATGAATAAACAAATTAATAGTTGAGTTGTAACAGTTTTTTTTTTCATTATTAAACTGTATTAGATATTTACACATCTTACGACAAATGACGTTTTCCTCCTTGATTGAGTTTATCGTTTCCTTTTAACATTTGATTCCCTACCTCATCTTTGGCGGTCATTTCATAGACCAAAACACCCTAATCGCCTTTCTTCATGATGACGTGCTTATGGATTTCTGTGTATTTTGGTCTTCAAGAAGAACTTGATGCATGAAATATGTATCTTTAAAATACAAGGTCCCTAGAAGAAGATAGATAATATTGTTGAGGAAATAAATCTCGAATAGCATACGTTAATCATTAAAATATATTTGTTCTCATCAAGCCTTTGAAGCCTTGAAATCAAAGGACCAATGTGCCGCCAATATTTACTAAGAGACCAATCATATAGGGCCTATGTGATAACGAAAACAACATAGGTCCTATGTAACAAAATCATCAATAAAACCTGGAAAAATGATTCAAAACATTAAAAAGAGCATTGAAGGTAAAGACGATATTCTTTCTTAACACTGGAGGTCATAAAAGTGATTAAATTTTATTTTTGTTGAAACTGGCATTTGAAATAGATTTACGAAACTTCAAGTTCGTTTTTCTCTGATTAGCATCAATGTCAGATAGGACCTTTTGAAATGTTTCTCTAGATATATATTAATATATATTCTAAACTCGTTTCTGAATAAATTTTTCATTCGTGATCATGAAACGGAAGAAGCTGCTGAAGATAACCGACTAAAAATGGTAAAGAGTGAAAAAAAGTCGAAGCAACGAGATGCGATGATTTACAGCTTGGAGCAAACAAAAGCAACTCTACACGTTCACTAGCAGAGCTGCCAGATTTTATTTGGAAAAATCTGTATGCACTCGTGAAAAAATCTGTTTTTTTTCTGTATTTTATTCGTGTGCCTACAAGTGCTTGGGGCTGTGGTAGTTGGGCTTGAAATCCGACCTTAAACGATAAAAGGTTGGAAAAATTTCTGAAAAAAAAACCCAGGTCTTAAACCGAGTTTTTTTTCTATGTACCATCGAATCAGATATTTTTCCAGCTTATCTAAATGTCGGATGTCCAGAAAAAATCCAAGAAAAGCAGGTTCTCGCTTAGTTGAATAACGGACGCCCAGCACAAGTCGAATAGAAGTAATAAAAGGGCAAAAAAAGAGTGTTTGTTGTCGTCAACGCAAACACAATATAATTACACGTTGAACGAAGAAACAGATTCAAAAGCCTGCTCGCACCTATACAAATTTCCATTCGGAACTGCTTGTGAAAACCGAATCGGCCAGTTTGGCGGCTATTCGGAAAACTGAAAACTGATGTTCGGATGAAATGTTTGTGAGGTAGAGCTACCAGTGCTTTAGTACAAACATTTTGTGAAACGTCACAGTTTCACACTGAAACTTAAAAAAAATTCGATTGCTGAAATTCTGTACAAATCTGTATTTCAAATCAAAATTCTGTATGAATTCTGTATTCTGTATCATTACTGTATCGTGGTCAAAAAAATCTGTATAATACAGAAAAATCTGTATACTTGGCAGCTCTGTTCACTAGTGTGCGTGGGTGAAAAGTCACTTATCTCTATAGTCGCGAATCCAGAGATGCCGGATGTTTTTGAAAAATGTCTGCAACTGCTCGAAAAACCGGGAAAATCTGTTTGAAATTTGAAAAAAATCTATACGTGATTTGAAAAAAATTCGCTCACGCAGACAAAACTCTGCACAAATTTGCAAACATTATGGAAAAGTCTGCGTAAAAAGGAGGAGACGTTGACAAAAATCTGCAGAAACCTTTTAAAAATCTGCGAATATCTGCGAATCAATAAAAATCTGCACACGGACTCTGAGAATCTGCGTTTTGCAGATAAATCTAGATAAACATTTCAAAAGGTCCTATCTGTTTTTCCGAAACAATTTTTCATTTTGGTAATGGTTTAGCTTAGGTAACTCTCCCAAGTGTGGTTTTTTGTTCAGAGGCTAGAGTGATCCCTCCGCTATCAAGTTGTGCAAATAACGTGTCATAAAAGGTGTTTAATAGTGGCGGTGATTGAATGAAAGTGATCGATCAAATCAGATTGGACCTTTTGAAATGTTTCTCTAGAAATCTGCACATCTGGTTTCCCTGCGCGAATCAGACCCCCAGCAGCCAATTAGTATTAAAGAGAGGTGAGGAGGAAACTTACTAACACTTGCACGCGCCCCTCTGCTCGCCCTCCTCTGTCCAGATTTCATGCGAAATAGTGACGTAGCTATTAGGGTTTACCATTGAGTTGGTCTAGCTGTTTACATTTGAAGCGTTTACTAATACTAGAAAAATGCACTCTCCTCCTCACCTCTCTTTTATACTCATTGCCCAGCAGCTATTGAAAATCCAGCCCTGTTTATTTCGTTTTCCATTCGTTTCCCCGAGTGCAAACTGACAGCAAATCGACCAGTTGCATTCACCGCGCGCTCTAGTGTGCGTACATTCCGCACCCTAAACGATCAGATTTTCCACGAGTAGTTGCTTGCTGGTGTTCCAGTCGGTCGATTCGATTGTCGCGATTCGTGTTCATTCGATTGCGAGCATTTTCCGGGATAGGTCGCATAAGTGTAGTCGCGCGGTGTGAGAAAATAGTTTTTTTGGGAAGAAGTCGAGGAAATATTTTTGATATATAGGTATTATATTCGTGCTAGAATAAATCTACGACTAGGATTACACCCGTCACTTCAACCGGTGCTCTACTCGCCTGTCTTCCGGCTGGGGGAACTACTTGTCTTTTTTTCGCTGCCGATCTTGTATAGCGGTGTGCGAATGTCACCGTCTAGTGAATGTGGTTATGTGTGGTGAATTGTTTCAGTGTTCTGCTCTCTGTTAGTTTAATTCGTGATCTATATTTCTTTTTTTTCATGTAAGAAGTTGCATTTGCTTGCGCGAGTTCCGGCAATTCTGTGCGTAATTGAATCGGTGAAAAAGGGTGTGAAAATCTGGGTCGAATATTACACTGGTTGAGTTGCTGCAAGGGAGTTTGATCTTTTAGCTGGTCATCTTTTTTTAGAGATGTGGCAGCTGCTTCGGGCGGCAGTTTCGACTTTTTTGCGGCAAAATATGGATATAAAATAATCGGGCTGCTCAAAGATGGATTAATTTTTGCTGCTATAATAAAAGAAACCTGTGCATTATCTGCTGCTGTTACACCGTGTTCACACTGTTATCATGTGAGTTGTGAAAATTAGGTTTTATGCCAAATTTAGCAGGCGGTGTAGAAAAAGTATCGGAAAAAATTGACGCAGAAAAAAAGTAAATGTGAAAAGTGGGTGCCAGAGAGGAGCAGCAAAACAAGATCAATTACCTTGCAGCTGTGCTAAAAAGAGAGAGAAAATACAGTTATTAATAAACATCGCATTTTCGGTTTGGTTGATTTTTTACTTCAGAAATTTTCAACTTTCGATCTTCCCTTTTTTCTAGCAACTGGCGCGACTAAAGGAGAGAATCGCATCTATTTGCCCTTCTAGTTAATGGGTTGTGGTCGTGTGTGCGTTATAGTGTGATTTTTTGGCTGGTCACCAGTTCAGTGACAGTGCATCGGAATCGAGAAAGTGACTTTGTCAGTGTGAAGAACTTCGCTCGGTTGCGATTTGGGTTGGAAACAGTAACCCGCTGACGTTGACGTCAGCAAGCTAGTGCCGTGACGATTGTGTGCTTCCAGTGCGTAACTAATCTATTCTTGACGATCGCTGAGGAGCCAACAGTTTGGACGGCGCAATTCTCCATCTTTGTCGTAGCGAAATCCGCAAACAACCGCAGCGATGTCCGACTACGATCTGGACGTGGATAATTTGATTCAGCGATTGCTGGAAGGTAAGAGGAGCACATTTTTTAAGTGACAAAGCGGCTTATTAATTCTTTTGATTAGGGATTCCGTTTCAAACAAGTCTTTAATTTATGGATCTCATAAATTTCTTTTCCATGATTCAGTTGTTTTTTCTTGTGACTTTTGTTTCCTGACCTTGTTCACCTGAATGTTAATTTAACATACAATTTACGTCCATAAGAGAGAAAACCCTGTGTCTACCCTCCGTACTCTAATCACAACATTGCATTTTGTGGTGTAGATTTGTGACTCATCAAAGCGGTACAAGGCAGTAGCATCAACATCGTATCTCTAGGCAGAACTACTCGGTCGGTATCATCATTATCATAATGAGAGCAAAAAACAGAAACAAATCTGAAGAACAGTGGAAGAACGCGAATAAGCAGCAGAGTCTAGCAAAACATCACTCGCGGCATTATTTTTTTTATTAGCACTGCACAGGAGAAATAGCGCCTTGGCACGGCCCGGTTCTCTTTCTCCTCCTCCCGTGGGTTTAGTGTCTTCTGCCCTGATGAAATGTGCTGGCTGGCTGAAGTGTGAGTGATCCTCAGAAAGCAGGAGGGTTTAGTATGTGGAGTAATCGTTCATTTTTCGTCTTCTTTTACTTTCAAATGCTGTGGCAAACGAGACTAGATTTTTTTGTTATTGGATTAAAGAATATCGACGGATTTCTGTTAAATATTAGAGAAAAAAAAATAAAAATTTAACAAAAAGCATTCTCTTTGTCAAAATTATACAAAAAGCGTTCTCTTTGTCAGGCTAATGACATACTGAGGCGTCAAATGAAGCGAAGCGTTGAGCGTTTGAGAAGCGGAATAAATAGAAGCGTTGGGTGAAGCTTCTTATGACATACTGGAGCGAGCGTGGCAAATGCGTTGTATTGTCATATTCCTAGATTCCAGTAGCGGTTTTGTTTGAAGGAAATATGAATTTGTCCAATGGAGATTTTTTTTGCTTCTTCAAGCACGGTAAATTAAGTTTTTAGTAAACATAGAGATTTTTTTTATGAAATAAAATAGTATTACTGAATTGTGTTGCGCTACAGACGTAGTAAAAAATATAAGAAATTATTCTAAATTTTAAACCCGTTGACCCCGAGCAACGTTCAACTAGTTAATAATATCTATTAGGATTTGAAAACTTATGTACGCACAGCTAGTTACTCAGCTGCTTGCAGTTTCGCGACCAAAGAAGTTCAGCATGCTAGATTCCTGGCCATTCGAATCAATACTCGACAATATCAATCAAAAATACCAGTGTTATTTTTCCGGCGACCTGAAAATTTTTCCCGATAGTATTTTCTATCCTACTTTTTCTCTTTTTTAGGATTTAAGACCAAAATAAAGCAAATATAAAGCACCTGGCGATATCAGGTTTAGTCTGAACATGGTATTACTGCACTAACATTTTCTAAACATTTTGACATTTTCTAAATGAAAATGTATTTTATTTGCTTTTTTTCAATAACCAAAACAAAGCAAATATGAAGCACCTGACGATGGAAATTTAGTCTGAATATGGTATTACCGCGTACGTAAACGCGCGTCAAGACACTACTCGTTCTGTTTCGCCGCCTCTACCGACGCGTCTTAGCCGCTCCAGTATGACCGGTTTGAGCGTTTCATATAGACGTTCGAAGAAGTAGCTCGGACGCCTTTGCGACGCTTTTTGCTTCGCTTCATTTGACGCCTCAGTATGTCATTAGCCTCAGTGTTTCACACGCTCCGTTAAACACAAACTTGCTTATTGTTCTATCGAATTCTACTAACTCAAGCTGTGAACACATTCATCAACAAGAAAGACGCACCAATCGATGCCTCTCACTCATTCGAGCACAGATTTCGTCCGGACAGTTCAGACAGTCCGGAATCTCTTCATTGTGTGAAACTTTCTTGCTGTCAACTTTTCTCTAATCGTGTTAAATTGCGCAAATTACTTGACTTCCATCGAATGTTTTTACTCGAATGAACATTAAACTTAGTACAAGGTCTTGATATCAATAGGGGATCAATGACATTTTTTGGTACGCAATCACATTGATTGTTGTCATTCTTAGCTAATAAATTTCTTCACAAAATTGAAAGTTGATTTTTTTTGCCATCATTTGAAATATCAAGAAAGGAATTTTTACCTTCTGTTTCACATTACAATTCACGTTCCGGGTTAAACCCGAGCTTTTTAAATTCGGAAAGTTATTCACAAAATATAAAAAAAAAACAAAAACGCTGCTTTGAGTAAATATTTCACAGAAAAAAATTGCAAAAATATTTGTGGGTTTTTGAAAATTTATTTCTAAATTATTTTAAAAGAATTCTGATTTTTTTTTCAAACATTGTATTTTTAGTTATTGCAGGAATTTCAAGGATTTTTGCCGAATCCTCAAAAGTTTCCAATCCAAAAACACTTTAGGTTATAGGTTATATCTTTTCATTGAAACTAGATTATTGTTCAATTCACTGGATCTTGGACTTTTTCTTTATTAGAATCTTGGCATTGGCATTTTTGCGTTCTTTCTAATCATTGATCATGATTTTAATTCGTTCAAGTCACAATAATTTTTGAACTCTGATGGATAATAGTCTCGTAGACCTCATTGGCATCTTAAATTCTGTTTAGTTTTCCTACATACTAGAGATGGTCGGGTACGAGTATTTGAAAAAATAATTTGTAAGCTTCGGGTAAATATGACTTTTTGCACAAAAAATATTTTTTCACTTAATTTTGTATGCTAAAAAAAGAGTTATAAATAGTTAAAAGAGTTAGAATTAATTCCCAGGGTGGCCACGCAACCGGGAAAACCGGGAGAACCGGGAAAAACCTGGAATCGTTTGGAACCGGGAAAAAACCGGGAATTTCACTGAACATTACAAGCCGGGGTGAGATTGTGCCAGTGGGGGTGGGATTGTGCCATACAAACCCATTTTTTGCAGCCATCTCATGGCGATCACGAGACCAAAATTTCTTAAGTAAGTTTCCTCGAATACTTAACCAAAAAAAGACTAGTCCTGTGACCCGGAAAAGATGGCTGACATATCTTACAGTGCATAAAACATTTTTTTTGTTTTTATTCATCTTTCTCTTGGAAGCTAACTTGACCAAGGTAAGCTCCCCCGAAGTAGCATTCAAATGGCTCGAATTTTGCCCAGAGCAAATGGTTCACAACGATAATCTCGCGGGAACTGTAGCTGATAGATGTCGCCAAGAATACTCACAACTATTGAGTTATGCATTCGACGAAGACATTGCTGACTTCTTACCTTGATACTTTTTGTAGAGATCTGATAACTGCTTCAGGCAAGAAACTTCCTAACTTTACTGTGTTCATTAAGAAGATTCTGATTCTATCGCATGGCAATGCCACGTTGGAGCGAGGTTTCTCCGTGAACAAAGAGTGCGTAGTCATGAATTTGGAAAAAGACAGTTTTGTAGCGCAGCGCTTGGTGTACGATACAGTACAGGTTGCCGGAGGAGGACACGAAATTGATATTGATGAGGAGATGCGTGAGCTGCTAAAGTAACGTGTTTTAAGTGTTATGAAATTACTCTTTTATATATTACTCTTTTATATATTGAATCTTATCTGGTTGAGGTAAAAACGATTCCTTCAAACTTAATTTGGCCTAGAATTCCTCGGTAATGAGTATTATATGCGTTGTTTATCAGATACTTGTAGACATCTCCTCTCGGAAAGGTGACATCCGTCGCATTTTTCGATTTTTTGCAACTATATCTCTTGATTCCAATAAGGCTGAACACGCCAAGAAGTGACTCAGAGCATATTGAGATGTAAATCGAAAGACACGATTTTTTATTCCTTAACTGCATGGAAAACTACAGAATTAAAAAGTACAATTAACCAGGAAAAATAATTGAACGAACCTGGAGAAAACCGGGAATTTAATTTCGGGTTTTGAGTGGCCACCCTGAATTCCCTATCTCATTTCCAGACAACTTGAAGGCTTCTAAGCTACAATCCTTTAAGTCAAGTGTATGCTAATATACAGGGTGATTGGTTCCTTGTTGGGAGTATTTCAGGGACTGAAAGATGGATATATTTGATGGAACACGCATATGCCCTAACGTTAATCTACTCGAAGCTATTCAATTTTTAGGTTTACTTCTCCACAAAGTGGGTCTAGTTTTGTGTGTATACTACTTAGAGCAATTCTTTTGGTTTCATTTGAAAGCTGAGAAAATTTTCTACTGAAAAAATGCAGACTCAAAAACTTACTCGTTTTTTTACGTTAACTTTGGAACATACCCGATTTTACTGGAAAACAGCCTCACGGTGCTCCCACAGACCGGTATTATAAATAAATGCACCAAAGGGTCTGAGTACACCATTGGATTCGTAATGACGTTTTGAATCTCTGTTCAAAATTTTAAAATCGTCATTCGGTACATTTTTAAGTAATGCTCTTTTAAAGGTCATAAAGTACAAAAATGTGATATAAAAACGACGAAATACTTACTGCAAAGCTGGTTTTTGAACCACCATTTCAAGAAATAACTTCCAAAATATTTTTTGCTCATTACAAGTATTATATTTCATGACATTTACAATTAGTGGAAAGAATAATTTGCAAATCCCACAGTGCACAGTGGTTTTAACTCGGAAAATCGTGGTCGTTTTAGATTTGACTGTGAAAAATTGATTTTATAATGTATTCAGCAAAAATTTTTCATAGAACAAGGCCTTTGTTTGGCGTTTTTGGTTTTCCGATCTATCCACCTAACAGATAGATAAAGAAAAATTTTTCTTTCTAATTTTCAATATACCAGATTGCTACCTTCAGCAAAGTTGTGTAAAAATTAAAAAAAAACTGAATACTGCGATCTCATATCTGCACGTTGGACACGACAAAACAGAGTTTTTTTCTGGTACACCCTCTCTCAATTCTTCAATATTTTGTCTATAACTATTCTGTGATGGTCAAAATAATAAATGTTACAAAGTCGTGAACGAAGCTCAGCTGAATAATTAAAATCTTCAAATTGTTTCGACCATTACAGACAAAATTAAAAGCAAAAAACTGATTTCAAGAAGGGGTGTTCCACAAAAAACTCTATTTTGTCGTGTCCAACGTACAGATAGGACATCGAGTATTCAGCTTCTTTTTTTTCTTTTTAATTTTTTCACAACTTTGCTGAATTTTTTTTTATCTAACTGTTCGGTCCGGGGAAGCACCGTGGCCTGAAATGGGCTAGTAACATTCAAAATGGGTATTTCAGGGATCAAGATACTGTCCAGAGGCCAGAAATTAACCCTGAAAGCCAATCCTGGAATTGAAAATGACGTCGGGAGTAGGCTCAGAAAATGTTTTTTTTTTAAAGAGGGGGATTTGTTAGTAGCTTAAGTACTTATGATAGATATTAGTAAATAATGAGTATGTGTGTTCAATCTCAAATGGTGACTTCTCAACACTGTTAGGGGCCATCCACATACCATGTGGACAGATTTTTAACGATTTTGAACCCCCCCTCTCCCACTCCGTTGACAACTGCCCAGATAAAGTCTAAAAAAAATTGTATGGACCGTGGACATTACCCAACCCCCCCCCCCCCCCCAGCTGTCCACGTGGTATGTGGATGGCCCCTTAGAAAAAATGTAATTTTAGGTGTTGGGATTTGTTTGCTTTCGCAATTAGGACTAATCATTCGTAGGGATTTAAACCTACTTGTCAAAAAAGGGGAAGTAAACTTACAACTAACTTAATTGCTAACTTATTGGCTATAAAGAGAGCTTGTCGTAGCAATTGAGGATTGCAACGATTTTTGTCGAAAATTGTTAATAATTTTTATTGACATAGCTTTTAATGATTCAACACCAGTAAGTCTATGTAATTCGAGTGTACCAAACCAAGGAGGACACTTTAAAATCATTTTCAGAATTTTATTCTGAATCCTTTGAAGCGTTTTCTTCCTTGTTGAACAGCAACTTGACCAGATCGGTACAGCATAAAGCATTGCTGGCCTAAAAATTTGTTTGTAATTGAGCAATTGATTAGTAGTGGAATGCCCATGGCGAAATCCAAACTGTTCATCTGCAAAAATTGAATTTTCGTCGATGTGTGACATCATTCTGTTAAGAATAATTCTCTTAAACAGTTTACTGAATTGAAGAAAGCAAACTGATTGGTCGATAACTTGAAACTTCTGCTGGATTCTTATCCGGTTTTAAAATTGGAGTAATTTTTGCATTTTCCATAATTTGGGGAAATATGCAATTTTGAAGCAGCAATTAAAAATTTTTACTAAAAATTCCATTGTGCTCTCAGAGAGGTGTTTAATTAGTATATTAAAGATTCCATCGTCACCAGGTGCTTTCATATTTTTGAAATTTTAAATAATTGATTTAATCTCATTCAAGTTAGTTTCAATTATTTCTGCAGGTAAAAAATTCTGGAAAGAAATTAAATCAAATTGACGTGTGACTTCATTTTCAATTGGACTCACAAAATTCATATTTGAATTATGAACACTCTCAAACTGCTGAGCAAGTCTTTGAGCCTTTTGTTCATTGGATTCAAGAAAACGTTCCCCATCTTTTAAAACTGGAATAGGCTTTGAAGGTTTCTTAAGAATCTTCGACAGCTTCCAAAAGGGTTTTGAATATGGTTTCAATTTCTCAACTTTAGTCTCAAAACTTTAATTTCTCAGAAGAGTAAAACTATGTTTAATCTCTTTCTGTAAACCTTTTTAAATAATTTTAAAAACAGGGTCACGAGAACGTTGATATTGACGTTTGCAGACATTTTTCAAACGAATAAGAAGTTGAAGATTTTCGTCAATTATTGGTGAATCAAATTTCACTTGAGCCTTTGGAACAGAATAATTCCTGGCATCAACCATTGCACATTTTAATGCTTCCCAAGCGGAATCAATATTCACTTCGTTTTGTATCTTCCCCAATTAGCCTTGTTATAATTAAAAACAGAGCTCATAGGGTTTAAAACTGATTCATGTGATAAAGAAAAAGTTATTGGAAGATGGTCAGAATCAAAGTCAGCATGTGTGATCAAATCACTACATACAAGACTTTGATCTGCTAGCACCAAATCAATTGTTGATGGATTCCTTACAGAAGAAAAACATATAGGACTACTCGGAGACAAAATAGAATAGTATCCTGAGGAACAATCATTGAATAAAATTTTGCCATTGGAATTACTTTGAGAATTATTCCATGATCGATGTTTAGCTTTAAAATCGCCGATATAAAAAATTTTCAACGATTTCTGGTGAGTTTTTGTTAATCACCTTCAAAATAATTTTTATGCATTATGTGCATTGGAATGGTAAACAAGCTGCGGCAATAAAGAAAATCCTAAGTTCAGTTCGAACTTCAATTCCCGAAGTTTCAATAACTTTCGTCTCAAGATGGGGAAGAGCACGATGTTTGATTCGGCGATGAATAACAATTGCAACTCCACCGCCGGAACCCTGAATCCTATCATATCTATGAACCACGTAAGTGGGATCATATTATAATTTGATATTTGGTTTCAAAAATGTTTCAGTAATAATTGCATTGTTTACTGTTAAAAAATTGAAAGGCTCATTCTCATTGGCCAATGAGCGAGCATTCCAATTTAAATTTTTTATTGTTTTATTTAACCCTCTAGTGCCCAGTGCCGCCTTTCGACGGTCTTCAGTTGAACCTCTAAAAAGCTTCAATCAATACATAAAAAATGTTTATAAAGCTTCATAATAATTTTTTCGAAGTCCGTCTGAAAATTAACTTGGGCACTAGAGGGTTAAAATTATTGCTAAATTTTAAATTAGAAACAATTTGAATTGTAAAATTCGTTCCAATTTGAATAGCTTCAAACATGGATTTTGCCTGAAACATGGCGTTCATAAGATCGAACATTGCCTGTTGCAGAAAAGAAAGTTTACCTGCCGTAATAGAATTTAGAAAATCTATACCGAGCGTCTTAGCAGAGTGATTGAGAAATCAAAGAAATAATTATCGGTTTCCGTTATACTCTACTAGAAAAATTTTTTGGAAATAAATATTGAAATTCAGTCCGCGCAAATATATATTTCGACTGTAACTTACAGTCTTCCTCAGTGCTTATGTGGACTGGTAAAGAGCAAAGCGTACATTCTGTTTTTTATTGGTAGTAGGTAAAAATGAAAATTTAGCACTCGTAATTGGAGTTAGATAGGGAATTATGCGGTCGATTGTTTACCGTACCATGTCTGGGGTTATTGGGAAGCAGATTGAATAGCCATGAGGGGTGATTACCTGCGTCTTTGTTGAGAAGCGTGCATGAGTGTTGTTTATAAATTTCTAAACTTCCAGCTACGTCTAATTTCCATAAATTATTAACGGGACGGAGGAGGTGAATGTTATCCGAAGTTAGTGGATGTTCCTCGTTAAAAATATGTTCAGCCACTTTTGATTTGAAAAGGTGTGGTGGGGCATTTTTTGAAACTTTACTTGCTTTTGTGACTTCTGCGAAATGTTCTTTGAAACGTATCCCTAGGTTACGTTTAGTTTGTCCGATGTAAACCATGTCACAGTGACTGCATGCAATTTTATTAATTCCAGCTTTGTTCAGGGTATCAATAGGGTCTTTAGTAGACCCCAATTTTGTTTGAGTTGGGTATTTCTACTAGTGTAGACAATATCCATCCCAAATTTCCTAAATTTCGAACGAAGTGGGCGTGTCAAGTTAACGTCATATTCAACGGCTACCCTTTTCAGATCTTCTGTTATTGGGGTGAGTGTTGTAAAAGATTTCCGAATTTGAGCACGCTTCTTTTTATCAACAATGGCTTGAATGATACTTTCATTGTAGCCATTAAGTTTAGCAATTTCGAAAATATATTCCAGTTCCTTTTGATTGGCTACTTCACTTAGAGGTAAAGTTTCCATGCGGTGGATCATATGATGGAAGGATGCCATTTTATGCTGGAAGGGATGGTTTGAAGTGTTAGGTATTACCCGTTTTGTATTCGTGGGTTTCCGATAAATTTCAAATTCCAAGTCCGTAGACTTTCTGACTACAACGATTTCCAAGAAAGGGAGTCTGTTGTTAAGTTCTTTTTCAATTGTGAAATTTATATTTTTATGGGTATTATTAAGGGATATGAAAAAAGTTTCAAGATCCCCCCTTTTCAAAATACAAAAAATATCATCCACATACCTTCACCATCGAATCGGTAAGATGTTCCTTTTCTCTAATGTACTTTCTATATTTGCCATGAAGAGCTCACATAGAAAGGGAGATAGAGGATTCCCCATTGGTGCCCCTTTAGTCTGTTTGTAGAATTTACCACGAAATGTGAAGTAGTTTTCTTTCATGCAAAGGCGTGAAAGTTTCAACAAACTGTCAACTTTCTTTTTCCAAGTATTATCAGAATATTGGGAAAGAAGCCAGTCCTCTAAAAAATTTAAGGTTTCATTCACTAGGAACGCTAGGAAATAAGGCCGTAACGTCAAATGAAACCATTATTTCACCAGATTGGATGTTACTCGAGGATCTTAAATTTTCAACGAAATCTCCGGTGCTCTTTACTGATCAACTTGGAAATTTCTTGGGCATGGCTTGAAATTCTTTTACCAGCCATTTAGCCAATTTTTCTGTGGGAGCCCCTACCGCTGAGATAATTTCTCCCATTTCATTTCCAGGTTTGTGAATTTTGGGGAGACCCTTTATTCTTGGAAGAACTGGATTAAAATGGATTAAATAGTTCACAAGGGAAATTCCAGTTCTCTGGCTGTTTTTGCCTCGTGATTTTTGTTTCATAAGAACTACTTGGGTAGGATCTATGCCAAGTAATTCTGTCAAAGTAATTTTGATCTCATCAACGGTTTGATCGTTGGTGAGACCTTTCGAGACAACCTGGAAAGGCTTGGCGTTCTTGGTGTCATATGTAATAAATTTGTACATCTTGTCAGTTAAATACTGAACAATACGATCACGACCCTTTATTGAGTCGGCTAATAAGCGGCATTCACCTCTACGGCCAATTTGATAGGTAACTTTAACGTCAGACACACTGACAAAACACAAACTTTAAAGCTATAGGCAGTCAAAGACCAGTTTACAAGCAACCGAAAACACGTCTGACCTGTCGGGCAGCTCAAGACGCACTTGTGGTCCTCTTTGATTTCAATTCCTGGCTTCTATGCATCATCCCGATTACGGAAATATCCATATTGAGTAGTATTCGGTCATATCCGGCTGTTTTCCCGACACCGGAAGACGCTATCTTAGAATTCAAAATGGTGTCTGTAGTCAGTTTTTAGCTTCTGTGCATCATTCTGGTTCCGGAGCTACTCATATTGGGAGGAGACCGGCCTTTTTTGGCTGTTTTCCAAAAACCGGAAGTCACCATCTTACAATTCAATATGGTATGTGAGGTCGATTTGTGGCTTCAGTGCATCATTACGATTCCGGAAATACCCGTATTGGGTGGTATTTAGTCACTTTCGGACTCAAAAACAGGAAGTTACCATTTTGGGTTTCGAAGTGGCACTCGGAGTCGATTTCTGACCACTGAGCATTCTGGTTTAGGAAACACTTATGTTGGGTGGTATTTGGTCATTTTTGGCTGTTTTCCAGACACCGGAGGTTGCTATTTTAGAATTCAAAATGATATCTGAGGTCGATTGGTGGCTTCAGGGCATTATTACGATCCCGGAAATACCCACATTGGGTGGGGTACCATTCCAATCATTTTAGGCTGTTTTACGGAAAAACTGCTTGAAATATCGGTTTAATATGTCTGGGAGACCTCCTACCTCCCCTTTCAAAGTAGGGTGGAGTGTCAAACCCCCATAGAAATTTGTGCTTGATTTGTATAAGAGCCCTCCATTCAGAAGACGGATGGGTGTCGAACAACCATGAAAATATTTTTTACTCCCAAAAACCTCCAAATGCCGAATTTGGTTCCATTTACTTGATTAGCTATCGAGATGTGCAGAAATTTGAGTTTCATTTGTATTGGACCTCTCCCTTACGAAAGAGGGAGGGGTATCGCACCACCATGGACATATTTGTTACCCCGAAAAACATTCACATGCCAAATTTGGTTGTATTTGCTAGATCGGTTCTCGGTTAAAAATGAGAAACCAACCAATTCTCCGATGAAAATTTCACAAGAGATTCAGAGCAGTTGCCTGTATTTACACGAGGTTTTTTTACGGGCTTAGGTTTAAAGTTAATGATGATCTCCATAGTATGATAGACAGCAAAAGCGTTACCATTAATAATTAATTGGTTTTTCTGAAGCTTTCCTCGGGGAGAAACGTGTGAAACTACTTGGAAAAAACTTTCTCATTCATTTAATTTTGTCCTCGCGAGTCTTTTTCTTTGATTGAATCGTACCTGAAAAATCGGTCAAAATGCTTTCGAATTGACAGCCAACTGTCAAGTTGGTTGCTCATTGTTTCTGGTGTACCCCAAGGTTCAGTCTTTGAACCTCAGCGGTTCACATTATTTATCAATGGCTCGCCATCTGTACTGAAACACTCTCAAATTCATAAGATTGCAGATGATGTACCAATTAGAAGAAGCAATCACAATAAATAAATGATTTAATTCTCAAAAAGATCTGTTAAGGTTTCATGATTTTTTTGTGGATTTTCGGATTTTTGAATTCGTTTAATTTTTTTTTGATTTTATGAATTTTGCAGGGGACTGAGAATTCTGTTGAATTCCGTTGCATTCTTTTAGATTTTCTCCAGGTGAGCTCCGTAGCCGCAAGGTAACAGAGTCCGTTTTGTTAGCAAGTGGTCGTGAGTTCGAATCTTAGTAGAAACAGGTCATTTGGTTGTCAAAGGACTCTAGCATGGGTTTATTCTCAGGCTCCCCACCACGTACCCTTCCTTCAATCTGAATTCTACAGTACCCCTGTTGACTCTCCTTCCAATAAAAATACATAAGTCCTTAATATAATACAACTGGTGTGAGTAACGTATGAAAGTTCTCTCCAAGGTGTTATAATTAGTTGAAATTGTTAGGATGGACAGAGGCTCGGTATAGTAGAGCAAGTAAGCTTGAAACGGAAAGGTAGAACTTACACACTAGCATGGATATGAATCATAAGCGTATCACTTACTTCAATAGTTATACTGCCAATAATATGAAGTGTGGAGTACAGAAAATACCTGGGGAATATCACAATAGATCTAATCTCTGGTCGCAGTGATGAGTCCACAGAGGAAAAAAATAGATTTTCTCCAATGCTTTGTTTTTTCTTCAATTCGTTTGTACTTTTCAAGGTTCTGTTAGGTTTTTGATTTTTTTGTGTCCTGGATATTCTGTGATCGTTTTAATATGCACTTGAAAAAAATCGTGGTTGGTGAGTTTGTTTCTCGATACAGCAGGGATTAGATAAAAATGTTGATTAGGTAGTTACTCGAAGAGGTCGAAATTTTATAGAGAAACTAGAATTTTTTATCGCCCTTGTGAGTTGAATAATGTAATCAAGCTTTAGTTATAATGTTAAAACCGGCCCAGAAATATCGTTAATCTTTTGTAACTTGCTGTGAATTTCGCAGAAGAGCAATCTGGTAACTTTACTTTTTACGTTATTGATCAATTATTTTTATAAACTTCTGTAATTGAGTTGTCTGTTTACATAAGCACAGCAAGCACTGCATCATAATTCAGGAGTGGGTCATTAACACCGCTATTCACTCAGAAATATGCTTTTATTCTCAGAACACCAACAATGTTATCAATCTAAAACGTTCGTAGGCGAATCAATTTCTCAACGACTACGTTGGTACTTGTTGAAAACACTCTTTGAAAAAGCTAACGAGCAAAGGTTGAATCGTAAACAACAGTCTGTAAACATGCCTCCGAAATTCGCTTAATCTTTACAACTCCCTAGCTTGGCACCAGATGCCGCATCCATCGCAAATTTCCACCTAGCCGACGAGGGTGACTGCCAAAATATGGAAACCCTCGCACGTGTGATATTTTCATCTATCCGCCACTTGCCCGTCGTCAGGAAAGAACTGGGATGATGCAACAATAACTATCGTTCGATATACCGGTGATGCATCGACGATGGAAAGCACAGCCACATTGATCTGCTTGCTTAGCGTTAGAGCAGTCTATTTCGAAGCTCCCTCGACGGATGGATAGATTGATAGTCAACTGTCGAGTGGTGGGTGATGGGGTGCGATGGGTGTGCGAATCAAAATAAAATCAGACTTTGAAATACGGTCATCACCAGCAGCAGCACACTACATATACACACTTAGCACCTTCTTCTACTGTAACTTTGGAGGGGGCTTCCCCGGCAACAACGACGCGACGGTAAAAGGAGGAAGCACACCCTCTCGTGAAGATCCCTGTTTATCTTTCCATCTTTGCATCTCTCCATCCATCCAGCTATCCATATATCAGCCATGACAGTTTGCCGATTGCCGACAGTAGCTGCTATACAGCAAGTGTGGTAGACGATGAACGCGAAGGTAGTAGCAGGTTTGCTCGCATTTTTTCCTCTATCCGCATCTTAATTTCATTCAATTCAAAAGAAGAAGCAAAAAAAAAGAACCAGTTACAGAGTAGCAAAAGTACACAAACAGCACGTTGAGTAACTCACTGCATAGTGCCGCAGGAGCGACAAATATAATATGCTGATGAGATATACTTAGATAGTGCAACAAACAATGAATACAATCTCGCGCAAATGATGAGAGATGGTCTGAGTGAGTGCTTCCCGGCACGAACGGAGGCGATGGCGATAAATTATTACAGCTTCGGTCCCAACCGTGCAGAAGATACCCTACACGATGTCGATCTGTGTGTATCTCTGTCTGCTGTGCTTGGGAAGTGGAGGAGAAATTTGGATACTGCAGGAAGGTGCGAAGGAAAGCAAAACAGTTACTTTGGGAGTAACGAGCGAGAACGCAACCAGCAGAGGCAGAGCTAACACAGATAGTTGACGGCTGGATGGAGATGAGTCTGTCTAGAGTCGAGAGACACGACGTAACAAGGGTCATTCGGGTGCTGCTTGCGGGAGCAGTTCGCAAAATAAAGTATGAATGTTTATTCGGGACTAGCTTTGAGTTTTGGCTGGAGCAATTTTATGGCACGCCTGGCAGCAGCAGCAGTTCTTAATATTACATTTTCTCCAGCATTGTTGCCAATGAGATGATTTTGTATGCAACGGAGGTCGTTTTTTGCATGAGCTAGTATTAAAAATTGATGGATGTTATTGATAGATCATTCAGGATACCTTCAAAAAGATGAAGTTTTTTTTGTTTTCTATTTTTTCAGTCAATTTCGCAATATGTTTTATATAGTTTCAAAGTGTTAGTAGGAATTTTGTATTATTTTTTGCTCGAACTTAAAATAAATTAAACCGTGTATATATAAACATTTTATTCAGCAGTCCAATGAGAAAGTGTGGAAAACCTTTAATCAGAAGCACTTAAATACATCTTCTTCAAACTGCTTCCACGAAGAAACCATGTTTTCCACTTTTTCACACCCGCCGAATGTCGCATATTTTCTCTCCGCGCAAGGCCGACTCTGCCGCCCTTGTTTTCCTCGGCGGTTTGTTTTTCTCACTTCTCAGGCGCGGCGGTTGCTATGACGCTCGTCGTACGTCCCTAATTGCAAGCGGCTGTCCTTTTGAGTGGTGTCAATTGATTGCAATCGGTTGAAGTGAACCGTGCCGCCGTGAAATATCGGATTTTGTTATGTTACCTCCAAGCAATGACGTGGGATTATTAAATCAAACGGATTGAATCCCGGGGACACGGTTGTATGTCGTTATTGATACTCATGTCGTTTCACCGTGAATCCCAATGCATTGCAATTGAGTTTATGACTTTAAAAGTAAAAAACAAATTAGATTGTTATTTTTTATCAGTTGCTTGACCTCTTCTAGAAAGCTAATCTTGATTAGGTATTTATAAATCTGCCAAAGAAACCTTTCCTAAGGGTAGACACTATAGTATTCTGTGGGTCACATTCCGGTCACGTCACCAGCTAGTTTTGTCGGTTCCAGTTTTCGCCTTGGTCAGTTTAGAACGAAGGTGAGAAGCCTCGTCGTACATATACATTTCCGTCTGCCCACGAACTTGGGCACGGACAAGAAAGTCGATAAATATAATCCTTTGCAAAGTTATCACACATTCCCGCTGTTTTTTTGCTTCGTAGCTGCTTAGGTGAAAAGCAGGCAGGCAACAGCAATAGAAATACGTGACGGAATACTCGACGATTCGCTTCCTGGAATAAGGATAGCGCGGAAAATTTCTCTAACTTCACGTGCAAGAAATTTGTCAGCTAAGCTTTTTGTTGCTGAATGACCATTTGTGTGTCCCACAAAGCTTAGCTGTCTGATGTGGGGTGTGTCTTCAAATATTCCACCAAAGCTAAGCTTCAACCTAAAAAGACACAGCAAAGCATTTGTATTACCCACTTAACCTAGATGACCATCACTGCAGAAACCATTCCAAGGAACAATCCAAGCGGAAGGAGGGGGTTTTCGTGCTGTTGACTAATGATACAGCTTAGGTGTCGTTCTCTTGTCCAATCGAGCAACATTCGTCCTCTATCGCCAGCGGTATAAATTATTGATTTCAATACTCTCTTGCTGCGCACACAAGGAATTTCCCAGCAACAGGTTGACCTGGGCGTAGAGAAAATCAATCTTTTTCGTTTTATTAGCATCCTCCTGAACCTGAATGGACGGACATCCTAGTAGAGGTCGGGGTGGTGAGTGGTAAGCAATTGTGGGAACACGGGCGTTGGGCAGCGTGATGAAATAGTCCGTTCAATTCATGCAACTAGAGCACGGCACTTGACCATGAATGCCTGCCTGTTTACCTGTCTTCACCCACTCTCGATGTGCCCTCCCCCGAAACCACCGACCGGATCAGGATAGATTGGCGATATTGGATCTGCAAATGCGGTGAATGATGGAGATGAAAACTTGAATTAATTAAACGCTCTTCGAAGCTGGCGGTGTGTGTGTGTGTGTGTTAGAGTTGGGTGGTGCCGTTGCTGTTGTTTGTGTTTTTGCACTCTGTCCTTCGTTCCGAAGGTATGCTGTTGTGGGAGGACGTTTTAATGCATATCGACTTTTTGCGTGTAGTGGGACTGTTGTATTAATTTTTTGTGGTGATAAGTGTCGTCCAAGCTAGACAGCTAATTTTGTTTTTTTGCTGGTTTCAATGTTGAGTTTAATGAAAGATAAACGGATTTCGGTTCTAGTAACTCATCTTCTTTCCCGAAAGGGTTTTCGAAATTAGCTTTTGATCCAATATAATTATTCAGAAACGTTATGTGATTAATAGTAATCGTAAACTTTTAAATACAAAAATCAAACGAATTCTTGAACTCTGTCATCTCCCGGGATACTGTACCTTTTATCCTTAGTAAACTTCAATCGGCCTTAGTTGGGGACAAGTCGGTGGACCTAACCAATTTTCTCCAATTGCAACAGTCATCTCCACTATTGGTTCACTTTCACCATGTTTGCAATGTTGTTGCTCTGAAGTTTGTTTGGGAACTTTCTACTTTTTGTATGTTTTTTTTTTCAAGTCATGTCTGGTGGATCATTTTAATGCTCGGCTTGAATTCCTTGACTAAATCATAAATAGAGAAAGATCTGTTTACCAAAATGTAATATACGACGCTACTATCCAATTCAGGGTGGCTCTGACAAGATGTTTCACCACTTGTTGGTAGAGGGGTTAGGGAATATTTCAATACACATTTTTTGATGAATTACAGCTCGTTGCGCGATTTGGTTGATTGTCTTTTTTTGTGTAAACAAGAAACCCTATGAAAATACGTTTGAAAAAAATGCACCTCCTTGCGGGTAAAAATGTATTTACATTTATGACTCTTGAAAACAGTTGATAAAAAAGCTCAAAAAGAAATTTATTTAAAAAATATAAGTTGAGCATTTTTTCATTCGTGAAAATCTTATACTTCTTCTGAACGAAATTTTCAACTTCTCAAAAAAATTACTAAACTTTTTCACTGTCACTGTGTGTGTGTGTTTTTTCCAGGAGTTGCAGTAAGCAATTCAAGTTTCAATAGATAGTTGAAGAAAATGTCAAATGCTCCAGGCTTGTGAAATATCTTGCGATCAAGCGGGAAGAGATAGGCGATGTTATCTCTGCTGTTTGGAGACCGCTTCGACCTCTGCATCTTCACGTTGGTTACAGGACTTTACTCCTATCAAAAATAGGTCTCTCTTAATATAAAACTGGTCTGAGTAAAGCATAATAGTTCTTCCCAGGGAATTGTAATTATGGCGCGCTATTGGCTGGAGAAACGAGGTTCCGATAAGACTCTTTCCTTTTTCCTCTTTCTACTTATAATAAAACTGACCAGAGGTTTAGCATTAAGAGCCACTTCAGGGAATTGTGATTGTGAGGAGAACTGGCAACAAGGCCAACTAAGCGTTGTGGACATTTTAGTGATATAGACTGTTTCCCGCGGAATATTAATGAATTAATTGGTGAAACCGCAAAGTTCCGGATCCCCTGATATATAAAAAATGGAGAAAAAACCATAAATTGACCGCTCTGGACAGGATAAGAATCGTTATGTTTTCGAAGTGTTTATTTTTTTAAGGATCACTTGAACCAGCCACAAAACTCATCGACCAAGAAGTAAAATTTGATACGCGTGCAGCGCCACCGCCATTCGGTGGCGGGTAAACGAATTAGCTGCCATGGAAAAGTTGGGCAAATTCGAATATGTACACTAATATCGAAGAATTTCTTTAAGGAGAAGTTGGTGAGATCGTTCTAAACGTATTCATGCGGGGCTTAGCGTTTATGAAGGCGATCTCGGAATGTACGTGTATTACCAAGTATTCTTGAAATGGGTCGTCGGATTGTCACCTTTCATCTCCAGGTCTAAACATATTTGCATCTTTATTTTTTGTAATATGATTAAAAAAAGGAAAAATCAGCGTCAAATAGAAATAGATTCAGATAGGTTTTTTTCCATAAAAGCACTATCGGCCAGTGGGAGATGAATTGTAAATACACACACACTTCGGGGAATTGTGATTGTGACGCGGTGGAACAAGGTTTCGATAAGACTCCTCACCTTCGACAAAATAGGTCCTTATAGTTAAACTGACCAGAGGAAAATTAATCCTCTCCAGGGAATTATAACTGGTGATTGTGGCACGGGAAGCGACATAATAATAGTAAATCTGGCTAAAGAGAAACGTCAGGTGAGGTCTTTCTCCAGGGAATTGGAATATGGCGATATTGGTAGGATGGAAAGGGGCTCGCAGTAAGCTTGAAACGGAAAGGTAAAACCTCACACACAAGCACGGATATAAATGAAAAGCGTATCTTTTACTTCAACAGTGGCACTGCCAATGATATAAAGTGCGGAGTACAGAAAACACTTGGGCAATATCACAATAGATCAAATGTCTCTGACCGCAGTGAGGAGTTCACACAGAGAGAAAAAAAGGCCACAGAAAGTCGTTATCGAAGACCAGTAAATAAATAAACAAAGTGGATTTTTTGTGAGCAGGAAAAAGTACGTTGGATCTGCATTCCTTGATAGGTGATACATATATAATTCCTACTCGTCTCCATTTTGTTATTTCCGGTTTATTATCTGTTCAGCCGGCTGATTAGAGAATTTTTTTTCCTTTTTTTCTTTTTTTTCCTTTTTTTCTCTTTTTTCTTTTTTTTCTTTTTTTCCTTTTTTTTCTTTTTTTTCTTTTATTTCTTTTATTTTCTTTTTTTCCTTTTTTTTCTTTTTTTCCTTTTTTTTCTTTATTTTTCTTTATTTTTTTTATTTTTTTTTCTCTTTTTTCCTTTTTTTTGAGAATCACAATTAGCTTATCGATATTACGACCGATTCAGACCAACAGACATGGAATGCTGTTGGGGCCGCGTACAAGTTTATGTGGTTTCTTTCAATAGAGCACATCATTGTTTATCATCCTTATTTAAACTGACTTGTGTATGTGTGTGTTCAAGATTCGTATTGCATTGGTATTAGTTTGGATGAAGAATCCAATTTTCGAATTTTCGATCAAAGTGCTCACGTGTCCCGAATTCTATAATTAGTATGTACATACAAGATTTTTGTATTATAATAATTAGCGTCACCGTTTTCTTATTACATGGTGAAAATGACGGAAAAATTCCAAGGTCAAATATCCACATACATCTCCCATACGATTAGCTTTTTTCCTGACACAGACATCAAAAAGAACTGTTTGTATAATCTTTCCTTTGCAAATTTGTGTTCGCTTTTTTTACCAAAAGATTCGATGCAGAAAGGTAGACTAAAAGATTGCAAGTAAATATTATTTAACAATGCCAACCAAACGGTATCGCATTTGACCAAAATTTTGACATCGGCCAATGGTTTATAACGTCTTCGCTATGTGGAATTTTCGTCAGTTTCGCGTATTATTGTTGGCAGAATCAACGTTCATTGCAAGCTTAGTTCAGTTTGCTTTATACTGAAGAGTAATTTCCCTAACAGAGACACCATCGAGATGAACTAAATGATTCCAAATATACTTTCATTGAATAGCAATGCGGATACCAATCGCATTTGAACCAAACTTTCGTAGAAAACACTAGTGATGCAGTGAAGAACTAGCACCGGACCATCAGTTTAACTTATCAATACCATTCGTAGTCCTACATCAAATCAGCGTTTGTGCACTAAGGCACATTCCCTCATTCTTGTTTTTTACGTTGCCGAAAAAAAGAACATCAAAACACATCTTTAATTTGGTAAAATTTTTATCTACCGGGTCAGACAATTGAATTGCTACATTACTACCCCTCGTCTGTTAATTTACATTCTATCTTAGCTGTCAGTGGATGTATGCGTTATATTTGTAATCGAGTGTTTTCCGGTAAAATAGGTCTCGAATAAAAACAAAGTATTGTGGTTGCTTTGTTCCGAGCTGTAAAACGGCAAAAGGACGGTTCGTGTGCCGTTCGATTCGATTCGAGGTGAAACATTTCATGCGAAATTCAGTGCCTAATTGGGTGAGAGAGTGCGATAGAACAAGGACAATCACTTCTATCAATAGTACAGAGGGGGTAGACAAAATGATTGAGCAGGCAAAATTTTGTCAATTTTTAAGTAGCCAGAACTTCACGAAAAATGAATCAATTCTGATGATACCGGTTTCATTTTATTGAAAAACTATTCTAGTTTCCAAAAATCACTAGGGAATTTGACGGGACCAACGGACACCGAAATAATCCGGATTTTAAGAGTGTGTGTTAAAATGTGGATTCTAGCAACGATTAGAACTTTTTCTGACATCTTCTTTCTTTTAGGTTTATATGTTTCGAATAAACTAAAATTCATTCCGATTTCATTGGTACCCAAAGGGTAAAAATCTGTCGAAGAACCATCGAGATATGAATTAATTAGGTATGGATGTTGATTTTGACAGTTTTTTCTCTTGTTGCGTACTATTTTCCTTGGGCACCCTAGCAGAACTCAATGAAACTTTGTGGGTGTGTAGGCCTTAGTAAACTTAGCAACTTTGCAAACATTTTTTTGAAAATTTATCTGGACTAACATTTAAAAAGGTTTGAAGTATTTAAACCTCTTGCTCATAAATCAACATATATAAATAATGACGAGAGATAGAGAATGATTATCAATGGATAACTTCTAGAAAATTATCTGAACTTTTATTTCAAAATATTAAAAAATAAACTTTCAGATTCTACACTGAAAAAATATAATTGTAAAAAAACAAAAAGTGATTTTGAAAATATCGGTTATTGGAGATTTTTTTAAAAATTAAGGTTTTTAGATAAACAATTTAGTTGCCTTAAACTCTTCAGAACAAACCACAATGCAAACTCTTAAAGAAAAAAAGTTTTTCTAACAAAAACTTTTTCGTGTACTATGTTCCCAACAGCAAAAAAAACTGCAAAAAACATACTTAATTAATTCATATCTCGGTGGTTTCTCAACGGATTTTCAACCTTTGGGTACCAATGAACTCGGAATGAAATCTTGTTTATTGTAAACATATAAACCTATAAGAAACAAGATGTCAAAAAAAGTTATAAGCGTTGCAAGAATGCACATTTCGACATACACTCATAAAATACAGAATATTTCTGGTGTCCATTGGTCCCGTCAAATTCCCTGGTAAATTTTGGAAGCTAGAATAGTTTTCCAGTAAAATGAAACTGGTTTCATCGAAATTGATTTATTTTTCGTGAAGTTCTGATTATTTAAAATTGACAAAATTTTGCCTGTCTTAATCATTTTATACACCCCCTGTATGTCTGCTACACGTACCTCGACTAAAGATCAAAACAGTGGTCGCAGTGGTCCAAATCCCACAAAAAATTCGGAACATTTTCCAGGGTTCATTTCGAGCTTGGAATAGCCGGCGAGTTTATAGGTCCTAAATCCTATGGACTTCGTCGTCTGGGCTATAATGGAGTCTGAAGTCTGCTCTGAAAAACATGAAGGTGTGGAAGCCCTAGAGCGACATCTGGCGGACCCCGGGAAGTAAAGAAGATTGTGAAGAAAAGTAAAAAAGCGGGGAAATATTTAGCTTGGATTTTATTTCAGTCATATGGGAGATAAAACTGAGAACATGATTCGATAATTCGGACTCATGAAAGGTATTCAAAAACAATAAAATATGATTGATGAATTTTTGGAAAATTTTACTATTACTGATGACTATTTTCAATGTGCATTACTATTTTCAATGTGCAAAACCGGTAGCGATGATGGAGAGTCATTCATGAACAGGAGCATTAGGATGCCAATGAATTACAATTTTTTTGAATTTGGTTTAGCGGTAGGAACAAAAACTCAATTTTAATAAATAAATCGATTTTTATAAATAAATCGATTACTCACAATAAATATATTTTTATATATATGTATTTTACTGTTATTTCAAAACATTTTTTGAAATGCCTACCTTCAAGATTAAAGCATTTTTTGATACAAAGTGTTGACGTTTTATATACTTCTAAGACTTTTAGCATAAAAAAATTTTGATTTCATGAGCCTGTGCATTTTTTCATGGATCATGATGAAAGTAAAAAAACTAAGACAGATAATTGAGTTGGATAAATTTCCCATTAATGGCAATTATATTATCTTATTTGCAAAAAAAATCTACGCCCTTGGGAGCGGCTATTCGGCAGTTAACCGGAACATTCGTCATTGCGGACGAAAACATGCGTGTAGGCATGTTTTTAAGTTCTTTCTTCATTTTTTTTATTAATTCCTTCTCCGTTTTCGTGACAAAGTTGTTGGAACAGATCTTGCGCTTCAAGTTTACCCAGAAATTCTCGATGGAACGCAGCTGGGGGACGTTGGGCGGATTCACCGACTTCGGTACCACATCGATATTCAGCCGCTCCATCTCCTCCAACGATCGCTTCTAGTAGTGGGCCGACGCCAAATCCTCCAATCTTTGGTGTGTGAAATAAATTTCACCCTGGAGCTCGCTTCCTTCATGGGAGAAGTGAAATACGAAACACCCTGCCAGTCGTTGCCATCCAGGATGAGATAAGTCTCGTCGTCCATAGGTCTCTCATCGCCACTGCCACGTCGCGATTCGCCGGGAAAATCGACTTGACCATCTTATTCAACCGCTGTCGCTGCGTCATTGCCTGCAGTTCCGAGACCAGTGAACGGGACTGCCACTTTTTGACATGTGTGTTCATGTTCTCCAGATACTTTTCGCTGTTTTACCGGATGCACCAACCTCCCGGCTAAGTGTACGCAGCGATTTAGCCACTTTTCCCTTGGTCTTCCTCGTTAGCTGTCCGGAACCGGGCTTTCTTTCGATGCTCTGATCGTTGTCCAATAGTGTCAAGATGTTGCAGATGCCGGAACGGGCATACCCGGTGCCCACAAAAAAAAAGATTTTTTCCTTTCATATAATCCATCGAGGTACTCAAAGTTTGGAGATCTTTTTCAATAGAAATTACCTTTAATACACTATTGAGTCAATGTTTATTTGGTCTCCTTAGCCCTTTTATTTGAACCATTGAATTTCGTCTGACAAAATTATTATACGATTATATATATATATCACTGTACATTTTTCTATAGTAATTTCTACCTATTTTTTGCGACACGTTACTGTCAAAATCCTATTGTATTTCACAACCCCAAATCACATTTTCAAGAAGGGATGCCGACCTGAGAAAACAGAAAAATGACACAGCATTGTTAGCCTTTTCTGACGAGTTTTATCCTTTTGAAATGGCTCCAATGTTATTTACGATGCTGAATACAACAGAATATCCTTGCCGTGGGAGTCAAAAAAAAAAGAAACAGGTAAGCATGGAACGGAATTTCAGCTGGCGGGCGTTTCGTCAAAATCGTAATTCGATTGTACCGGGTAGAGCGGGTAGAGAAAAGGCTACAGGAAATGAGAGTTCCGTTTCCTATTTACAAAAAAAAAAAAAATTGTCACCATTCATGCGCACATGTCTTCAACAGGCCGAGCTAGCGGAGCCGAATAGCAACAGGCGGATGTCCTCCGTAGTACACTTACCGGGACGAGCAACCGTTCGTAATCACTTTATAATGAGCAATTTTCACTCAACGGCTGGCAGCGTACAGCATCTTCCTTGTACGAATTGGTCACCCGAACTCGGCCTTAGTCGTGAGTCATGGTCGAGGTTAGATAAACAATTTTTTCAGCGCCGAAGGCTGATGGGAAAAAATGTATCATTTTGATGTTTAGCGAAAAAAACCCAACGATTGGACATGACCGTTCACTGCTGCGATGCGAAAAGTTTGCTAAAGAAAAAAATTGAATTTTCCTACCACCAGGAAAGACAAAATGAAACCATCGCCGCCCTGTTCACAGCATGATAGCGTGACCGTGGCCGCTTTGACGTATTTACCGTTTCGTGAGAAATTGTTATTCGTTGGGGTGATAGATAAATCTTTCTAGGAAATCGAAAGTCTCGCAAAGAATAATACTCCCAGCGGAGTATTCTGACTTATGCTTACATTTTGACATTTCAGACTGGTTCAACGGCTTTGCTGGCTTAAAGTTTCGAAAGTAATCAACCAACATACGATGAAACTTCTCGTCTTGAGTCTTTTTGTGTGTCGTGTTAGGACAGCAATTATAATAAAGTAGACCCCATGTGTCAAGTAGTCACACTTTTCCCTTAAGGAATATCACCGTGTGCTCGGAGCCGTAGGTGGGAGGGAAATGTAAAAAATGAAACATTCACTTGCCAACGGTAGTGGGTTGGTGAATTTTCGTTGCTCGTTGCTTCCGCTAGAAAGTTTATGAAACTCAATTTGAAATTCAGCCGGAGTTTTTCATTCGGTGCTTGCTGTTGTCGGTGGAAACTGCCTCCGCGGTAAAAACTGGCATTGTTGAAACCGGGGTTCGCAACTGGTAACTGGTTTTGATGACGCGTGTCAGGTTTTGTGTAAACTGTGGGGTGGCGTTTGACGTTAACTGGTTTTGTTGCGACGAATAATTTTCATTTTTGATTCATTCTCGACCGACCGTGTTTTTATTGCATTTGCAACCAATTTGACAGTTACCCACCGCCTGAGTGAATCTAATGCGATGTGACAACTTTTTTTTTCAAACTTTTTAATGCATCACAAGTTGGTTGCACGCTCATTGCCTTCGCTTGTTGCGCTGAACTAAACCATGACTGGAAATATTTCTACTGTACCTACGTAGGTATAACTGTCCTCACAAGTAGCAAATCATGTCTACATGCACACAGTTTTGTGTATCCACAATACGGTGACATTTCCATCCTATTGTTGGCAGTCGTTTGTCAGGTGGGTTTCGTTTTTTCCCGGTGTTATTTAGTGTCATCGAGGGATTTTTTTTGCTGTCACATAAAGCACAATCGAGGAATTAAAATCTTTCATTTTTTTTCTATTTTCCTGAATCATTTTCACAGTTATAAAACAAACAACATGGATGATGCTTGTTTTTGTTCTATCCATCATTTCTAACGACAGAATAAATTGAAAAAATCATAAATAAAAATGTGACCCAATGTAGTTATTTGAGGAACGGCGATGTCGAGCGTTGTGGGCGTAAGGACATGTGTGAGCGAACAAAAAGGTTTTCGGCATCTATTTTTTTATTGTCGAGTACTGAAACGTCGAGAAAAAAAGCTGGAATTTAATAAAAAAAAATTACATATCCTCAAGCAAACCATATTACTGCCGACCGGATGCTCCTTTCATAAATTCATGTGCGCTCAATCGCGTCTCAGAGCGAGAGAGAAAGAGACCAGGTTATTTTCGGAAAATTGAACTTACTTCCTTCCCAAATGCACCGAACACCACTTCCTCACGCGCGTGTGAAACAGTACACTTCGAAAACAACCCGCTTTGAAGCTGAGAACCAGTATAAACATAGCACCTACCTGTTATGCGGTTGCCACCCGAACAGCGACGGCGCGCGGTGAAACTCACATTACGAAATATTGAAATGTCTTTATTATGAATCAATGCAGTGGTGGTGGGGGGGAGTGGGTGGTGCAGGCGGTGTGGACGATAGCCGCAGACGAAGGAACAAAAGGACGGAGCTGGTGCTTTTATTTACGAACACCAAACTTGGCGTTCAAGGTTTCCCAGTCCCCCCGTGCTGCCCCCATTCAGGGCACGCTGCTGCACCGTGTTTGATCGAGTAATCTGGGCGGAAGAGTAGTCAAAACGAAACGAAAAACTATTTTTAGTGGAGTGACTCTACCTACCGTTATTATTCAGATATTGGAGTGGTAAGTTGTGGGTTGCAGTGCTTGTACATTTCGGTTGATTGCGCGATTGTGTAATAATTAGGGCGGAATGGGAAACAAACGGAGGATGTTGATTTCTGAAGGGTGTTTGGGATGCGGCGGCGGTTGGCAGCTCTGGTACTGGCATTTATTACGATGTTTAAGCATTCACCTAGACGTATGGATAGCTCGATCGGGGTTTTTTTTTACGGGGAATGTGGATTTCCCGTGTGTTGTGGCGATAAGATTATCTCTGAGGATCAGAGGGTGTATTTTAATACGTATCTAGTCTTAGGCTATGTAGCCCAGTGGTATCACTCTTGAAATTCTAATGATATCAAGATTAAAATGGTCATCACGACACTATTCGTTATGTCGTCTATACATGCATCTTAAGGGAAAATACGGTAGTAAGAAACCCGATCTGGGACCTTAGCGGAACCATTTATTGTCGGATTCACAAAATCTTGCAGTCAATCAAATATTTTTTTCAATACTTGATCCAATGCATTGCGATTAAGGTAATTAAAAATTGAGTTGAAGAAATCAAAAGTTTATTTATTACTCTTTAATAGTTATGCTTCAGACAAAAGCTTACATTTTCTCTAAAAAACAGAAGTTTGTTTGCTTTGTCAAAAACGCCGAAATTGTATTGAATGATGTCGAAAATGTCATAAATGTTGTGGATGTCATGGATGTCATTAATGTCGTGAATGTCATGATTGTCATTAAAGCCATGAACACCACGAATGTACCCACGATAGTATGCGAACAAAGAAGTAGAGAGTAGCTGACTGCCTGCTTCCCAGATTAGGGGCGGCTCACATCAGCGTCTGACTTGGAGCGGGCTGAATCAAGAAATGTGTCGGTAGCGCGGTCATAGTAAGGCAACCTAACTAAACAATTACACTACGAAGAATCAAAAAATATAACTCGGAACATTCGGCATGGACCTAGGCAACGGCAAACGGACTACGAGTGGAAACTCGGTACCAAGAACTGAAAGTCGCTAAATTTTGTTAGCAAGAGCCCTGCTAGAGTTCCGCATCGTGGCTCTACTCTTAGTTGCAAAGGTGAGAAGGCGTGGAAAGTCCGTAACGGCAAGGTCCAGTTTTACTAGACCCGAGGAAATGCTTGCAACGATGAAGGATAAAAAACCGAGCTTGAAAAGTTATTTAAGCATCCCACAAGAGAGAATGCGACCAAATATCGACGAGCTCGAAATGAGTTGACCACGATCCTGACGAGAGAGAAGCGCCAGCAGGAGGACAGAGACCGTGAAGAGCTGGGGCGACTGTTTCGGGTAAGTTTTATGTGAAGGTGAACCAATCCTGTAAATGTATGTTACACACCGAGTCCAGATATGTGTAGGGACGTGTAGGAAACCTGATTACAAGCGAGCGCAAGGTTGTCGGCAGGTGAAAGCAGTTCTCCAATGAACACGGAAGGGAAGTTCTTGAAGTGCCTACAAACGTTAGCAGTGTCCCCTTTCCCGATATCCTGGTAACCAAACGGGAAATTGGGTCACTGAAGAACAGTAGAGCCGCAAGCAAGGACAGACTACCGGCGGAGCTCTATAAACACGGTAAGGAGGCACCAGCAACGGCATTCCATTGAGTAATTTCTAGGATTTTTGGAAGAAGAGAGACTACAGAGAAATAGATGGAATGAGTTGTATGCCTAATATGTAAATAGGGCGAACAACTACAATTCAGCAACTACCGTGGTATAACATTGATTAACGCCACCTACAAAGTTCTCTTCAAGATTCTGCTCCGCAAAAGCTCAACGATTTGTAGGGCAGTCCAGGGCAGCAAAGCTTTTCTTTGAACAGAAGACAAAATTTACACTTTTATCATATATGTAAGTATAAACTGTATGTAGTCTACCCTGATTGACGAAATAATTTTTTTCCTGTATGAACTTCCTCACTGCGACCAGTATCGTAGATCTATTCTGGGATATGTCCGGGTGTCTGCTGAATCCCGCACTTCTATAATAAGCAATACCGCTATTGAGAAGTGGTTTGCTTATTATTATTGTTTATCAGTGCTTGTGTGTAATGCGATATTCTTCCTTTTACACGCTTACTGTTCTACTATACCGATGCTCGTTCCTCTTGTCAAATATCACCAATTATAATTCCCCCTTCTGGCCTTACTTACCTTACCAAACAGTCCCAAGCCGTGGTGTGGCCTTTGCTGTACGTAAGAGTCGTCTCCATTCCACTCGGTCCATGGCTGCAGTTCGCCAGCTTTGCAGTCTGCGTAGGGTTCGCAGGTCGTCTTCCACCTGATCGATCCACCTTGCCCGCATCTTTACCGGGCTGTCATCTGACATCCTTACAACATGCCCAGCCCACCGCAGCCTGCCTATCTTAGCGGTGTGGACGATAGATGGCTCCCCAAGCAGCTCCTGCAGTTTGTGGTTCATTCGCCTTCTCCACACTCCGTTTTCCATCTGCAGTCCACCGAAAATGGTACGCAGCACCTTCCGCTCGAACACCGCAAGGGCGCGTTGGTCCTCCACAAGCATAGTCCATGTCTCATGCCCGTAGAGGACTACCGGTCTGATCAGCGTCTTGTAGATGGTTAACTTGGTGCGGCGGCGAATTCTACTCGATCGAAGCGTCCTCCGGAGACCAAAGTATGCACGATTTCCTGCCATAATGAGCCGTTGAATTTCTCTGCTGGTATCGTTGTCGGCAGTTACCAGTGAGCCCAGGTACACGAACTCATCGACCACCTCGATTTCATCACCACCAATTTGAACTCGAGGTGGGAGGTTACTAATACTGTTACTGTCTTTACGTGAACCCCTTCCTTTCATGTACTTCGTCTTCGATGCATTGATGACCAGTCCAATCTTTTTGGCTTCAGCCTTTAATCCGATGTACGTATCCGCCATCTTCACAAAGGTCCGAGCCACAATGTCGATATCGTCGGCGAAACCAAACAGTTGAACCGACTTTTGGAAAATCGTGCCACTCGTGTTAATCCCCGCTCTTCTAATGACACCTTCCAGGGCAATGTTGAACAGTAGGTACGAGAGACCATCACCTTGCCTTAGACCTTCTCGGGTTTCGAAGGGGCTCGAGAGTGCCCCCGATACTCGAACTACACACATCACTCGATCCATCGTCGCTTTGACCAACCGCGTCAGTTTGTCCGGAAAACCGTAGTCGTGCATAATTTGCCATAGCTTGTCCCGATCGATTGTGTCGTACGCCGATTTGAAATCGATAAACAAATGATGTGTGGGCACGTTATATTTGCGACATTTCTGCATAACCTGCCGAACCGCGAATATCTAATCCGTTGTGGCGCGGGCAGCCATAAATCCCGCCTGGTAATGCCCCACGAACTGCTTCGCAAATGGCGATAGTCGACGGCAAAGTATTTTGGAGAGTACCTTGTAGGCGGCGTTCAACAGAGTAATTGCCCTATAATTGCAGCACTCCAGTTTGTCGTCCTTTTTGTAGATGGGACACACAATACCCTCCATCCACTTCTCCGGTACTCGTTCTTCCTCCCAAACCTTGACAATGACCCAGTGCACGGCTCTAGCCAGTTTTCCTCCACCGTATTTCAATAGCTCGCTGGGAAGTTGGTCCACTCCAGCAGCTTTGTTGTTTTTCAGCCGACCAATCTCCTCCTCCACCTCCAGAAGATCGGGGGCTGGAATTCTGATGTCTTCTGCTCGTGCACCAAGATCAGTTGCCATACCGTCCTCGCGCTCTACTGCATCGCCGTTTAGATGCTCGTCGAAGTGCTGCCTCCACCTTTCGATCACCTCACACTCGTCAGTAAGGAGGTTGCCGTCCAAGCTCTTACACATATCGGCTTGCGGCACGAAGCCTTTACGGGAGCTGTTCAGCTTCTCGTAGAACTTCCGAGTGTCGTTAGCTTGGTACAGCTCTTCCATCGCTACGCGATCTCGGTCCTCTGCTGGCGCTTGTTCCTTCGGAGGACTGAGTTTTGGCTGTTCCGTGCCTGTCGGTATCGTTCCACGTTCGCTCTCGTGCGGTGTTGCAGCATTCTCGCCCGTGCTGCATTCTTCTCCTCGACTAACCGTTTGCATTCGCCCCCCTTCTGGCCAGTTTTATTAATAAGAGGAACTTATGCTTTTGTGAAGAGGAAGTCACGCAAAGGTGTTATAGATTTCAGCGTAAAGGAAGGGTAAGTAGTAGGGAGCTTGAGAATGAACCCAATAAAAGTCCAGTTTTGATATCGAATGGCCTGATTCTACTAGGGTTCGAATCTCAGTCGACCATTCGCTTGACAAAGCGGACTCTGTTACCTTGCGGCTATGCAGCTCCCTACCTGAATAAATAAAAGGCAGCGCCAAGCGGGTTTTAGGCCTGGCAGATCCTTCAGAAATGCTGGGAGTACAATTCATCACGTCTTCGTGCATTTGAAGGCAGCGTATGATACAGTCGGTCGAGACCAGCTATTGCAAATATTACACGACTACAATTTTCCGGAGAAACTACAAAGTAATAAATTCTGAATATTAGTCGTTACGAAAAATATTTTCCCTTTTAATTTTAAGTTGCTTCTGATGGAAACCACGATTTTATATGAAAATTATGTGCAATATCATTTTGATTTGCATGGAATGTTATGGAGTTTTCTATCATAAGCGATGGAGGTAATTCTTTACATGATATTCTTTCTGTGTAACACGACGTATCAAAGCTACTTTGGACCGAGTGATGTGTTATGTGTGAGTATCGGGGACACTCTCGAATCCCTTCGAAGCGCGTCTTGACATGAGACTGCTCTTGAGACTGTAATCCGACAAGCGGGCATAAAATTAAGAAGCACGATTTCCAGTAAAGGTAGTCAAACCTTAGGTTAACGACTTCAACGTTATTACGAGAAACTTTGCGACGACGGAATCAATCTACGCCAGACTAAAAGTGGGGGCTAGGAGAAATGGACTAGAAACCAATGCGTCGAAAGCCAACTGTATGAAAGGGAGCGGCTCGAGAGGAGCCAATATTCGCATCCCTTGGACGATGATGTACTCGAAGTGGTAGATGAATCAGTATTAGGATGGGGTAAAATGATCGATTTTCCAGAACCAAGTTTTTTTGGTTCCTTTTGGGGTCCCATACAACCCCAAACTTACTTGAAGTCGATTGGTTTTGTCTCCGCTTGGCGCATTGCATTTCAAATTCGTATGAAAATTCATATGGGAAAACCTACTTTTTTGCATTTGTCTTTCTAGAGAGCTCAAGAATGCTCCAATAATGCAATACATTATGTTAAAGTATAGTATTTTAGATGCCTAACAACTAACAACACCTAACAACAAAGACACTGAAGAGCTAGAATGTCCCTAAGAAGAGCCATAGCTGTTAAAAGTTGAGTATGTCGATTTAAATGCAAAAAATCTTGTTTTCTGCCAACATTACCAATGTACCGGCGCCAGTAGGATTCCCATCAGAAGTAACCTGTCGTAACGAGTTTATACACTCAGCTGGACCAAGCAAACAAATTTAGGTTAAAATTCTAGGCGTAAATAGAATCTACAACGTGTTTCAGAGGTAACTTCTGATGGAAATCTGGCTGACGCCGGTACACTGGCAGTGTTGGCAGAAAAAATTATTTGCAACATAAATTTCGACATACTCAACTTTAAACAGCTTTAGTATTTTTTTGGCACACCCTAGTTCTTTAGTGTCTTCGGCCAAGTTGTTAGCCATAAAAAAACCTACCATATGAAGTCATGAAACCTATGGTTTGAGCCACTTTGAGCCCTTTAGAATGGAAAATGCAAAAAAGTTGGTTTTTCCATACAAATCTCCATATGAATTTAAAATGCAATGCGGGAAGCGGAGACAAAACCAATCGACTTCCAATGAATTCAGGATTGTTTGAGGCCCCAAATAGAACAAAAAAAAACTTGCTTCTGGTTTTCTGCTATCAAATTTCGTTTTTTCCATATAACGATTCCCCACCCTAATCAGTATACTGGGTATCCCTGGTAATCGCCGACAATAACACAAGTAAGGAGATCCAACGATGCATTGAAGCTGGAAATCGGGTCTGCTTAGCATATGCCACCGCACGAAAGTAACGAATAACCCCTATTGAACTATGGATTTGAAACCGTAACTCTACTCACGGAGCACATACGTCGTATTTGAACCACGAGCTGCAGACGCAACTTATAAAGATTCCAGTTGTGCTTTTGACGAAGGTTGGGAGGCTACTATGGGCCGGACATGTCCCGAGGATGCCGAACGGTAGTGCGGTAAAATCGATTCTCTTCAAAGGACCACCGCCACCAGAATGCGAGGATGCAGAACAAATAGAAAAATTATTAAAAAGGAACAAATAGAAAAAAAAGAGAGGAATCGATACGGACAAAACCTTTTAATTGGCTCCTCATGAACTGAAATGTAGGAGTCTGAAGGTTCCATTCTGAAAAATTCTGATGATTCACATACACGCATCTGTGATATGTCTTATAAAAAAAGGGAATTATTGTGATTCTGCGCATTGCAATTTTATTACTTGATCATAAAACCTTGATGTTGCGGAGTATTATAACACATACATGCACATAACACATGACATTGAGAAGCGTAACCAACATAATAACGAATATCATACTCATAACGAGAGATAGAATGTTAAACTTACTTTTCATTCTGGTATACAACCTTTCCTTTCCGCCACAGTAGTGGAGATGCAGAGGTAAATTCAGTTTCTGACAACAACGGCTGTTACACGTCACTGTTTACAACATTTTCCTTACTCTAAGGCTATTGACATACTGAGGCGTCGAATGAAGCGAAGCAAGAAGCGTCGCAAAAGCGTCCGAGCTACTTCTTCGAACCTCTATATGAAACGCTCAAAACGGTCATACTCAAGCGGCAACGACGCGTCGGTAGAGGCGGCGAAACAGAACGAGTAGTGTTTTGACGCGCGTATACTCACGAGGTAATACCTTGTTCAGACAAAATCTTTCATCGCAAGGTGCTTTACATTTGCTTTGTTTTGGTTTGGTAATTGAAAAAAAAAAGAATACATTTTCGTTTACAAAATGTTAAAATATTTAAAAAAGGTTAGTGCAGTAATACCATGTTCAGACTAAACCTGATATCGCCAGGTGCTTTATATTCGCCTTATTTTGGTCTTAAGGGGTTATATACCTTTTTAGTTTTCAAAAAACCGGAAAATTTTTTATTACATTATCTATAAATACAACATCTTGAGAACATTTCCACAAATTTTCATAAAGATCTGAGCAATAGGAAGAAAGTTAGAGCGATTTGCAACGCGCCTCGCCACGGCCGCATAAGCAAAACTTGAAACTTTACACGCGATTATCTCGGAATAGTTTTTTTCCGGAAAATGACTTTGCCGTGATCCTGATTGCGGGAAAACTACTGAACCGATTTCCTTCTTTTTTTTTTAATTTTCGTTATTAAATTCGCCGGTCCTTGAACGATCGCTTTTTGAAACATACAGTTACATTTTGCCGCAAAAATTTTTTCAATGCAATTTTTTGCGCTCAAAACGTGCATTTTTTGGGAAAAACGTTCCCGTTTGCACTAAAAACAAAATACTCATAAAAGCGATCGTTTAAGGACCCGGCACACTTCTAAACTAATGAAATAATATGAGTTTTTTGATTTCGGTTGATTCGCTGAGTCTCTATCAGGATCACCGCAAGCCTCTGCAAAAAAATTGCGTTTCGGGGAAACAGCCATTACTCCAGTAATAATTGGTATATCTCAAAATCAAACGTGTTTTCTTGCTGTTGATAAGCTGTACTTTCAGAGAAACACCACTTTGATGCAATGAAAATGGTGCTATGCACTTAAAAATAAATTCAAACTTCCCTCATTTTTCTTGACCAAAAAGCTATATATAGAATATATCGGTAATATAGAAAATATCGGGAAAAATTTTCAGGCCGTCAAGAAAATAACACTGGTATTTTTGATTGATATTGCATGCCTAACATACTGAACTTCTTTAGTCGCGAAACGCCAGCCGCTGAGTAACTAGCTGTGCTCACAGGGGTTATTCAAAGCCTAACAGATATCATAAACTAGTTGAACGTTACTCGGGGTCAGCGGGTTTAAAATTTAGAATAATTTCTTATATTTTTTACTACGTCTGTAGCGCAACTGACTTCAGAAATATTATTTTACTTCATTAAAAAAATCTCTATGTTTACTAAAAACGTGATTTACCGTGCTTGAAGAAGCAAACAAATCTTCATTGGACGAATTCATATTTCCTTTAATCGAAACCGCTGCTGGAATCTAGGAATATGACAATACAACGCATTTGCGACGCTCGCTCCAGTATGTCATAGGAAGCTTCATCCAACGCTTCTGTTTATTCCGCTTCTAATACGCTCAACGCTTCGCTTCATTTGACGCCTCAGTATGTCATTAGCCCAACGATTGTTAGGACGTAGCCGGCGCCATTATGGATCCATACAAGGCGGCAGCTACTCAATTGTTTAACACTGAAGATGGCGAACTGTTCCTAAGTAGCCATTAGCCATATACATGGCTCCTTATGCAACTTCACTAGCTCATATCGATCACGGAGGAGCAACTACGAAATGTGAGGTCGTCAAGCTCAAGCTCAAGTTCCTGTTATTTGGTAATTCAGTTCTGGAAATCAAAATCCTATGTCTGGAAATAATTTAACTGATAATTAACAAATGAAAATTCCTCATTAACCCATTCCCGGCGAGGAAAAATCAGATTTCACCTCGAAAAATAACTTTCAAACACGTATAACTTAGCAACTACATGCACAACTGACACAAACTGTATTGCATATTGTAGATCGATCTTTTCTCTAATCGCATTAAATAGTTTCGTTGTTCAAAATGGCAAGTGTAATTGTTGAGATACAATCAAAGTGTAGATGTCAGGTGATGCCATATGGCATCACCCGCCGGGAATGGGTTAAGGAAGGATTCCATTACAGCAAAACTAGATTTACTGATATTTTCTGAGCTTAACCTGACAATATGGTTCAGAGAAACCAAACAAATCGAAACATTTTGCGTGGCGTTTCTCTCTTCTCCGCTGTTTTCTTTTCTTTTTACGCGGATTTTCGAATTAACGCGTTTTTTTTTCGTGTTAGGGCGTCCGCCCTCCGGAGGATCCGGAACGACCGTCAAAGAGTATAATTTTATACTGGTCCTAGAGCGTCTCGGACTTTTTAAAAGTCTTTCTTGGTGGTTTACTTTACGTGGATGTTTTAATCAACGCGGTTTTTTTAAACGGATGTTTTAGTAACTGCTTTTTACACCGGTTTTCGAATTACCACAGTTTTTTACGAGATATGTATCTCATGCGTGAGTAAACTTGACTGTACTGTACTTTCTTCGCTAAATTTTCGAACGATTCAAGCTTAATTTTTAAATAAATCATATTCAATTTTCCTGTAAACCTGAATGTCACATTTGATTTTTTATTTATTATTCTTAAAAAAAAGCATTTGTCTGATACGATTTCTCTGTCTCAATTTCCACTGGCGGCATACGGCGAGAATTCTCATTCCTAAATCTACGATTTACATAAAACTTTTTCAAGTGTCCTTTAAAATCTCTGCAAACGTGTCTTTAAAACGAAAGGTTTCGAATCCGATGGATTCTCAATACACGATTCTCATTCATGACTCCTAGTTCCACAGACGAACAGTCTTCAGGTTTCCTTTTTACGACTTTCTTATTTAGGACACTCACAATTCCAAGCAATCAATCGTTAGCGTCCTTCAAAGTGAATGGTTTCGAATTCGATGGATTTTCATTCATGACTTCTAGTCCCCTAGACAGGGCATTCTGGAGGATTCTTTTTTCAGGATACCTTATCGAGGACGTCTACGATGCCAATGTGAAAAATCCTAGAGAATCTATGTAAAATTTATGTTTTTATTCGGGTAGTGTCCTTCCTAATCTTTGCAAACCAGCTAAAGTGAATTTGCTCGTTTTTTGCGAATCCTTTTCTCAGTCTCCCACGGTAGGTTTCAACTTAGCTCTTCAATTTTCACTCTCTATATCTCTAGAGTAATGTCTCCTGAATCCAAAGATGCTGAAAAATTTATTCTAGCATGCACAGATTTAGAGAAAAACGAGTTTGAATTCACTAATGTACGAGTTCTTATGAAAACTTTATTTTCTCCAAATCTGTGCATGCTAGAATTAATCTTTCAGCATCTTTGGATTCAGAAGACATTACTCTAAAAATATAGAGCTTGAAAATTGAAGAGCTAAGTTGAAACCTACCGTGGGAGACTGAGAAAATTAGGTTTCCATGAAAATACGTACTTTGGTGAATTTAAACTGGTTTTTCTCAAAATGTTTGCATGCTAAAATAAATATTTCATCACGTATGGATTCAGAAGACCCTACCACAAAAATGTAGAGCTTAAAATTTGAAGAACGGTTTTGTTGTTTGAATTTTTATAAAAATACTTTTTGTGATTTTGTACTGAAATAATTTGAAAACTGAAAAATTCACTCTTACATACCATATTTCATCCACCTGACATGATTTGATACATGGAGCAATTGATACGTATTAATATTACCAGTGTTTGCTCAATTTGTTTGAAAAATTATAAAAAAACACAGACATATTTGCGTCTCACAAAAACGGGGAGGGGTTCAGAGGGGTGGCACCTTTACCAAAACTTAGAGCAACTATTCCCCTTGAATAAAAGTCCAAGTTTTCCCAAATCGGCCTTTCCAGTGCTGAGAACGAGCATTTTCAAAAACAAGCTCCGTCCCGGGTCTTTACGGGTTAATGCAATTTTTAGCGCTCAAAACGTGCATTTTTTGGGAAAAACGTTCCCGTTTGCACTGAAAACAAAATACTCATAAAAACGATCGTTCAAGGACCCGGCACACTTCTAAACTAATGAAATAATATAAGTTTTTTGATTTCGATTGACCCGCTGAATCTATATCAGGATCACCGCAAGCCTCTGCAAAAAAATAGCGTTTCGGGGAAACGGCCATTACTCCAGTAATAATAGGTATATCTCAAAATCAAACGTATTTTTTTGTTGTTGATAAACTGTACTTTCAGAAAAATACCACTTTGATGCAATGAAAATGGTGCTATACACTTAAAAAAAAAATCAAACTTCCCTCATTTTTCTCAACCAAAAAGGTATATAACCCCTTAAAGTGGAAGATGTCGAATCCGATGAATTCATTTATGACTCCTGGTCCTGCCTTGGGTATTTTTTCCGATGTGAGTAACGAAAATCTTAAAAAAATGTCAAAAATTTTACAACTTTTGATTAATGAATCAACAAAAACAGAGAAATGAGAATTTTCAAAATTCTAAAATTGAAGATTTTAATGACTTAAAGTTAAAATTATTAAAATTTTCAAAAAAAAAAAACAAAAAAAAAGGCTCTTAAATTAGACCAAAATTGGCGACATATCGAACAAAAAAAAATTATGAAGAAAAATTATAAACATGATAAAAATAGATAAAAATATCATGCTTTGATTGCAAAGATAAAAAATCCAAATCCAACAGTTTGAAATCAAAAATAACATAAAATGTATCGTGTGCCTATCGAAAATCGATTTTTCTGAGAAAAATTTTTTTGCTCAGAGAAAGTAACGTAAGTGCCAGTTATGTTTGTTATATTTTCTCTATGATAATAGAAAAAGGAAAAAAAATCAGTGAAACTAGTTTTCAATCCTCCTAAGGCTAATGGCATACTGGATAATTTACCGAAATAAATTGTTCTGCTAATTTTCTCTTCTCAAGCGTAACGTGAAATGGTTTCATAACAGAAACCAAACTTGAGAGTTTGAAATTTCATAATAAAACAATTTCAATTTCTGTGAAAATCGGAAGCTCATTTGCATGAATTATTTGACACTCAAATTGCATCACCAGATGATAAAATAGGCAGCGCTCAAGAACTGTTAACAACATCATTCTCAAACCCGTTCAGTCTGGCCCATCTCGTTCGATCCCATTCAACCATCCATCTCCATAAATTCCACATTCAACCACGAGTGGTGCCACTGTAGGAAGCTAGCAAGTCTCCAATTTTCTGATTGCAATCTGCTCAACCACCCCAAAATTCGCCCTAAGCTTGCACATAAATTTGGCTGGCAGCTCGTCCGCTTGTTAGTCTGGCAGTAAAATATCGAAATTAGGTTTGTGGGTTAAATGCATGGGTTTTTTGGACGACCACAGTCTGTGGAAACTGGTGGCCGGCTGCGGAGCCGCTAACCGCGAGGATTGTAATCGTCAAGGAAATGGCACGCTAGCACGAACAGCGAACGGTGGAAGGTTTTTTTTTTTATTTCGGGTGCCAGCGTGGCTCCTGAACAGCGACAGGACTTTCAAAGATTCGTGCAATGGTGACGGAAGTGCTCAACCTTTGCTTGCACGCTACATGTTTTATGTGCGTTCTGATTACTGGATTTCACTGATAAGCAGAGCGAATATCAATCAAATCACGGGTTGTTAATGCTTAAGGGTTAACTTATTTTATTGAATGTGCCGCAGTAAACCGTGCATTTGAAACGAAACGATTACGTTCTACTAGTTGCTACGCCGAGCTGGATATTTTTTGCACAATTCTGTTGTCAATGCCTGACAATGCAGTAAGCTTACGCTAACCCTCTGCACAATCATCCAACACCCCCACGCTATGAAACTCAATTAATCCTATTATTCCTGCTCCACACTTGTATGCTGTCCATTCAACTACTGTCAGCGCTTTTATTGTTATTTTGTTTCACCTATAATTAGTAGTAGGTGTTTGTTCGCGCGGGGTGATACACATAGTAAACACGGACAGGTTTCATTTCGAATGGGGAAGCACCAATCAGGGGTGTTTCATTCTTTACCTTCCACTCATCAAACGGTTGAGACGTAGCCATGCAATTATTTGATGATATAGAATATCTGCAGCTAGCAACTGAATTGTTAGAATCTTTAAATGATTTGACCTTACTTTGCTCACAAATCAAATTTTTGTTGTTTAGAATTCTTCAGTATTCAGATTCAGTCGAATGCTGAAACACAGAACGGCAGCAGTATACGATTTCTGCCAACAGATTATTTTCACTTTTTACGACTCGAGCGAAAGATAAGCAAGTTTGTCTTCTTTCGATTAAATTATTCTGGAAATACCAACAAATATAACCAGTTCAAAGAGCGAATTGTACTTCGCCGAACTGGCGATAACCCTGTCTCGACTAGAGTTCAACGCACCGTAAAAGCCTAAGATCTGAGATGAAAGAACAAGGACGCCTCCAGCCAGTGTAGAATGACATCGCCGCACAACGAAGCGCGTAGGAATCGGTTATAAAACCATCAACCGATGGCTAGGGAGAAAACTCGTTCTCTAAAGATCACATAGCATGCTGCTGGATGACAAATCGGACAGTGTCTCATCAGTAACCAACTACAAGAGCCGCGCGTCCCTTTCTGGTTTTGCCAACGGACGTCTACAAATCAAACACGTCATGTAAACTACGATACTCCCACATATAGGAACGAAAACATGTGAAATGCACACCGCATACATACCCAAACGGACATCTTTTGATGGTTATCATAGAATGAAAACTTGTGCGGGCAGTGGCGGATTTTTTTCATACAGGATCCACGTCACTTGGGTGATGCGGTGGAGTAGGGATCCCCGCAATCAACAGAATCAACAAATCCCTTCTCGGAACGAGCGTCCTTATTCTGGAGTACGGAGGCGGATTCAAAAATAGATTTCACTTCACTGGAGCTATTTTAAAACGTTTTTTACACCCTGCAAGCGGGTTTAAAGAGTTTAATCCTCAGCCGGCCAAAATGTCAAATGTTTATTTTCGCGATTTTGCTGCGTCCTTTTCTTCTGCGAACATCCGGACGGAGTTGAAGTTTACCGCTTTTTCCCCGTCCCGATGGAATGGTTAGGTTGGCCTGAAAAAACACCAAAAGTAACCAGAAAAGCTTATCACCAAAATATTAGAGTGCTCAGCTGCCTTGACCCGAATCGGTTGCTGCGTAGGAATAGTTTGCTGCCTGCCTCATTGCCGCCACTCTGAAGTGCTCGGTATTGCCCCCGTTAGAGATTCTACTTACAAATCTGAGTGCGATTTATGTTCGATTGTTTACCTAGCATTGAATCAATAACTTTGGCCTAAATCGCCAATATCCTCTCACTTGGTTTGAGCTGAAAAATTGTAGATTTTATGATATTTCATCTCTAAACAAACTCGCTTAATCACTACACGAAAAATAGTTTTTTTTTCGGTGAATTATAATGCGTCTCCATCGAAAATTTGGAAATTTCGCTACTTCCAGAAATAGTGTCAGTTTTCTCCTCTCAAGTCGAGTTTTTTTTATTCTTTATTGATTATTCAAAATGTATTGTTTTTACTAACTCTGGATTTGGACTTTGCATTTAGACCTTTATTGCGATATACACACTAAGCAATAAAACGAAACCCGAAGAGAATTTATCGCTTGCTAAACTCATTTGAATACTGTAGCCCAAAACAATGTTGATGACTGGAAATAAATTTCAGAAGAAAACAAGCTCCATAAGAAAAATATTAATAATTAGCCATGTCCAATAAATTACTAGATTTGAAAAGCTCAAAACTGGAAAATGATATTTTGAATAAAAACATTTTATTGACGCAACATTATTATTTGATTTATATTTCCAAAAAACGATAGAAAATGATTTTAGCTATATTTTGTTTGATTATTTCTGAGTTTGATAATTTTGAAAATTTTCGCGGAAACCCCTGAATGGGGCTTCTCGATTTATTTGTATATCAAAGCAAAGCAAAGCCTTGGTGCTACATCCCGTATCGGAACTTGATCTTCTGTTTATTTTACACAAACTTTGCAGCCAACTGTTTAATGTACAGGACAATTGCGGGGCTACGATCCTACTGGCACCAACAGTCTCTCCCGAGCCGGGACTCGAACCTACGACGACTGGCTTGTTAGGCCAGTATCGTACCTCAAGACCAGCTGTTTGTATATCACCGACATTAAAAAATCTATGATCCATAAACCGTACATTAAAGAATCAAATTAAAGAATGAAATTTTCCATTGAGAAAAAAAGAAAAAAAATTAATATAAATTAAATCAAAATTAAATTGCTTTACTAGCTTTGATTATACGGTGTATGGTTTATGAGTTGCTAATTTCGTAATTTGAAATACCGTCATCCGGGGTGAAATTGTGCCGAAAAATGATGCTTTTTTGATCTCAAGCTTCTAACGCACACATTTAAGCAAAGAATTCGATCCAAAATACACCAATGCATTCTAGAATGTTCTGTTACAACAAATATGGTTGAGTTACAATAAACTATAATTTTGCTAAAAATACATGAGCTTTGGCTCAATCTCACCCCTTCTATGGGGTGAGATTGTGCCAAAAACAAAAAGTTGAATTTAATACCTGTTAAATGAACAGTAGTGTGTCTACGAATAATCCACATGACTAACATGATAAAACAGTAAGTATAGGGACGACCATGAACAACGTGGACTATTAAGGGGCTTTAGGGGGTTGATCAGAAACTATGCATCATATGAACTATATAAAAATGTATGGCTAGATCAATTCGATGCATAGAGTAATTAGTTATGAGAACGTGGCTTATAGACAGTCTCTATACACATAGTGGCGTCTCCAGATAGCCTAAAAAGAGGAAACGTTAGGACATGAAGTTTGAGAAGACTTTTCGTTTTAATTATTATGCGTCATTGATAACTGTATATTCCATTGCAGATCTCAAAACCATTGAAAACGTACCCACAACCCTCCTTCTTCTCTTTAAAAGTCATCAGTTTATATAGAATTGGTGTACACAATTTTGTTACATTCCATAAGTAATATCAATAATTGAAAATTTCTATATAACAATTGAGAACAGTTAGCTTCTCAAGCTTTTAGTCATTATTTCAAAGAATACCATAGCTAGACAACATACCTTATGCTGTGGGGACAAAAACCATACCCTATGTAAACAATGCAAGTGTTTTGATGTATACTGATATAATTTTGTCGTGAATGTGAATTCCGCACACTGTGCCGTTCAATATAGCTTGGCACAATCTCACCCCAAAAGGGCTCGAAAAGTGTACAGTTTGGAAAAACATTATTTTCTGAGCCGGCACAGGTTCAATGCATAATATTTCCTCAACACATTGGAGACGACATCCTAACGTACCAACTGAGCAGTAAGTTCTTGTGATTTCTTGATCGGTTTGGTTTTCCTGGGACATTTTTGGATAACGTTATTTGCGCATGTTTTTCACCCTGTACTTTGAAACATTCTTTAAGCGAAACAGTTCACTGATATTAACTATATTCCATTTTAAGTTGTGAATAAATATGTCATGTTTCATAAAGTATTGAATTTGAGGTATTAGGTTTTGTAAATCTCAAGTAATTTAACATACAAACATTTCTCGTTTTGGCTCAATCTCACCTCCGTGGCTCAATCTCACCCCGGCAGACGGTACCTACTTTTTCGCAGCGGTAATTCTTCTCTGAAATGAAAAAAAATGCACACTTCAACTAAAAACCCGCTAATTGCTTTTTTACAAACAAATTGTGGACAATCCACTCAACTGGAAAGCTGAAAAAGTGCTTGGGGGCCATCCACATACCACGTGGACAGCTTGGGTGGAAGGGGGGGGGGGGTGTGGATTGTCCACGGTTCTTACAAAAAAAAAAAAGAATTTATATGGGCATTTGTCCACGGTGAGGGGGGGGGGGTAATAATTGTTAAAAAACTGTCCACGTGGTATATGGACGGCCTCTTAGGAAGAATTCAAGTCAAATTTGGTTTTCATTTTCGTACCGTATTCTAATCACAGCGGTTTGACGTAGAAATACATCTCTCAGGAAATTCAGCTACATAGAGGTGTAAAATGAAAATCTTAAAACGGAGAGAGGTAAACTATGTCCAATTTTAAATGCCTCTAAGTCGGTTAGTTTTCAATGGACTTCATTCGTTCTTTCAGCAATCGATTGGAAAATAACACTGGTTGACAAAATGAAAAAAAGAGCACTTTAAAATGAAAGATTATAGATATTCAACCATTCCTATGAATTTTGGTGCCATTAGCCATTATCAAAACACGTCAACTTACCTGAGAGTTCGCATATAAATTGCTCACCGGGTTCGTCGCTTTAACGTTATATTTATGAAAAAACTCATTTAAGTCTCTGAAAAAAAGTTAGTGGCTGGTGACACCAAAATCCACAGGAATAGTTGAATAGCTATAATCTTTCATTTTTTCCAGTTTGAGCTTTTGGAGTACACCTGTATTGTAATCTATGCATCCGTTAAAATACAGAAACTTGTAATTCGTTTAAGCCTTGCTTTTCGTAACATTGTCAGCAGAATATTATAGCTAGTTAGCCGGGAATGATACACCCTTCGATTTATTTAAGAGCCGGCTTCTGCTGAAACCAATTAGTTTACTAGTGGATGGCCATTAGGATGGTCCCAATTGAATAGCAGTGGGTAGCAGCTATAGCGGCTGCGGGTACCAGCAGCGGTCGGTGCAGCAGGGCACTGCTTCCTCTATTGAAAAGCTGCCTTTGTGCGGTAGCGGCAGCATTATCGGTAAGTGCATTGGCTAGCACTTCCTCCAGTGAAATAACGGCCGTATTTGAGCAACACACAGGTTTTCGCGAAGCTGCCAGTCAAAGCCTGTCGGTCGTCGAATTTGCAGCGTAAAAAACAGCTTTCCACTGTGTAGTCAGAACAAACATAGCTAACCGAGACGCTTTTTGAAGTAAAATGGGCTACAATTGCACCATTGCAATTAAATTTTAGTGGTTTTTACAGTTTCAAAAGTACCTCTTTGAATGGAGTATTTCCACAATAAAAACGGGTAACCAATTAAATCGACCATTTTTTATTTGGCTGTAGTTTTGCATAGATGTTTCTATGGGCAAAAGATGCCATGGTATAATTTTTTGGAACACGGCTCATTCTCGAAAAGCTGTTCAAAAATGCCATTTTGGGAAGGTATTGATGATTACAAATATTTTTAGAGTCAAAACGGTTTGTTTAATAGGTTTGGCGACTTCGGCAAAGTTGAGATAATAAATTCGTCTTTTCAAACAAAAGATACACCAATTTTTTTTCGAAAACGTTAAAAGAAAAAAAAATCTCTAAAAAGCTCAAAAATATCAAGAGATTACCTGAACATTAAGAACGGTCCGATCATGGATTTTTTTTTAAATTTAGATTCGTCATGTCGTGAGCGGAGAAAGTTTAAATAATCCTTGGGGTGCTACATTCCGATTCGGAACTTGACCTTCTGTTTATTCATACACAGACTTCGCAGCCGACTGTTTAGTGTACAGGACAATCGCGGGACCAGCGCTACGATCCTACTGACACTAACAGTCTCTCCTGAGCCGAGACTCGAACCTACGACGACTGGTTTGTTAGGTCAGCGTCGTACCGTAAGTTTAAATAATATCCGTCTGAAATAAGTATTACCGTTGAACAAAAGAATATAAAAAAAAGCGGCAAAAGCATAACGAATAGAAAAAGAAAATAAAGAGTTAAAAACCCACAATTTTTTTTTAAATTGAACTTTTGGTGATTGAAAAAAAAAATGGTGATGCTGCTGCAAAAGATTTTTTTTTTTAATTCTATTATAAACATAAAAAATCCAAACATCATTTCTCGGGTTGGAAAATGAACAGACATTTTCAAATAAATATGATTATTTGATGTGAATTAAGAAATTCAAAACTATTTTTGTTACAATGTAATATCTAGGTATTGGCTCTAATATGATAGATGAAACTACTAAATTTAAAATAAAACTGTTAGGATTTAACGAAAAATGGAAATTTAGTTTTAAAATACAAGAATAATCTTTCTGGCAACACTTTCGGTCTAGAATGATATTTCTCCGTATTTCTTGGTTTATTTTCTTTAAAAATCATCTATCAGCATTTTTCGGATTATTCCAAAATTGCATTAAATGAATTATTCCGCAAACTTTCAGCAAAATCTGTGATGATCGTGTCCAAGTTCGTACCCTTTCGTGTCAATTCGTAAGGCATGATATTAAATTAAATTGTCCTTTTGAAGACAAACTAAATAGGGTATCTAACGTCTTCGTCAGTTTTCTTCGGCTTCTTTTTGCATAAGATTGCTGCAGAAAAACTGCCGAAGAAAACCACTGACGAAGACGTTCGATACCCTACTTAATTGAATAGTTAAAATTTTCGGGTACCAGTTGGGGCAGTGGTATTAGCAGCGTCAGCGGTAGGTGCAGCAGCACTTCCTTTAGTGAAATGTTGCCTCTGTGCGGTAGTGGCAGCTTCAGTGGAAGGACATTTTTTACCACAAGAAAGTATTCTCTGCGGTTTTGCACCTAGTGCAGGGTCACATGTTTGTTCATTATAATTGATCTTAAGGTGCGTTCTTTCATAATCCTAAGTCACCACAAAAATTGTTTTTTCTTCATGACTCCTGAATTTGAGAGGCGTTCTGGCGATTTTTGGCCCTGCTTTGAAGTATTTATTTTTCCACTATTTCTGTTTTTCTGTACTTCCTCTGTTTTCTTTTTTTCTCAACATTAGAAGCGCAAGTCAGTGATTTCGAGCATTAAATTTTTTGATTTCGCTTTATATTCAAAGAAAGCGTTTAATTTCCCTATAGGGCGTCGAACGTCTTCGACAGGTTTTCTGCAGCAGTTGTCCTTCAAAAACCTGTCGAAAAAAACACTACCGAAGACGTTTGATACCCTATTTCATGTGAATTCAGTTCCCCTTGTTAAACTTGGAGTGATTTCAGACAATTTGTAATTTGTTTCTAGTTTTTACGATTTGGGAGGGTTCATAATTTTAAGCATAGTTTCAATATTTTCTTCTTATTTTTTTTCTTCATCTAAGATATTTTCTTCTTTGTTCTTGTTCTTTCTCGGGTCTCCTGTGTTTTTGAAGAATAATTTTCAGTGATTTTTTACCCATTTGTTAACTTTTATTCTAGTTTGTACTAGTTTTGTTTCTCTAACATATTCTAATTTTTTCTCTATTCTTCGCTCAGGAAAGCTTTCTCGACGAATTTGTTCTCACTAGATCATAGCTTTGCTTTCCTTTTTCGCTCGTTCTTCTTTAATATAATTTATCATCATTTTCGACGTAGGACTACGTCTTTCCGCATTACATTGGGATAAATTCTGCGAAACGAAAACCAAGAAGTGCCGTCAGAATAAAAGATTTCGAACGGCAATATTCGTGTAAACACATGTCGTTGGATATAATAATAGAAAATTTTGTGATACTTCAGTTATCATTATAACTTCATTGTTTAGCAGTGAAAACTGGCGAAAAGTTTCAAGGCCGAATTTTCTTGAACAATGAAACAATCACGTGCAAGCACGCCTGGCACAGACTCCATGACCAGACACCAACTGCCTGCTACAATATCATCTATATTAGTAGCAAAAAAGTAGAATTTCCCCGTTCCATCAAGTGCTTGCTTCCATGCACCTAGTTTGTTTTGATGTCTCGAAAGTATAACTTTTTCTAGAAGTTCGTAACAACCTCCATTATTAGACAATTTTACGATCTGCTGTTAGTGTGTTATTAAAACTGATGTCTCGGAGGAAAACATGCTGTGACTCCATGAGTGCGAGGGGAGCCGGAAAACGGGACGCCAAGCAGGATGACACAACTGAACTTGGACCACTACTACGCAGCCCAACAGCTGCTTTCCAAGCAGCTCAGACGAGCTCGTTGTCGGACATAGTCATCGTATCGGACCCCTACCGCATCTCTTCCGAAAACGATAACTGAATCGCGGATAAGTCCAGTATGGCAGCCATATGGACGATGAACAGATTCTAGATTCAGGAGGTTGTGTCAACCTCAAACGAAGGATACGCTGTTGCCAAGCTGAACGGTGTGTTCTACTACAGTTTCAATGCACCGGGACTGGATGGAATCCCGAACCTGATCATCAAGATGGTCATTAAAGTGGCCCCAGGGCTGCTCCAGATACTGTTCCTATTACCGAAGGCTGGGAAACTGCCAGGGTACCAGGGTATCATATCTGCTGGACACTGCCGGCAAGGTGCTTAAGAGAAAAATTACTTCCTAAAACGAGTACTACTAACAACACTGAAGAGGGTCAAAAGTGCGTTCCACTCACCGCAAAAGTATCGCAAAGTTCCATCCTGGGCCCGGTGTTGTTATGTACGATGGAGTCTTGAAGCTAAAGTTCCCTGTAGGGGTTGTGATCGTTGGTTTTGCGAACGAGTCAATCACGTCTCCGAGCTGACGGTCGCGCACTGCATACGCAGGTCGAGTACTGTATGCACTCCAAAAAACTTGAGTCAGCGCACCATGAGACGGATGTCACGGCTGTGAATAAACGTGACGAGCAATAGGCGGTGTTCAGAGTTGGAGATTGCACCACTATCTCAAACTCTTGGGGGATTTGGTTGACGACAAGCTTACGTTCAAGAGTCACGTCAACTATGCAGTACTATATGCAGTACTATATCGAGAGATATTGAATAGCTTAGCGGTGTACAGCAGCAGGCGGGAACTTCTTGCTAGCGTGGTTTCGTCCATATTTAGGTATAATGGGTCAGCGTGGTCTAAAGTGCTAGGTACTAATAGTTAAGTATTTACAGGCTCATGTGCCTGAGGTTGCGAGTGCGTATCGTACAGTGTCGTACGACGCAATCCTATCAGCATCACCATTAAGGAGTATGTAGAGTGCTTCGTTCAACGTGATACAAGGGGCATACGAGGTATCGTATGGTAGCGGGAATGGTCTAGTTCTACGAAGGGTAGATGGACGCACCGACTTATTCCGGAGATATCTGGATGGGTCGGGAAACGCTAAGGAGAAGTCGATTGCTTCGAACAGTATCTACGCAGGTTCGGTTACGCGGGGTCCCCAGACTGGAGATGTTTTAGTGGGTCCGGTTAAATTCAACACCGTTACCTGAGCTATTTTCTCGGATGTCTGTAAGCAGATTTCTCCGCCTTGAAAAAACTCCATACAAATGATGGCAGTAAAAATTGTCTGTAATTAAGAAAAATAAAATTTTAGGACGAATTAAAATTGGACATTGTTTTTTGCTTTAAAATGTGTATTCTTGGCGCGAAGGATCTTGTACCCTGTTTTGTATTATATGAGGAGGATTGACGTCAGTTTTCAAGTTTCCGGAAATAAAATGTATCATGCCTGAAAGATTTTCTTAGGCCAGAAAACGCCTATAAACATTGTTTACTTGTTAAGAAAAAAAATTCTAAATATCAGATTAGAGTGTTGATGAATTCATGAATTGTTTTTTCTGCCTAAATGGTAACACTTCAAAACTATTAGAAGATTTATTTTTAACTTGTTCATATGGAGGATTCGATACCTTTTCAGAGTAAGATTTATAAAGTAAATCAGTCCTAAGTTATGGACGTTGATTAGACCAATATATGTTAGAACTACATCGTTCATCTTGATGGATCCGAGGTTAATTGAGCTCTTGGCTTTTGTGGAAAAGGAATTTGTTCTCTTTTTGCTGCACTGGGTGAAATTTATTTTGCTCATTCAAAAACTCTATGACAGCCACAATATCGAAAAAAGAAAACAAAACTCATTCGGGTATTTTAGAAAATATGATAAAGGATAAATGAGGACAAGTAGAACTCTTCGACCTTTTCAATTATGCTTCGATCCGATTGAAATTATCGTCGGTAACGGTACAAAGGCTTGTTACAGTATTTACTTCTCGATCAAATTCCATTGTTGCGAGCGCGATGAATGATGAAACCCCTCGTACAAACTAATTTACATATTATCGAATTATCACGATCCATCTAATCCACCATGTTCTGCGAACTATTCATCGCGTGAAATGGCGCGTGTTCTCTGTAAATGCAACGTTATTAACCACATATGCCAGCCTCTATCCCCACCCTCTTATCTCGTGTCGCTTGGATTGATGCAGTTTAGGTATTAGAGCGATGCTACTCTTGATGCCATATGAGTTTCTTCGGAAAAACTAATTGGAGAGCACCAAACATGTTTTCGCAGAAAATTATTTGTTTATTTCAACGAGAGATGTCTGGTTTTAGCACAGAAAAAAGCTTCAATCCAACAGTTAAATTAATCTGAATCAGAGATTCTGCGAACAATTTGCAGTCGTCTGTTAACGTTTTAGTCATCCACTTGCGTATTCTACCACAATCGCGCCCGGTGGGACTGTACACTAGCCAATCAATCGGTTGTCAGGAAAAATCGTGACACAAGCGTACACATGAGCTGGTACTTGTTCAAACTATGGGTGTATTTTTTTTCCGCAATAATGCCTCCGTACCCTCGTTGTGCTGTACAGTTTTATTCTTCTTCCTGCAGTCGTTCGTTCTATTTTGCGTCGCCATTGTTTTGACTAACTGGCTGGAAATTAGCATTAGTTTATCAAACAACAACTCAATCGCTATACCCGACCACCGCCCCAGGCTGTGTTCCGTTAATGGTTGACCTGAAAAACTAGAGCATCGGAATCACCCATCACTCCCCCGCGTTTCGGTGAATTCGCAATCCTCACACATACAGACGGTGTGGCTAGCACAGCACAACCCGAAGTGCACGAAGGTTTCTCACGCGTTCGTAAACGGTTATTGGGAGGAGTAAATATTTGTGTGAATTTTAGATTCCCCCGACCGGCCGCGCTCATGCCGCCAGCTGTGTGATGAGCAGTGTGACGACAGCGGTGAAATCTGACAACGAGGTGCCGGATGGAGCAGCCTGGTTATTTTCCTTATTGCCCCCGAGCCGACCATAACAAGTGCAAGTGACGTCAATCGTGACTCGGTACACAGACTGCGGCCGCCTCCTCTCCGTTCCGCGCTACTATTCAATTGCCGATTTTTCATTTCATCTGATTTATTTCCTCCGGTTAGCTAGCCGCGTCCTCTCTGTTTTTGGGGCCATGTGGTTCTTCCGGATGTTGCCCTTGATGGGTTGTCAAAATCCGAAACGCTTGCGGAATAAATCGGGTGGCAAGTGATTTATGAAGTTGAGAAATGTTCAATGAAGCGCCAAATGTTGGCGGCAGTGCTTTACAGGTTAGTAGGGAAGTAGAGACAACACCGTCTCTCGTGTTCCCCGTCTTGCCTTTGGGCGTGATCGTGACGCATGAATATAGCGAATTGAAAAGTTCAATGTTACTAGAATAGAAATTAGGTATATTATTCCATTTTTTGCCGAATGAAACCTGAATATTTCGCAACCATTTGGGGTTTTTTATTTCACTTTAAATTGTCAAGATGACTCTTTCGCTTTACTTCACCCCGCTGGCGCCATAAATTTTCTAGTTAGTAATACAAATAAGTTGAGTCCCGTCAGTCACACCTGCGGGCCTTGTGCGAGTGGACAAGTTAAGACTTGACACTCCACTGGCGGATGACAACGAAGAATTACAGTTGGATTAAATTTACCTTAGATTATCTTTACCGTGGCGGAAAATTCCAGTGAAGAGAAAAGGTGTCTCTCTGTGTGTGTGTGTGTGTATCAGCAGCCACTACCATGACGGAGCGTTGAAATATAAGAGATATAAATCGTTCTGGCACCTGACTGACTACTTCTCAGCCCGCAAAGCGGGAGTATCCCACCCGTAAGGATATTTTAATTCGGTTCGATAAATACCGGCAAAAAAAAAAAAAACAAAGAGGAACGCTGTCACAAGTGATTACTGAAAGAAATTTTTAGCAAATCTCAACTTTTAAACACCGAAGCCGACACGATGGTTACGCAGTGAGAAACACCCTTTTCCCAGCTGTTTCTTTTCCGCTGGGTTGACAGGGGATATCCGTCGGGACTGACGAACGATGAAATTCATCCGACCAGCAGCAGCTCAGCTCAACCGGTTTGATGTATTTGCTAAGCCGCCACCGTCGTCGTCGTCGGGTAGATTGATGGGGAGGATTTCGATGGCAAAATGTTACATAATTTGGCGCGACCAGATGCTTATTAAGTTATTTAATTAGGAAACTTTTGAGTACTACTTTCAGAACAAGGCGCAGTGTTGATATTGTAGATAATTAAAATCTGATCAATTTATGTTCGAAGTCTGTTCTAGGAGTTTTAGCTTGTGCTACACACACAGATATCAATCGGAAATATATGCTGATTTTTTATGTTTAACATGATCGGGCTTGCAGTTTTCAAGTTTCGATTTTTTAAATAAACTAAACCATTTTTGAACCTTCGTTTCTGAAAATATACTCGGAATAATCATTTATCTATTTGGAGTGGAGCAGTTTTTAATTACTTAGTGAAATTTCCTTGCCTTTTATATCTACAAATATGTTAATCATATCTAACTTATTGATAAAAAAGGACATTTTTCACATCTTTGTATAAATCGTTATCAAAAATCACTCGCTCAAGTTTATCAAATTCTAGGAAACAGGCGCGCTTCATGTGAAAGTTTCAAGAATATAACGATTTCAAAAGGTTAACTCGGAAGCCTAATAAACAAACTATTGGAGAAACCGGCACCAAATATCAATAATAACCTTCAAGTCGGCTTTCAGGAAGTACGGAGTCTATCCATGGAAACCTTATGAGTTTCATAGCAAGCTGAATGTCGTTTTCTCGGTTTGTCAGAGAGTTGTTGTCTATTCAGGCGCAATCTCAAAGGAATTGAAGATGGCTCCCGGAAAAAGCATTTCATCGAATTAAATTCTTACATGTGATTTGAAATCCTACCTCCCACGCTTCGCCAACAATGGCCACCATGTGAAAAATTGCGGTTGTAGTTTGATTTTTATTTTTCTTTTATTAGAAATGAATTGAATGAATGTAAAATGTATACTGAAATTATAACTTCTGAAAAAAGTTCAATGTTGTTGGTAGGAAAAAATATGTATTACATAGATATTTATCGATTTCTGGAACAATTTGGAAACAGTCTCCCACATCATTTAGGTTTATGCAATAGACCTATTACACAGTGCAACAAAAAATACTTTTTCATCTGCCTTGGCTTATATGTATGATTTTTTTATGTATTTTGTTGTGAAATGTCAAAGGCATAATACTTTTCAAATAAATCAACTTTATCGAAGCGATAGGTTTTTTAAGATGGGTAAAAAAAATGCTATTATGTTGAAAAACTCTTAGAACTTCGATATTTGGTCTTAAAACAAAATGGCGTCGAAAAAGCATCTAAAATTTCTTATATCTCAAAAATTCAAAATGGCGTCTTTGTTACCTCCTAAGGTAAAATTTGTCCAAGCTCGAGGGAGTTTGTTTTTGCATTAAAATACATCAAAAATCATACGTAGAAGCTAAGGTAAAAAAAAGTTGTACTCTGTTAACTAACAGCAATTACACACAAACGAAATCGTTGTGACTATTATTTAGGTTTATGCCTACACCGTATCGCTATACAGGTCGGACTCGATTATCCGGAGACTCGATTATCCGGAAACTCGATTATTTGGAATTTCAGACTCGATTATCCGGAATTTCATTTTTTCGGTGTCCGTTTTAAATTTTCATTCCGAAATTTTGTCTTTGCCATTCCTTCTGGCATATTTGTTACCATTTAAGTCACTCCCGGCATGTTTGGGACATGTTTGAATTAAGTGAAAATAATCAATGTCCAATTTATTTTTTTTTGCTTCTCAAGATTTTACCCCTTTTTGCCTCAGAAATAACTTCTAGTTACGCTGCTGCATCATACAAGTAAATAAAAAAAAAGAAATATTTATTTTATGTTTGTTAATCGCAAATTTTAAGTATTTTTTGTGTGATTCGATTATCCGGAAAACTCGATTATCCGGAATGAAAATTTTTTTGATGTTCCGGATAATCGAGTCCGACCTGTATTTTCTGTCGAATTTAAAATTTTTGGTTGCGAGCTTGCTCAAAAAAACCATTTTTTAAATAAAATCCAAAATGGCTGCGTGAGCCAAGATGGCAGCCATTTTTTTCCTATTTCAAACGATGCTCTATCCTTTTTGTTTCAAACGACGCGCTGTCTTTAGAGGGTTTAATGACAATTTCAAAAGAAATAGACCAATAAATAAATCAAAAATTGCTCTAAACACTGCCCCATAACCCGTTTGACCCCTTGGTGCCCGAGGGTTCGATCAACAGGACCTAAACAAAGTGGTTTTCCCAATTTTTCACTATTTTCGATTATTTAGACAAAGAAATATCCTTTTTGAAGGACCTCATGTCACCATTGAGACGGTTTCAGCGTGAAATATTCATACAGACTCTACTGCTGTTTTTTTACCGAGCCTTGTAAGTCACCCTGCCATGTGTCAGCAATTGTAACCGCTTGGAGAGATATTCTTTCAACTGTGTGTGACTTTTTCTCCTAGAATTTAGCGTGTGGGAAGGGTCAAGTAGAGGGATGTGAGAGAGCCTGAGAAAAATTCATACGTAAAAATTTCTCTGACATCGAACAATTCGAAGCAGATAGCAAGAGGTGCAGAACTCTTAGCCACGCAACAGTTTATTACAACTGTTGCGTGTTGCATATTGCACCGGTGCGGGGGGGAACAACTGAGTTCCCTTCATGCTGATTGCTGGATGCTGGATTAGTTCCGTATAAGTTTGACCACAGTTACAAATTACAATTTGATGAGAGCTCTCCTGATATACAGTAGTTTTTTTTTACATCGGGTATCGAACGATTTGAAAAATCATCTTATACCAACCACTTTGTTTCAAAAATCATCATAAAAAAAACCGCGTTATTTCAATGACCGTAAAAAATCAGAAGGGTTCGTGTGCAAAGCCACGTCCGCAAGGTTCCACCCGCGATTGTTTGCTACATTACTTGTATTGAATATTTTTTAAATTTTGTGCAAAGGAGGAGTGGAAATGCTACCGAATATAAATTTACACATATAAATATGACATCACTGAACAGGATACCATCCGCCCTGATTCAGCAGGACATGTTCTGATTAATTTTTCATATTCTAGCATTTGTCTTAATTTTCCTAAAATATTCAATGTTGTAGCGTGATAATATGTAGAATTTTTCGGAAATTGATTTTTTCCGATTTCGGGATGCAACGCTCACTGAGATCGATTTTTGTGCTCGGTTGAATCTATTTGCATTTTTTACCAAAACTGAGTTTCTGAGTGGAAATGGCAACTAAAATTATATAGTTTGGTAATAATAGATGAATTTGACACCAATAATACCTGTCACTATTTAAGTTTCATTTGAAACAGTTTAAAAGTGCTGAATTTATGGCTAATAATTAAAAATTGTTTGATAAAATTTGTCTGAAAAACACGTAAAAAAATAATGGAGTATATTGGTGCATTTTTAAGGGGAACACCTTACGCATTTTAATTATTAATACTTAGAAGAATAGAAAAGGGTTAGATCGAATTTGTGCCGAGAAAAAAATTGTCCTGATTCTCAACTAGGACCAGATGATATCCTTATCTGCGACGCAAACAAGTTTCAATAGTCAGCACTCTGATATGCAAATTTGAATAACTTTACTTTTAATTCTTGCGACAACGAAAAATATTAAATCTTCAATTCGTTTGTTTGGTTGTTATAAAAAAGACAGTTTGTTGTTAAATTTAAAATCGGATTGGATGCTCATTACATCTCTGTGTGGCAATAAAGCATTCCGCAAAAGCAGAGCTTTTCATTGAAAAAGTTGCAGGCCAAAGGATCTACCATTGATGATGGCTCTACTGCAAGCGCCCGCTGCCACTGTCACTGCTGATATCCGCTGCAGTTACCGTTGCTGCTATCCGCTGCCGATGCTACTTCTTGCTGCTGCTGCTGCTTAGTTAGGACTGTCCTAGTCGCCATCCACTAGTAATATGATTGGTATAGGCAGAAGCAGAGATCTTATATAATCCAAAAGCATATTTCCGGTTCACTGGGTGCTAGGGAAAGCAACATTAGGCGACCAATCAGAAGCCGAAATCTGCGTTTCAACAAGGATTAACAATTTTCAGCAGTACAACAGTTCGAATTATTAAATTACAATTTTCTGCATTTGGGCAGATGCATAGGTTTACTCACCCAAGAAAAATTATCGGTTACGAGGCATTGGCCCAGCACCTCTCACATGCTAAGCGAGCGCTTTATCATCAGAAATACAGCTGCGAAGTTAGAAATGGTTTTCTATTTCCGCACTCAAAGTTGTCAGCTAAACATGAATTAAAGTAACAGCGAATGAACATTTAAAGAAGTAAAAATAATTTGGAAAAGCAGCGCTTCTATTTCCGTTGTTTATTTTGAACAGTTGTTTCAGAGGCTGAACCTTTTATAGGTGGCCCCAACAAAAGTTGAAAGTCGAAACAGATCCCGAACTGTTTCGCCGCTCTCGGCATGACAGTGGCCTTAGAACGACAAGCGATTTCTTCTTTTCGTGTCGAATGAAAGCAGATATCAGAATATGTAGCGAACTCTCTGCGTCTATTACGCTGTTGCGTGTTGCATATTGCAGCTGTGCGGCCAGGTACAGCCAAATCCTATTCGTGTCGGATGAAAGCTTTTCAGCCACGAAAGAACGATGAAAATTCCAATTTCATTCCTAACTGAACATATTTCTAACCCTGTTCTGTTTTTAAATATTAATTTTACACCCCTGCATTGGAACTTCCTTAGAAAAATAGTTCAAAAACTAAAAATTTCATAAATATAAAAAAGGTATAGATATAATAATAACAACAATATTAACAATTTCAAAAATGTTAAAAATTTTAAAAAAATGTTAAAATTGCTAAATGTCAGTTCAAAAATTTTAAACGACAATGAAGTTAAAATTGTTTGAGGTTACGAAAGTGGCGAAACAATAAATATAAAAAAATATAACAAAATTTTGACAGTGTCCAAAACTTCTAGAACGACAAAAACAAACAAAATGCAGAGGGTATAGAATTCATGACTATTAAAATAGTCTCATAATGCTAAATTAAAAATATGTATATAACTATAAAATTAAAAATACCAGCATTGTCGAAATTAATGAGAATGTCAAAATACCTTAAAATATCGGAAATGCCAAAACAGGTTTGAAATATCAAATATGTCAAAAATATCGAAAATGGTAAAATATAAAATAATTCTGTAACATAGAATATGTCAATTTTTTTGAAATGTTAAAAATGTCAACAATGTTGAAAATAAGAAACATGTTAGAAATGTATGAAACTGTCATACATTCACCCGATTTTTCGCCCGGCAACAAACCAATTATAGTGAGTAGTGTCCAGTCGTGTACCGGTCTCAACAAGCTAAATTTATAAACATATCATGACATAGTTAGATTTGACGCCATTTCAGGAAGAAAAAAATATTAGGACAAATGCTTACTACATGCATACATACATATGACAACAAACGATATAGCCTCTGTAAGTCAAACATAATAGGCAATTTTATATATGGGATAGAACAAATATCATATGCAAAACATTCCAGTATCCTTGATAAAGATGAAATAAATGATCGAAACGTCGGATAGTGAAGCGAAACATTGTCTAGCTGCTTTAAATAGACTGGATAGTCGAAAATCTACCTAGTTGAAAATAGTGATGAAAATGAAAAGAGTTATATGCTCAAAGTTTCAAAAATAATAAAATAGTCAAAAACTGCGAAATATGTATATATTATGTCATAAAAGGAAAAAATATCAAAAATAACGAGAAAATATCAAGAATGTCAAAGTACAATTATTATAATTAAGAGCTGAATGACCCCTCAGGTTAAAGGCTCTATAATAAAAATCAATCAATTAATCAAACAATTATTATAATTATTTATTTAAGTCAAATGATAGTATAATTAAAGCCTAAATTAACACAATAAACGCTTAAAACTATGTTTGTTCGCTTCGCAAGACGCATCAAAATCGAAAACATAATTACAGCTGCGGCGGCGTATGCTAAAGAGCTAAGTAACGGAAAGCAAGTTCGGTTGGGTATCAAGCAGGATCCCAGGATTCGCGCTTTAAGTGTATGCCTGCCAAAGTGTAGTTGAAACGAAGGTTGGAGCGTCTGCGACTGAACGAATTGACCGAGCAATTGGATACGTACAGCGACATCCGGTTGAGTTGACACCAGTCACCGAAGGTACAGCAAGAATAGAAATGGTCCAAGATGACTTCCTTGAGGGACACGGCACCAAACGGGAAAGGGTGAAGAAATGTGGTCACCGATTTTGATGGACATATTTTTACAGTTAGATACGATTCGAGCCAGACAAGCAAATTATCATTCATGCCAAGTTTGTCCAATTTGGCTATAGCAATCTGATGATTCATTTTATCAAACGCCGCACCCAAATCGGTGTAAATAGCATCGACTTGTTGGCCATTTTCTAATTGACGAATAACGAACGATGTGAAGCAGGTTAAGCTAGTCGTTGTCGAACGTTGTGAAGAAAATACAAAATATATTTGTTTTAAATGTTTGAAATTTATTCAATGTTAAAAATGGGAAATGACGTTTATTTGTAAAATATATACACAAGTAGTAACAATTATATTGTACATAAATTATCAAACTATTCTCGAATGTTTTATATCTAGATTTTTTCTAATGCGATCGAAGTTAAGCTGTCAGGTTATACAGTATCAACTATTAGAGTATTAAAAAATCTAAAAGTATCTCACTTTGACAAAAAAACTTTATAACAAAAAAAAATTCTTACTGATCAAACTGTCTTTGAAGCGTCGACTTCGTTCTACTCAGCTGTGATGATTACAACCAATCACTTGCTTTCGCGTAGCGTTCAAAGCTTTAGAGCTAAATTCTTCTTGTAGCTTCTACTGCACTCCTGCGTTGAACGTGTTATGATTGCCCGATTTGTTCGGATAACTTTGCCGATCGGTGAACATTCTTTCCAGTTGTTAGAAGTTGGTGGAGAACTTTTTACGAGTTACTACTCGCGGGTTGTTTCCTTTTCCTTGCCTCCAACACCCGCGAACATCAACACTAAGAGTGGAGGGTTTCGTGCTACACATGCATAATGCATTATAATGTTCTTGGAGTAAAGAATTTATTCAACAGAAATCTGTCGACTTTTGTACAGCTCTTAAAGTTTTTCTCGCCCGTTTTCCGATTGTATTTAAATATCAAGTTAAAGAAACAAAAGCTTTTGTTTCAGCTTCAGGATTTGTTTGATTTTTCTTTCTTCAGCTTGCCAATCACTGTCGATTGATCAAGCGAAGGGAAAGAGCTCTCAGTTCTAAATGCTGCAACCCTCTGCTATAAAGAATGGCAAAACTTCTTGTCCAATTTTACCAAAACAGGTCCACAAAAACCCCGCCCAATCTATCCTTAACCTAGAGCTTGGAGGGTGATAATCAGGCCCGGATTTGAGGGGGGGCAAAGGGGGCAAATGCCCCGGGCCTCCCGATTGAAGGGGCCCCCCTAGACCTAGGGCGACCTTTTTTTTTTTTTGCTCGTCACCTTCCAGAACGTTACCTCAAAATGTTTCAAGAAAAGAGGGCCTCACAAACAAATTTGCCCCGGGCCCCCCAGCTTCTAAATCCGGCCCTGGTGATAATATAACAGGAAAAAGCAACGCACAGAACACAGAAAACGTCTTTCGTTCCGCTGGTGCAAAATATTTTTTTCATCGTCCTTTTAAGGAGAAACAGTGTCGGTATTTGCTTTCAACACTTCCACGGTGTTGTCGTTGTCGCTGCTGCGCTCTGGACTGGCGGTGAATCGTGTGCGCCCTTGTCAACGGTATAAAAAATCGAATTTTCAGTTTATCCGTGTGTCTCCTACCCATCCACCCGTCGATCGTGTGGGTTGACCTTTTCGGTATTTTTCCGACTGCATTTTTTTTAGGTGGATTCGGTCGACTGGATAGTATAGCGAGAGGAGGAAAGTTTTTCCTTTTTTCATCGCCGGCTTTGCCAGTTGTGAAAGCCGAGTCGGATGAACGACGAAAGCTTGGTTGGTGAAAGAACATACTTCCTCTGTATTCCCTATAAATAATTAAAAATTTAATTACAACTTGGCGGAAGGCGAATCAGACAGGAAGGACTGGTGATGATGCGAGTGGTTCGATTGAGAGAGCAAGTGATTTTTTTCCATATTTCCCGGCAACATTGTCAGGTGGCGTAGTTGAAAGTGCTTCTGCAAGCGCTGCAGGGACGGGCGTGCGTGCGGATTTCTTGGTAAGTTGATTGCGTTCGAATTGAGCAGAGAAATGATAGGAAAAAAACTCCTGCATCCCGTAGGCTTCGTTTGGTTTGTGTTCTACGTGCGGAAATTTTTCCAGCTGGTTGATTGAATGAACAGGAAATTCCTCATCATTGCAGATGAAAATCGATGGTTCAATTTATTTTATCGATTGGCTGGGGAGACTCTCGCTGCATTCTAATCTAGCTAGTGTGATGCTTGGCTGGATGATATGATGGAATGTACCGTATTCATTTTCAGGCTGGGAAAAATTCTGAATATTCCAGTCCAACCAGACTTTTGGCATATCAGTCAGAAGTTTTATTCAGGAAATTTTGAAACATTAGGTTTTGCGGAGAATAAAATTTATGCGCTGTATGATGTGTTCTGAATGTTTCCTCCTCATAGAATACATTAACAGAGCAATTTGTCGTCAAGGATGGCGAAGACTATAGTAATGTCGTGCCTCAGGCAAGACAACAAAACAGTGAATGTAAGCTTTTTGTTATTATCATTTATTCTCATTCATTCCCTAGAAACTGTATTACGCTGTGGCATCATGCCCACTATTGGTGCATCTCAACTCTGATATTTCTCCCGCATTTCTGTTTCTTTCTGGCTGTACATCAGAAGATGGACAGTATCATTATTAAACTGCAATCGTCTGCTCTTATTTGCGTTGTTTCTCTTTAATTTGAAATTAATTCCAACGGTATATTTGGAAATTATGCACAAGGTATCAAGACTAACTCATCAAGGAGCAGTCACCAATTTTTGCTGTTTTTCAGTTTCAGCATAAATCGACTAACTTCTTACCTAGCATGTACTTACCTTTTTTCTGAGCATACAGATCGTCGAGAAACTATGCTCTAACTCATCACAAACTGTTTCTGTGTAGTTGTCAATTTCTCAATCTGTTCGTAACAGCACCAGTTTGCCCTATTTTCCCCAAGAGTGTGTGTTTGTGCTGTATGTATTAAAATGCTGATTCTAAATTCCGTTCCGGCTCATGACATCAGAATGTATAATGTTTTCTTCGCCTTTTTTGTTGCAACTTTCGTTCCCAGTGCTAAATCCTATTTGTAACAACAAATGACACACCGATTAATGAAAATTTTATTTTTGTTTTCTTTTTTCTCTCTTTCTGTGCTGCTTTGTGCCATTCTGGATTCTGTGTTTTTATCTCTCCGTCGAATCTAACCGATGGAACTAACCGTGCCGAATAAACAAAAAAATTAAAAAAATATAAACTCCAAAAAACAACAACAACACCGTGTATGTATCCGCGCATGTGTTGAACCCGACAAACGCTGACGGTTGTGTTGCTTTTGTTCCGCGGCGGGCATTGGCTGGGTGTGCACTTTCTTAACTAACACCATCCTCGTGCTATTTGTTGTGTCCTCCCAACTGGATGCGTTACGTAAACGAATCGACACTGCTACAGCACACAAACAACAACAGCAACAGACACAGGAAACCAGGAAGAAGGGAAAACTGAAAGACATATTCTCCTCGGATTTTATGGGTACTTACACAAAAACAAACAATAAACCTGAAGAAACTTATATTTCAAACCAAGTTGCAAGTTAGCCGATCCATGGTACCATGATAATGACCCTAGATTAGTAGCTAGATGTCGAGTTGTTTGTTGTTCCTGAAATTGAAGAAAAAACAGTCGCATAACCGCTCTCCTCTCTGTAACTAGCGAGACATCTCTCAATAGACCTTCAACTTGGCTAGTATCTTATTGATGTTTTTGCTAGCTGTGTAGTAACCGCAGTTTCTGGCCGACTTTTCCTGTCTTATTCTGTGTCATCTATTATCATGCTTATGTTTCGAAGCTGTTGTGTTACTATGTATTCTAAGCTTTAATTTTGTTCTGTTAGTCTGAAGTTACTAACTTTGCTCCAATTGTAGACGGTGGAAGCTCCGGAAGGGAAAGCCTGTGACTTTGTTATTGCGCTGTTTATCTTTCTTCCGTAGACAGTAGTAAACGTGTTTTCTCTTGTTTTGTTTTACTTTTGATCTCAGCTTATATTGTTCCATGTTCAAATTATTTTATAATATAATTTTTATTGTTCGATTAATTCTTTATGCTGCCCACATATATTCTAGGACTTAACACCAAAGTGTTCTAACAATAACTCACCCGATATCTGAAAACTTACTGTGATAGGTAAAACATCATTGTACATATATTTCTTAAAAGCTCTCTGGAACAGCTTTAAATGACATATTGTAAATTTCTGACAAAATTTACCTTGTTTTAGTACTTTCTTTTGTTTACCCAACTTATCCCGACTTGATTATCGAAACTTCAATTTTAGGGATATGTTAGGTAAAGATGTATTTTGATTATGATAGATGGCTGTCGAAGTAACGGATCTTCCGCAAGTACCAGAAACTTTGAATTTTCGAGATTTTTTCCAGTGAAATGAGAAATACAATGGTCGACAAAAATATTCACATTTTACGCGAAGCTATAATTGTATGAAACAATTTTTCATACAAAATCGCGCAATATACATCGTAGTGTAAATTATTGAAGTCCGTGCTCGGAAAGAGGAAAAGTTGAAATTACCATTACTTTGTATCTAAATTTTCATTACCATTGTCTGAGTTACAACATGACAATTGCAATATTATTTAAACCCATAAAAATGTTTTACTTCCTTGTTCACAGGGAAATACTATCCAACTATCATGAAACAGTTTAAAAATAAATACGAATCATTCTTTCTCAGTTGTGTAAAGAAAAGTACAAACGTGTCCAAGACCATTTCAGATTTGACTCAAAGTTTGGGAAGTTGTTTATATAAGGTCACTGAAGGGTGTTACGGTTGAAAGTTGGTCAACTTCAATTTGCTGTATTATTTTTATAGTGTATCAAAAAGAAATCTGAACACGCCTCATAATAAGGATGTGTGTGTATATTATCATACCTTATGTTTGATTTCATCATTTGCTCTTCTATTGTGAAAATAGCGTCGAAAGAAGAGAAGAAACGCATCAAAATTTTGCTCGCACTTTGCGAAAATCCGAACTACTCGCACACCAAGTTGGCTAAAGTGTTGAATGTGGCCAAATCAACCATCACCAACGTAATAAAAGTGTGATAAAAGGCCATGGAGTGGTATGCCGCAAACAATGTTCAGGTGGTGCCGAAGAACATGAACCCACCAAACACACCAGAACTCCACCCTATTATTCTAAACGAATTGAATTTGACAAAGAAACGTGATTTGATTTTTTAATAAAAACATGACCGACACATACATATTTATTTTCTTTTGAAAAATGAAATTGCATTTTTCACCAAATCAGTATATTTTGATTTTAAATTTGACAATTTCATCGTGTTCCTGAGAAAATTTTACATGAAAAGCACCTCTCACCCTATCGCATTATAAGCAAAACTCGAGTTACAGCATTTTTAGGAAATAAAATCAAATTTGATCTAATTTTAAGTAAGCTTCTTTTCTAAGCTTTTTTTATGTATCCGGAAATGTTATGTCAATGGATATTCTAGAAATTGCATTTCTAAGATAGTTAGTCAAATAATTCAAAACTACCATCAACTACCAAAAATACTTACCATTCGAAGGTATTATGAGCAAAACTCAAGTAACAGTACTTTTTTTCAATTTCTGTTCCTGTTTTGCCTGATATCTTTGAAACTCTTTGGATTATAGACATTTCAGATGATGTAGTTTGAAGTAAATTTGTCAAAAATTCAGGAAGCATACAAATTTTGACCAAAAGTGTTGTCAGTAGCTTAGATATCTAGATTTTTTGTTTCAATTTGTAATTTAAAACATAGAAAGGAAAAGTTCAATTTTATTAGTAATAAATTTAAAGCCTTTCTCTCGTCTTTAAATTATTTTTACACCGGCATTATCAGCAAACAACTCCCAATATCTCTGCTACGGTAAAATTTGTTAGTTGTCAAATTTAAAATTCGAATGCACTCATTTGCCGAAAAACGCAGACGACTTTTTTGAATACAAAAGTAACATATCTGACAACATTGCCGCTCAAAATTGAAATTTTTTCTGGTTTCCTTGAATAATTGTCTTTGAAATGCAATTTGTAGAACGTCCATTGATATAACATATTCGGAGATATTAAAATACTTAGAAAATAAGATTGCTTAAAACCAAAGAAAACTTGACTTTGTCTCTTCAAAATGATGTGGCTTGAGTTTTGCTTATAATACATCGGGTTAATGAGTGTTTTGCACGTAAAATTTTCTCAGAAACACAATAAAATTATCAAACCAAAGTCTTTTTTACGCAAATTCTAAAATCTGCAGAATAAAACAATACTGTATTTTAATCTTTTCTGCTGAATACTTTCGAAAGAGAATCAAAGCAGCCTGCCCGCCTGCCTATCGAGCTGAAAATAAAAAAAACATGAAAAGGTAATTGGATTTAGTAAACTCATCTGACACTCTAAAAAAACGATTTGAAAATTAAAAACCATTAATAACATGTCACTTAAAAAACAGATATCCTGAGAAATTTTACAAAGGAAAACCGCGTCACTTCCGTAATCTGCGTAAAAAAAAAACAAATAAATTTCGAAATCCGCGCGTAAAAAAAGCGTAAATTCAGATATGGGCGTAAAAACGCCTAAATTCAGAAATCCGCGTAAGGAAAACGCGTGAATTTGTAAATCCGCGCAAAAAACGCGTGAAATTCACTTAAGAAAAACGCGTAAATTCTGAAATCTGCGTATGAAAAGCGCGTAAATTCCGAAATCCGTGTAAAAAACATCCCAAGTAACAATCTAAATGCTTCAAAGACTTAGGATTGTTTTGTTTTTGTTTTATATCGACTTGAATTAAAGTCATTAATTATATGTTGGTTTTATTTGATAGCCTTGAAATACGATCTGCAAGTACCATTTACAGCCATACTATGCCAACCGTTATATACATGAAGTTGTATGATAGTCCCTCTGATGACAAAATAAAACTAAAAACCTGCAAACTATAACTGTGGATAAAACATAACTTGATGATCGTAACTTAGGCAAATTAATACCGTGATAGGCTTGCTTGGTTTTATATATGCTATATTTTGATCAAATTAAGAGAATGAGTTATGATCAAGAATTTAGAGTGCGTTCGAGGGTTTATTTGAAAACAATATGTCGACTTGAATAATATAATGCAAAATTATGAAATTCAATCCTTTATCAGCATTTAATTTTACAATATCACCTATACTGCCCTTCCAATCCTAGTAGTCCCATGTTCTGCACAAACCTTATGCAAACTGGGACAACTATTCTTGGAAGGGCAGTATACCACAGAGCAGTTTTGAAATTCGCATGATAAATAAAGTCATACATTTACCAAAATATGACAAATCATGGCATTAATTTACTCATCATATTAGTTCACAGGAATTAAATTTTGATTAAATATTTATTTTCTACAAAATTACGGCGGTGCGCAGTGATTTTGATAAAATTTGTGGCTGGTTTTACCATAAATATTTCACGGCATGTGTTTTTACATGCACGAAAACAATTTGAATGATTATAATATTTAATCATTATAGAGAGAGAACTCACACATTTCTGTTCTCACGACACTGTCGGAAATCAAAGTTGTCATTGAGAAAAGAAAGCCAAGATAAGATTTATTGCTTGACACTAAATTTGGAGAATATATCTTAGTTAAAATTCCGAGGTCATTCTATGGCGAACATTCGGCCTGTTGAAAACATTTGGTCCTATGGTAGAGCGCATGTGAAGTTTTGATGACTTCAATAAAGCTGGGCCAACTAGTCGTGACACATGTTTATAGCTGTTGTTAGTGGGTTGTTATAACTGCGTGGTCGGCATTGAAGGTTTTATGTTTTGGTTGTATCTAGCGCTAGAAAACTTAGATATAACCTATTTTGTTACTTGGAATGTAAATTCCGAAATCCGCGTGAGAAAACGCGTAAATTCTGGAATCTGCGTAAAAAACGTTTGAATTCCAAAATCCGCGTAAGAAAAACGTGTGAACTTCGAACTCTGCGTAAAAAGCTCTAAATTCTGGAATCTGCGTAGGAAAAACGTGTAATTTTCGAAATCTGCGTAAAAAACACGTTAATTCCGACATCCGCGTAAGAAAAACGAGAAATTTCCGAAGTCCGCGTAAAAATAAACACGTGAAATCCTGAATCTACGTGAGAAAAGACGCGTTGAAAAAAGACTTTAGCGCATTCTCATTTGGCAGGTAATGTAAATTTTAAATTGCAAAAAGATTATGTCTGGCACAGAGGCGACTCGTGGTATTTGAACCTACCTGCTTAACTACAAATATTGAAAATCACAATCATGTCCGCGAAAAAACACAAATCATTCTATGCTTTAATATTTAAAAACGAACTGAGAACTAGTGAAATATAAACGTAAATTTGGATTTCAAATTTATTTTTTGCCAGGCGTCCTCGTGTGCAATGCACAGGTTGCACCTTTGAACGAGTCGCACCTGGTCTGGTAACACTGCCAAATGAAATTGATATTTTTTTTTATTTTTTGAATAATTTTTTTCTTCAAAAAATGCTGTATCAGTTTGTTTTAAGAAATTTTTAGATATTTGTAGCCGAATGGTGGTCCAATCGGCGCCAAAGTTGGGATTTTTACACAGTGACCTTATATGAATAACTCCCCAAACTTTGAGTCAAATCTGGGATGGCCGTTGATACGAGGTATGCACACTTGAGATCAGGCCTCGGAAAAGTACTGCGGTGCGACACTATACTGACGACTGGGCCCTTTTTGTACTATAACAGCCTCGTGAAATATCGCTTCTACAGGCTGTTTTGTGTTGCCCACGACAGCTTATTCTTGCGCATATACTCTGTTCGTTTGGACATGACACGAGGATGTCCTGTTGGTTTGGCCTGCCCTGTTGACAGCCTGCTGATCGGCTGCGGCTGTCGTCGATGATATTGGACTCACACTGCTTCGTTTCTCCTTTTGCTTAGGCCGATGCCATTATGAATACGAAGCAAACCGTTTCATACATTTTCCCATCGTTGATGTCCTTCTCCACGTGAGAAAAAAATGTGTTCCGCACTGCCTCGCTTTCATTATAGCATCGACCTTACGGCATAATTTTAGAACGCTTCCGCCTTCTGTATAAAATTGCCCTCACTCTCGTGAATCAAAATAGCCTGACAGCCCGCTCGGATTTGTGCCAAAAGATGTCGCGCTTTAAAGGCTGTCATTAGCGACAGCTTGAAAGACCCAACAGATATAAGGAGAAGGAAAATAACAGCCCGTAATGCATTGCATGCATGCGCTGTCGTCAGTGGCTGTCGGGCTGTGTATCGAACGTATGGGGAGCAGGGAGAGCTGTGCAATACAATGATAGCCGAGTTTGTTTAATGTTTGCTGTCACGGAAAAATAGTACTTTTCAGAAGGCTGCTTGAACTTGAATACCTAATCGAATAGATTAAATTGAAACCCATAAGAATGAAAATAAAAAAATACGTACGAAATACTAATCTGCGGACGGTATTAGATTAAAGGGTATTCGATTTGTTGTAGTAGAATGAAATGGAAACATAACCTATTCTCAATATTCCATAAGGATGGTTTTTGTTCAAAATTCACTTTACACAGCCATGAAGTTGCAACAAAATACCATTTTTCTATGGAGCAGGTTTGAAAATCTGAAATCAGGCGTCTCCATCGACTGTTAGAAAGGTTTGGCGTCTCCATCGATTGTATTTAAAAGAGGACGCATGGTGATTTTCAAATAATGCGGTTTTATGAACTCTTCTGAAAAAAAGAGCCGAAAAATTGTACGCAGTTGTGGTGTCTACGCAGAATTCGTTGATGAGGAGACGTGCCGTTATTTTTAGATCAACTAAAGCACTCCCATTTGCCAATTCCTACTTCTACAAATTTAAAGAAAAATATCTTTATTTTTCAATTTTGAAGCCTAGAATATTTTTTCGATTTTGTTGTCTATTGTAATTCAACCTACTTTTTTAATTCTAACCCAATTGTAGCCTTAAACTAGGCTGTTTTGACTTGACTTGACATTTGAGCTTGAGCATAATTGTTGTAGAAATCCATTCTATTAAAAAAATTTTTAAACATTCGATTGAAATGAGTTTTGGAGCATCTAAAATCCATAAATACATTTTTCATTTAATGACGTAAATTATTAGATTTGCGTAAAAAAGTGATTGAACATCCAAACATATTTGGTAAATATGATGTACCGAATAATTTTACAGATGTTTCTATTAAAAAAATTATGCTTTTTTAATTTAAACCGAATGTAACGAGTGGTGATACCAGCTTTCGTAAGCTGAGTTTTGGCTGGTGTATCGCAATCCCATACGTGAAGGTTATTTCAGCTTAAATTCAGCACTCCATTCCGAGTGACAACAGCAATTGTTGTGTTTAATTTTCTCGTCGATGATAAGCAATGCTTATCATGCATGAACGAAACATCAGAAGCTAATTAGGATAATTTAGTGTTTTTTCTAGTATTTTTTTTTGTGCCTTCCGTATCTGTCAGCAAAAGTGATCGACAGTATCACCCAAATTGCTTTCATGATTATTGAAAAAGTGTCAACAGGAAACGATCCAATTTCGATTTTTTTCTTCCATTTGTCATCGGAGAATCTTGCTCGAGAAATCTAATAATCTCTGACGGGAGAATAATTCACATGGTTCCGCGCAAGTCACGATAATCTTATCAGACCGGCAATTCTGTACTTTCCGATGGACGAACAAATTCAATGCCATCCTGAAAAAAGTCGCACTTACAAAGCTTGTCGAAATGGCTTTCGCAAGCTAGCTGCAAAACATTGAGTGGCCGGGACTTGTTGTAGTCGTGCATTCGCAAGCGAGTAATTACTCAAATTGGTCCAGTTGTCTGTTGGAACGAAATTCGTGTTCGTTCCCCCGCTCTGTCGGTGTCAATCTGCTTGCTTCTATAATTCCTGTTCTTATTGGGGTTACGTTTCGTTTAAATTAGTAGTTTCGGCTAAATGATCCTTTCGTAGAGATCCACCGGAGGATGAGTAGTGGACTTGTTAATTTGTAGACCTTTGTTGCGTAGGCTTGCTAGTTGCTAGTTGCTCGTACGGTTGTTACTGACTGCCTGTGTATTTATGTCCTAAACATTTGTTTCTCTATTTACAGGTGAGTCCGGATTTCTGTTACCAATTACTGATGAATTTTTCTTGTGACTCTGGGTACGGTAAGTCAGGCGGAACCGCCGAACATTAGTTGTAACACGAACCTACGAGTTTTACATTGTAAAACTGCAATAACGTTAGAGCGGTTCATCTGTTCAATCTATTTGAAATATTGAAAATTTGTATATCTCCTAAATCTGCCTCAGGAATGCTTCGAAGCAGCTGGAAAAAAATAACCAATCTACAACACAGCACTTTGATGTTATCTAATTTACTGATTTACCATCATACCCTAGCGTACAACAGCTTCGCAAACATTCAGCTTCTCGTTCCCGTCCGCTGGGTGTTCATAAAGTACGGGTGCAATTCGCAATTCAAATGATGCAAGCAAAATCAACAATTCGAACGCTCTTGCGGGAATACGACGGAACCGAGCAGACAGTTCTGACTGGATTCGCGTTCGATCGGCTTCAAGTGTAGGCAGCAGCCGAGTGGACAAGCATTCGAGTGGACATACAGTGTGAGAACGCTTCTAACCACCCAACGGTACGATGCGACTGTTCTCGTAGGGGTTAATAAAGCGCGCTACCTTTCGCAGCGATTGCACTGCAGCTCCACATCCCACCCAAAAAGGGGCTGAGGAGGGAAGAGTGCAAGCAAGCAAGCGACTATTGTGTGCGGTGGTACAGTCAATATTGATTCGTTTTCGCTCGCTGCTTGCTTGCTGGATGTGAATGTGCACTGCATGCAAGTGACAGATTCGCATCCACGGGATGCGTGATTTGTCAATCGAGGCTGAAGCCGGTAACTTCGTACTGGTGCGAAAATGAACACGTTTCCAGCGGGTAACCTGTCAAGTCTTGTTATTTGTTGTTTTGGTTTTGTGTTGTGATTTTTTCTTCTATTACTATCACGTGCTTCATCGACCGCCGCCGGTATAAAAATGATAATTAGGATCTGTGTGCTGTGTTAATTGTTTTGGGATATTTTTATCCGATGTGTAAATTTCCATGTCTACCCATCGGATGTTTTTTGCTGAGTTTTAGAATCAGACAGCTGTACTTTGACGTCGTGTTCATACAAATTATACAATTACCGATTCCTGCGCGCTGAAGTTCATTGATTTCCATACTGACTTTTTGAGCGTGATTTTGTCAGGTCAAATGGTACTCCTTACCTGAGTTGTTCTAACATTGATTCTAATTTTGATAAAAGTTACTATGTTCGGAATATGAATGAAGCTTGTCACCATGGTCGTTGTATTGTGAAGTAAAACTGAAAGCGTGTGCGTCTTTACAGGCAAATGGAAAATGATTGGGTAAACTTTCGACAGTTCTCAACTCAGTCTTTGAATGACTTGCAGAGTTCAGTGCTGAAGTTCATACAGTCACTGTCAATAATCTACAGCAGAAAGTTTCTTCATGAATTTATTTCAACATGTTCAAATCACACAACCTACAGCGAAAATCAGCCGAAAACTTCAGAGTGCCGATCGAAATTCCCAGCTCATAATTTAAACTGTATGTGTATCTTTTTTGGCTTTAAATAGCAATTCTGGATGGGAGGCTTCTTCATCATCTATCACAGAATAATCACCCCCTCCTGCTCGTCCTAATCAATTACTCAGAAAATTCCGCGTAGGGTAAAAAAAAACAGCGACTCCCACGTTCGAACAATTTTGATCCAGTTTGCATAGGAAGGAAGGTAACATTTATGGTTTCTCCCGTCATAAGCTGTCCGGATGGCCCGGGAGTGGAGGCGTTCTGGCTCGTTCAAATTTAAATCACTCGCAATCAAAGGTACATTATGTTCGCGTTTTCTAAGGTCGTGCTAATCGTAAAATCCGGCACAGGGGCCGTGATTGGGTGCTCCGATCCTGACGCCGCTGCGATGAGATTTATTCTACGAAATTATTTTCGGGCAGTGGCAAAAGGGGGGGAGCCAACGCAGTTACACGGTTGATCTCACAGCCCAATACCCAAATGGTGTTCAGTATTATTCTGCTGACTGGCGGAACGAATTTCAATGAAATTATCTATCTTTTTTATTATAGGAAATAAACCAGGAATGAACAAAGTGACCTAGATATAAAGTTGAATCTGTTTAAAGCTTAAGTCTTTGAGAAGAATTTTTGCCTAATCATTCTGATATTTTGGGTGATGACTTGAAGCAGGATTTGTTATGTAACTGATCCGTTCAGATCCGATAGAAATTAGTGGGTAAATTCAATACTAACCAAAATTATTGTTTTGGTAGTACGCAATTTGTGACTATCAATGGCTGAAAAAGTGATCTCAAAAGTATATCGTATGGCGTTCCACAAGGTAGCAATCTTGGACCATTGTTGTTTTCTTCACCTATTGGACCATTGTTGTTCTCAGTTATCGATTTATCGCATTTGCAACTACACGGACGGATACAGTTCTTTGCGGATAATCCGGTAGTTGTATACAATTTATCTGATACCCATTTGATCGCACAATACATCCAGCAAAACCTACAACTTCTACATGAATTCTTTCGTCAACCCTCCTATCACCGAACTTACGAAAAGCTGCATACATTATTTTACATTTGTTAAGACGACCTGTTCCGAAGCTTTCGGTCATTCAAAATTCTACATCTAAAATTCATAAAACAGGTAACCTATAATATCTAGGTCTCTGGACAGTATATTGAACTGGATCGCATCTTGAACCTTAAAGCTAAACTTGTACATATTTCCGTAAGGAATATTCCGGAAAATCTGGGATCTTGTTGTCACTGAAAGTGTTCAACTTGTTGTAAATAATTTGTGAAAAGGAAGATAGATTTTATGCCTTCGGAAGAAAAGATTCAGCTTTTCACTTCCACCATCATTTCTCTACTTCAAAAAAAGGAATCTGAATAAATAAATGAATAAATCTTAGTTTGTATCAGACCAATTGGGCACCCAGACTCTGTACGCGTATGTTAGTTTTGCAAGCACTTGTTAGTTCTCAACACGCTTAACATTACGATTACAAATATAAGATTTTCATTATCCACACTGATAGCTTCGAGTGAAAATTATCGGAGCAAGATCCTATGGGATCTCATTGTGGCAAGTGCAATATAGCGCGATACTTCCGCAAAATCACACGATCTCGTTCCTACCTTTTCTATTGCGTTCAGTAGTTTAGTGGGATAAAACATCATGCCTTAAGAGGATTCAAGTCTGGAAACGGTCTGACCTGTTCCTACACAACATAACCTTCGCAGTGTGGATATTTGACCGAACCGACGATGTAGTAGTATGACCGGACAGTCTCCATGACTTTCTTTTCTTTGGGTTGGTAAAATAAATCCATTTTGCGTCACCCGTCACGATGCGATGAAGAGAATCCCTTTGTCACTGGAGCAGTTGTTCACAAATTAAAGAACAACTCTCAACGTCACTTGTTTTTGAGTTATTCCCAAAGCATGCAATCGCTTGAAAAAGGTTTGGCAGATAACTTCTAATATCGGAGCAAGCTGTCCCTGCGTTTAGCATGAATCCTCATCGAGCAATGCCTCCAATTTAGTATCTTTGGAGATTTTTTAACTTTCTTCACGAACAGTTGTCAGCATTGAAATTATTGTCTGCAAAGCAACATTTCCGTTATCTTTTGATGTGGGACTACATCAATAATGAAACTGGCAAATGTTCTGTCAGTTTTTATACGATAATAACAGCATAACCACAATAGTAACATCAATTACCAATATGATAAAAAGTTTCAAGGACGAGTTTTCGCGAGCAATGAGCCAAACACATGCGATCATGCGTAGCACAGATGACATAATTAGACACCAACCATTTACTGTAACATTCTCTATATCAGTATAAAAAATTGATAGAATCTTCGCTTCCATAAACTAATGGACTGTTTTGATGCCTCGAAGGTAAGGAGCTTTGAAAAGTTTGAAACAGCCCTCTTCCTAAACAACAAAAAAAAATTCTCAAAAATAAACTTTCTGAGAAAGATTTCTAGTTCGAAAAGTCGATTCTCGAAATGAAATTCTTTAGAAAAGGCACCAGATCTGGACGATTTATGTATTTCTAAGACATTTTGAATATAAAATTTTTATTCGGAAATTCCACTGTTTTTTTCACCAGTCAAAAAAGAGAAACTTTGCCGATACTGAGTCCGATTACAAGGGTTATGTAAATCTTCAAGATCTTTTCCAGAGACTTGTGATACATAAGTTCTCGTACGCGTGGAGGAAAAAAACGACCGCCCGGAACCAAGTCGGTTACTATATTGATTTCAAACTCTATTTCAACCTAATCTTCTCAAACCCCGGAGAGAAACAATTCTCATTTCTGATTTTTTCCCTGTCATTCTCTGACTTTTCAATTTTTGGCTTTGTTTCTGTCATCTATAGTTTCCAAGAGAGGCAACTTCTCGGTACTCTTTTTTGTCGCCAGCTTATTTCACTATTATGCGTTCGTCGTTCTTTCTCCCACGGGAAACAAGGTGTCTAATATCACCAGTTTATTTCGGCGAAAGAATGTCGAGAAAATATCCTTTTCCAGACTATGCTACACGGATTCACAGATGCAAATGCGGCTATCCGTAACATCTCTAGTTTAGTTAGCAGCATGCGCGTTGCACGGTAAGCGGTATCGCTTAAAAATGGCAAGAAAACACTTAATCTTTTGCGTTGTTCTCTCCTATTCTCTCTTTACAATATTCTCCCGCACTCATATTTTCACTACAATCCAACCCGTATTAAGAGTAAGTGATGTAAGCACGCCGAACCACTGTTTTTCTTATCCCGTTTTGCTACAAAATAGTCATTGATTTAGGTTATTCTCTCTTCAATATTCTCAAAATAAAAAATAAAAAAAAAGTTGGGCCCAATTTCTTTTCTTCGTCAAATGGGCTTGTTGTAAATTGTCACAGTAGAAGAGCTTTTTACTGCGATGATTGTCTTCTTTTTCTTCTGACGGTGCACAGTGGTCCAACTAGGCAAAAAGTGGAACTTAATTCCATAGTGCCTCTCACCTTCATCCTAGCTGAAAAGTGTCTTCATAACAATCGTTTGTATGAATGACCCGCATTATCGCAAATTGTCAAAAAGTATGGAAAGTTTACTATACTTAAAATAAAAAAAATTAACTTTTTTGTGTTAAGAGATAGAAGAATAGTTTGTTTAGCAAAGTTGTAGAAAATTCAAAAATATAAAACTTTGTTGAACAAATGAAAATTCCATCTTCTTTTGGTACAAAGTTATAAAGTATATTACATGGAACTTACTTAAAAGTTAGTTTTTCGTACTTAACTTTTGTTAGTTGTATTTTACACGAGAGTATTGTTCGAAGAAATTGTTAGGGCACACAAAACACGTTTTTGCCAGAGGTCATATACCTTCAGGACTTTTCCTTACAAAGTTATAACATATTTTAGCTTATTTTTTCGATAACTTCAAGAACGTATAGGTTAAAAAGTGCAAATGGTATCATGATGTCAATACTTTTTCTTGAAGTTAAGCTGAAGTACTATAAACTCCTTTAGTTTCCATTCGTCCCAATCTACCCATATTAGAGTACGGCGAGCATATGTTACAGTAGGTTTTCATATATATCCAAAATACTAACTTTTTTGTGTTAAGAGATAGAGGAATGGTTAATTCGGCAAAGTTTCAGAACGTGCAAAAATATGAATCTTTGTTGAACAAACAAAATTCCTATCTTCATTGGGTACAGAGTTACGGAGTATTTTCTGTAAAAGTGACTTAAAAGTTAGTTTTCTGCACTTAACTTTTGTTAGCTACATTTTACAAAAAAACGTTGTTCTAAAGTAGCATTTGGGTATACAAAACACACGTTTTTGTTAAAGACCACATATCTCCAGAACTTTTCCTTTCAAAGTTATAGCATGTTTTAGCTTATTTTTTCGATAGCTTTAAGAACGTATAAAGTAAAAAGGGGCAAGTAGAATCATGATGTTAATACTTTTTCTCGAAGTTTAGCTCAAGTGCTCAGAACTGTTATAAGTTTCATTTGTCCCAATCCACCTACTCTTTATTCTATACGTTGTTATAGTTATCGAAAAAATATGCTGAAATGTGCTATAACTTTGTAAGGAAAAGTCCTGGAGATGTGTGGTCTTCAACAAAAACGTGTGTTTTGTTTGCCTTAATGCTTCTTTAGAACAACGTTTCCTTGTAAAATGTAGCTAACAAACGTTAAGAGCAAAAAATTAACTTTTCAGTAACTTTTACAGAATATACTCTGTAACTCTGTACCCAATGAAGATAGGAATTTTGTTTGTTCAGCAAATATTCATATTTTTGCACGTTCTAAAAGTTTGCCGAATTACCCATTCCTCTATCTCTTACAACAAAATAGTTAGTATTTTGGATATATGAAAACCTACTGTAACATATGCTCGCCGTACTCTAATATGGGTGGATTGGGACAAATGGAGCCTAAAGGAGTTTATAGTACTTCAGCTTAACTTCAAGAAATAGTATTGACATCATGATTCCACTTGCCCCTTTTTAACCTATACGTTCTTAAAGTTATCGAAAAAATGAGCTAAAATATGATATAACTGTGTAAGGAAAAGTCCTGGAGATATATGACCTTTGGCAGAAACGTGTGTTTTGTGTGCCCTAACAATTTTTCCGCACAATACTTTCGTGTAAAATGCAACTAACAAGAGTTAGGTACAAAAAACTAACTTTTAAGTAAGTTTCATGTAATATACTTTGGAACTTTGTACCGAAAGAAGATGGGATTTTCATTTGTTCAACAAAGTTTCATATTTTTGAATTTTCTACAACTTTGCTAAACAAACTATTCTTCTATCTCTTAACACAAAAAAGTTAATTTTTTTTAATTTTTAGTATAGTAAACTTTTCATACTTTTTGACAATTTGTGATTATGCGGGTCATTCATACAAACAATTGTTCCGAAGACACGTTCAAGCTAGGATAAAGGTAAAAGGTGCTATGGAATTAAGTTCCGTTTTTTGCCTTATTGGACCACTGCACATAAGACGGTCCCTATATAAAAGAGTGGCCAAAATTACCAAAACGCGAATTTCATATTCAAGATGTTTTGAGCACATGATTTTGTAGTATTTTATCTATATTTTCATAATTTCTGAATGAAATCTTGATACAAAAAACGGTTCATGTTGAAAAATGCCTTCAAAGTTGCCTATTTCAGAAACGGAGAAAAATAGTTTTTCTGAATATTTTGGAATATATAAAAACCTTCTAAAGCTATCATGATATGTTGACATATGATTGAATGCTTATTAAATTAGTTTCCTAAAACAGGATGGGTAATGGATTTCTACCCTACAGAGTCAGTCGCAGGCCACATTGAAAATATGCGTAATTTTCCTAATTTTGACCATCAAAAACATTAAATGTAAGCACGTGTAATTACAGCACCTGATAGTGTGTCTGAGAGCCCTACTTGTGCCCTTCAAAAATATGTGTTAAAAGTTTGCGGAAAATTTGCGTTTCGGTAGCAAAAGATGATTAAAAATTTTCTATTTTTTTGCAATTTTAGTTTTCCGTATATTATAGCAATTTGGTAAAAACACACTAAAAAAAGTGAAATTATTAGATTAATTGGTTTATAAGAATATACGTTGTTTTAAACATATGTTAAAGTTTGAGTAAAATATGCGCTTTTATGAAAAAAGGGAATTTAAAATTTTTAATTTTTTATGTAATTTTTTGGAGTTTTATGGAGATTTATCAACGTATGTCATAGCAATTAGGTTCAAAAATATACTGGAAAACCTTGAAATTAGTATGATCATTCAGTTGTACACACTTAAGTAAGAAAATTTTCATTTCGTTTGAAAAAAAGGGTAATATTAGCAATAAATTGATTTTCGCGTGTATCGATGTTTTTTTTATCAACCCAAAGTTTTTTTCTGAAATTTATTCTGTTAACCTATTACAACATCGCTAAGAGATTAAGCGATTATCCATGTGAAGTCATACTAAACCGAATAAAAAAATGAATTATCCCAGAAATGATTCCCAGTGTTTGTTTTATGAAAACACGGCCATGAAACACCACACGCAAACTTCTCTCACCGAACACAAATATTACTGCCAGAGTTAAACAAATGGTTCGAGCTTGCATTTGTGCATTCACTCGTCAGTTACAGCCGGAGTAGAAGCTGTGTACCGGATATGTCGGCATACAGCATAAACAAATGGAGGTTCTCGTGGTCGAACTCTCCAACATTGCAGTCAGGTTATTCATTCACAAAATTCCATTGAGTTAAACGTCAATTTCACTACTACTCTCACACGTAAACCCGTAATCTCACACATATTGTTATGCTCCTGAATCATGCGGCTCAAATGTCTTTTATGGCTGACTGATTCTAGTTCATTCCTTTGAGTCGGTCTGATTGCTTGTGTATGTGGAGGAGGAAACAAAGTTTTATGTGTGCTTTACAGTTCTGAAGTTTTATCCAAGTGTTCTACGAAGACCGATTGAGGGAGTTTGTTCATACAACCTAGAACAAGAAATGTTATAAATGATTGCATTGAATTGATCAAGCACCGTTTGAAAACAGTTTTTTACAAACAAGACCATAGAAAACTGTATCAACATTTGCTGGCTCTACAATCGAGATTTGCTAAATCGTTTCGTCTTCAGTAGTTTTGTTTGGATTGAATAGCTTTACAACTTTGCTGAAGAAACCATATCTCTTGGATGTTCCTATCAAAAGTTAGACTCGTGCGCCATCTCTGCGGACAAATCGCGAACTAACTCTCAAAGCCATAAGAAGCGTTTTACTATTATGTGCATCTTTGCTGAAAACAGTAATCGTTTATCTCGTTCCACTAACGAGTTATTTTCGTTTATTCGAAAACACAAAATATTTGCCTCAGTTTAGTTTATCAAGTTTCAATTTTCCGACCATTGTGCACTGTGCGGTGGTGGCAAGGCAGACAGCGCTAAATGCATTTTTGAACAAACATCTTAAACGTGTACTTACCACCACGACGTTTTTTTTCGTCATAATTACGCACGCTGTGGGAGATTTTGGAAATTACTTATATCATTGATCTTGTAATAATATTTCTCAAAATAAATAGAACGAAGTAGACAGAAATGAGCTCAAATAACATCGCCAAACGATGACAGTGTGCATCTCTTCGATGGTTGTTCTACATTTACGAGCGAAAGCCTACTGCGACGCACACTGAGGACGCGAAATCAAATGAAAGTGTTGACGGTTCACAAGCCTGGTTGGAAATGCTGTTTTTGATCATTGTTCTGCCAACTTTTTTCTTGAGTTAGCAGAACAATATTTTTGAAAAAAAAAAACAATTCATGGAAAATGAACATAATTTGTTAGAACTATCTACTTATGTAAGCATATAACTGACAACTCGTTGTATCTCAGATTTCTGATCGGTTTCGGAGGAAAATATTATTGATTGAAATAAAGCTATGCAAGTATAAATATAATTTTACTTTTTTTTTAGAAAAATCAATAAAATTATCATGAAAATCAGTTTTTTTTCAAGAGCATTTATTGGGCATTAAATGATTTAGACCATTTTAGAACTGTTTGTTGGCTGCTAGCTATTTGCTTAAGCTAACAGAACAAAGCATTTTTCAAAGAAATGACGGAGCATTAAATTCGACGTTATGACATTCAATGAGCATCGAATGAGCACTAAATTTCCATGCTATTAACTATTTGTCTGCGTACTTCCAGCTTTAGGGGCATTATTTTAACTCTTGATGCGCTTTAGCCGCCGTTTTCTTCGAATGAAATGAGAAAAGTAACACTTCTCGCAAATGATGATTATTTAGCAATTTTTTTTTTGGAAATAATTCGCATTGAGTTACGGCAGAGCAAATAATTTTGATAAAAATGAGCGAAAAAGCAAATATTTGCAACGAAAATCGATCACGAATTTCTGATGTGAACTTGAATACGTTTTGTTTTTTAATTTGTTTTTCATGCGAATTGATGATGAAATTTTAAACGATTTTTTGTTACTTTTTATTGATAAACTTTATTTCAAATCACATTTTCGCTAAGATTTTTTTTATTCCCGATTCCCGGGAATTCCCGGGAAATGAGATTTTCATTCCCGTTTCCCGAGAAATCAATTCTCGGGGATATTGCAATCCCTGAGCCAAATTGATTCACAGGTTTGCAAAAAAATTATCATTTTTTATCATGGGAAAAAATCATCGTACTCATTGGCAATTTTATTATTAAGTTTCAACCATAAAAAAGAAATGAAATAATAGATTCTTCGAAAAAAAGTTACACGAAAAATGACTTGCAAATGACTGCAAAATATGTAAAATATTTATAAAGATTCAATAAACCTTTGCCAAATCGAAAACTTTAACTTCAAGGACTAGTGTGCATTGTGAACAATCGGAACATTTGATTTGAAGTGACACATTGAAAGCTAATTGCTGTAGTTTGGTCGTACCAAATGTCAAAAAATTTAATTGAATATTCGCTCAGTAGAGAAGACACTAGCAAAGAACGACATTAACGGAGCAAATGTTCCCCATTTTTTTGGTAAGCAAGTAGGAAAGCAAATATTTTAATTTAATAAATCGAAGCAAATAATTTGATATCACACGAGCAAACAAATATTGCCAGTCATTTCAAGTAAATATTTGCTTCGTAAAATGTCTTCTTTAGTGCTGCTGTACACTACCCAAGCAGCAAAATTTGTTTCGATTATGGATTTTGGGCATCACAGCAACAAATTCTTATGCGAAACTAAGTTGCAGCTACATTTCAGTTTCTTATACAATGACAAAAAAAGCGCAGAAGGCGGAGCCAACTGCAACATTTTCGTTGTTTCAACACAAGTTACAAGAATGAAACAGTAATGGGTATGAACTTATGCGTGGAATTTGATAACAACACGGTAACTGCTGCATGGTCAAATTTTAGCAACGAAGATGTATCGTAGCAGCAACTTGGGCGAAATAGCAATTACATGGCGTTGTGGCTTGTTTTTCTGTATAGCGATTGATCTTTGATTATTTTCAGAAATTTGATGAGAATTCAACTCCAGTTATCAATTTCTATTCAATTTTTACGTTTATACTATTTACGTCGTTTGCTGTAGAAACTCTTGCAAGTATTTATTTTGCTTCTCTAATTATGCTCATGCTCATTCTCAGTTTTTAATTTTGCTTCTCGAATTCATCAGCACTTCAGCATGATAGTGAAATTCAAATCAATTTATTTCATTTGGTTTAAGAGACCAACATTTTTCTGCCGAATTGTAAAAATGGTTTTTGGATGATTTGTAGTCCAAGTATCAGAGGCGCGATAAAATAAATGGTCATTGGTTAGTCACCTGAGCAATATTATTATTTTATTTAACATTTTAAACGTTACAAAGGTGTAATATTTTCCTCTCGTGTGTTGTGAAGATAATAATTTTTGCTAGAAGCGCTGTAAAGAACCTGGGTGTGATGATAAACAGCAACATTCCCGTATGTGAACTGCTCGTTTTGCCTTGAAGACATGGACATCAGTATGAACCTCAGCAAAAAGTTACAACGCAGTACATAATCTCATCTCAGGAACAAATGGTCGGCGTGCGATCAGACCGAACCAAGCGCCATTTTTTTAAAAATTGAGTTTTTAACACCAGTGGATGTTAAATTTGATAATCTTTCTTTCATGATAAAACGAAATCATTTGAACAGTTTATAATGGTATTATAACAAAATTTCTTTGCAGCAGTTTGCAGGAAACATACGGGGTGGTTAAACTTTGATCGCCGATTACTCGAAATAAAGTTTTTGGCGCTTGGTTCGGTCTGGTCGCACGCCGACCAAATAGAAGGCGAACGATCGACCAAAAGTTGCCGTTACATGACTTAAGAACGTAACAGCAACTTTTAGGAGTATTGTTGTGTGTTTGTTTTGTGTATCTCACAGGCATCACGTTGGCAACTTATATGCTCCGCCCACTAGGTCTATCCGGTGAAGGTTAGATTTTCAAATGACGTTTCCACGTTTCAGCAACAAATTCAACATCGCGAATTACGCTGTTTGTGTAAAGATTTTTGAAGCAGCGATGCAACTTTAGTTGTTGCTTGTATCTTTACAATTTCATCGTAGTAACAAATAATGTTCCTTGAAACCTCAGAATTTCATTAGTGCAACAAATGATTGCAATTTATTGTTTAATCATGTTTCAATTGTTGCTTGGGTAGTGTATTTAGTTCGATTGCTCTATTGTATAGAAAACTATAGCGAATGATGAGAAATTTTCTGAGGAATCCGTGAATTCCCGGATTCCTGGATTCAATATTTTTAATCTCGTCATTCGGGAATCTCAGGAATAGATATTTTCCGGTAAATAGTTTTCGGGATTGTAAATTTTAACCAATTAACTTTTATTACTCTTACTTTAAATAGGTGAATCACAAAAAAATACATTGTGAAAATTCCTGATAGTTTCGGTTTGAGTCCTTTCGTTTTACTAGCTATTTTCCTGAAAAGCGGTTACGCAATCTAATTTATACAGTTGAACTTTGTTTAAAGTGTAAAATTATGAATAAAGAACAGACGTTTTGAATGTTCTAATCTATAAACTTCGCAACTAATTTATAGCTAAATTCGTTAATACAGTTAGGGCGGATTGTGAAAGTTTGCGTAAAGTAACCATTAAAAATTCATAACTAAACCAAATACATCTAAAACACTTTGTTCCCTAATTCGGGCCTTTACAACTAAAACTACGTTGATTTATTTGTCGAAAAAATGAAAACCATATTAACCAATTAATTATGTAGATTCATACGACTTTCCGGTATCAACACCGAAGGCCTTGTATAACAGCTCTGCGAATAGCCAGCGTGACTAATCGTCCAGTTTGTTTACGTGAACGAATTCCGCAACTTGCTGTGTTGCTCTGCTTCCCTCTACAGGACCGGTCCAGATAAGATAAGTGCCGGCGGAGTGACAAATCTTGAAAATCGTTTCGAAGTTTTCAACCCGTTAGCAAGCGTGTAGCGTCGTCGCTCGTCCAAATGCCCAAAGCATACCCCTTGAACCTGATTCATTCGAATCGACACGAATCAATTTTGCAAATTTGCTAATTGGAAAACTCCGAAACCGTCCGAACATGTGGTTGGTGTTAACTGTGTATGTGTATGTTTACGCGTAGCAGCTTCCTGTTGCTGTCCAAAAATACAATCGCTGTAATCACGTGTGCTTTTTTGTGTGCATGTTATCAGGGCAGTTATGACAGGGAGTATATCTGATATACGCATGGGACATGTTTATTAAGTGTTCAAGCACCATGTACCAACATTAGAATATTGATATTGCCCGAAACTGTATTTGCTGTTTTGCTCCGACGGTCAAGGTCGATTTGTTACGACGAGCGCTTGAAGCCTCTTCGAAGCTGAAAGGCAATAAAAATAGGTTTCTATTTAAAAACAAATTCAACATTTATATTCTATAAATCAGCTGCCGGTTACGATTACGACGGTCAATCCAGTATTGTACAGTACAGTACCGCTCTGCCCAGTTACGTAAATCCTAATTCAGACCGCAAAAGTATTTACCATTTCAGTATCAATCGGCGGCTTAGTCGTTTACTGCCGCCGTACGTTCGTAGACAAAAACCGAAATGAAAATCAGACACAATTCGCTCCGATTAGATTTTCGTGCAGGAGTAAGCAGGAAGTGATTTGATTGAATCGGTATTCGGGTCGGGTATGTTACAGCGTAAAAGCGAGGATTGTTTTCAAATGAAGCTCATTAGCATTTTATTTGGATGATGAAAAAAAGTGACAATCAATGTGCCAAGTGTAGCGCTTGCATTCCCACGACATTTCTGTGTTTAGAGTGGGGTAGGGCAAAAGTTCGCGTACGAAGCTGACATGTTATAATGTCAGCTGATCACACATATGTAAACACACTTATTCGAGATTCTCTAGCAGCAACCATAGATTCATCGAAATGTATGTATGATTAATAATACACAATTCACTCTTTGATACCAAAATGTTTGGATGAATAATTCAGAAGTTTTCTCCGTGGATGAATCTCCGAAAATGTGAACGAAACGGTAACATCAGAAACGAAACGAAGGCAGGATTTTTTGATTTGTGACATTCGGTGTCTAAGTCAAACAGACAAACAGACAATAAGACGATAAATTTCATACATCGTTCTGTTACGAAAACAGTCTGCTATGAATCTTTGCTCCGCATTACTCCGTGTTAGTCGGTGGCGGAGAGCTTCGCTTTTCATCGTGTAATCACTTTATTTTCTATGAAAACCGAGCTATTCAACCTGGAGCTCTACATTTTACGAATATCGATTTTTTCACACATTCTAAACCTAGCGAAAAAGCTTCTTTCTGAGTTTGATGTCGGCCGTAATTAGCTTTCCATCATGATTATTGTCGGCTTCAAATTGCATTTCGTTCTTCTCCCCACCCTCACCTCATCCGAAGTCGTAGTGGCGGTTGGCGCTAGGAGTTTGTTTTTTCTGTAATAAGCTTCCCAGAATTGTTCGCATTCTACAGCCTGAAGCGTGCATCTGACTATCCATCTGGATTGGAAACGGGAGCTCTCGGGTGTTTTACATTTACACATGTAACATTAGCATCACGTGCACACGCAACAATCGCAGCTTTCGCGTGAACTTTTCACCACTCCCCAACAATGCAGACATTCCTCTCTCCCTCTCTTTCTCTCTTTCTGTCTGCGGATGGTCGCCAGAAATGCTTCCTTTTAAAAATGTTACTCCATGTCTGGCAGAGCTGCTATTGCACCATACTGCTTAAAAAATCAATACCATCTTGGCGGCGGTGGTTGACTGGCGGCAGTGGTGAAGTGCTAAAAATTATTCCTACCACGTACTTGCCCGGAATGAAGTGTCGAATGTCAGACCCGGTTGAGGAAATTTTAGCGCCCCATGTTCTTCATATCTTTGTACGATAGTGAGCGAATATGAGTTATGCTATCGTTAAAAGTGAAATTTCAAAACAGATTTTGAGAACAGTTGAGTACATTTTGAGTGCTGAAGTTGTTTATTCAAACTTAAATGAACAACATCCATCTCTATTGACTGCTTTTAAAAGTGTCGAATGTTTCCATGCGCCTACGCCCATTTCAGCCGACAGACAGATTATTACAGCTCGCAACTATTCACCACGATTCAATTGCTGTGTTTGGTGGTGATTTGTATTCAACGCGTGCTGTCAATACCGACCCGAGAGTGCACACAATGCGACGCTCCGGCTTAAGTAGATTATATCAACGCTGCTCTGGCCATTGTGTTTTCGTGATGATCAAGTGGGAGTGCGCACGTGTTGATTGACCCTTCCGTGAGGAACCGGCAGGCGGTGGAGCAACGTCGCTGCCTGTCGTCATCCTGATGCAAAACAGCCAACCCCGCTCGCTCGCGGTTGTGTACTTAGCTGGAATCCGCCGCCGCTGACCGAATTTCGCCTCAAACAATGTCCTGCAGTTCGGGTAAAACGATATGCGATAACACCCTATTTTTATCGACAGCAGTTAAAAGTCGATATAAATAGTGTGTTATTATTGTACATCGTTTTATTCTTTTGTGCTGTTGTTTAGTTACTTTAAAAAGTTGCTTTTTATCATCCTGTTAAACTACCGTTTGAATGTAATGTTGGCAGTGGATCTTATTTTTTTTTTATAAGAAAAGCTACGCAAAGCAAAACCGAGCTTGATATTTTTGATCCTCTGGATGGTATTATTGAAGCACTTATAACTTTATAACTCCGTCAAAAAAACAGTTCATTAGTTTGCTGTTCATACTCATTCTAATCGATGCTAAAATCCATTCAATGGTATGGAAGAAATCTAACCATTTCAACTGTCGTTAAATTTTTAGTTCAATTTTTTATGTCAACACAAACTATATTTAATCATCTCTAATTACTGTGTATTCGGTCATAAACTGCTGCTGAATCAGATATATTCGACCTCGGTGCTTGTTCAGCAATCTTAATTGATCTCAAATTGATGGATCGCTTGTGCTTCGACAATAAGTCATGAAAAACAAAACAAACAGTATTCCCCATCGCTTTAAAGCTATCCTCCTCTCCCCAGTCAGGCGGTGCCAATTCGGGACTGCCAGTGTTTTCCTTTGTTTATTTTTTTTATTAACCTATAATACCTTATTCGGATCCCCCGGCTTAATGGAACTGCAAATTATCGCTCGCGCAACGGCCCCGCCATATTTATGGTCCTTTTAAGCTACGTTTCAAACCGTTTTCGAGCAAAGCCATTAAAATTTAATTGATAGCAGTTTTGGCAGCTCACGCATCATGCGGTATTTCAGTCGGGGCTGTCTTTATGGGCACGCTGGACCCACCGCAGCTCCTGTAAACGCGGTATTTATTTGCAAAAGTGGTTGTGCGAAATTATTCGCTGTTTTCAATTTGAATGGTACACTGAGAAGTCGGACAATGGTAAGGCCTTTATCTGCGACGCATTTCACTATGATTTTTGTTGTCCTCGCCCTGCTTTATTTGAAATAATAATAACTAAACAGAATCAGGGGGCGTCAGAACATTACACAGGAGCACAATCTCGCACTTTGCTCATCCTTAAATTCCCTTTCGGTTCGTTGGGTCTTCGCGTGGTTTTGAAACAACCGCACTGGGATTTCCTCAGTACATTTCGAAATTATGAGCGTGTATCACACTTTGCGAAGCGTCTGTCACCGCTGCTGCACTGGAGAGAATTTTACTTTTACCGAAGCAAAAAAGTGTTCAGTGAAATGTTGGCTCTGGATTGCGATCCGTGCAGCAGCCATCGTGTGGGCGACTGTAATGTAATATTTTCCAATTTGTTAACAATGTTGCCGTTAAGTCAATAATTTGATTTACGGGCTGACTTCTTCCCTCGTGAGCTGTCGAGTTATGCTGCTTGCCGGCGGGACTGTTGTGGAAACAGACGGAAATGATATCGATTGGAACATTCAGCAAGATGCCACTATGTGGCAGGTTTTATGGATAGAAAAAAAAAAACTAACTGCGTAATGATCTCGTTCCATTTAAATCCGTTAAGTATGAGGGGTGGTAAAAAACCATTAACAAGTTTCAAGCACTCATGCCTGAGTGCTCCTATATACGACAAGTTTTTAGTGGGTATTTAACATCGGTGCAGTGCCATGAGTTCCAGTGGACATGGTTTGTGAATATTAAGGAAGAGCCACAAACAAGTCACTTTTTAACCATAAAAAAACTGGTTGGGTTTACTCATAAAACAGGTTAACCAATTTGTCCGAAGTTAACGTTTTGCTTTCCAATTCGTAGCAATATGTCGCTAGTTAAACGATTAGTTATTCAAACATTTTTAATTAGTGGCGATTTGATGCTTAGGTTTTATACCAGAAAAGGTGTAAAAAGAGAATGGTGGTAACCCGGTTCAAATGTTTTGTTGAGCCAAAACTGTATGTATGCACAAAAATACTTAAAGTTGAATGTGCGTGGTGGTGGCGAACCAGCCTGTGGCTGAAAGCCTCCCTAATGAAGTAATAAAAAAAAGAATGTGCGTGCTAGTTCTATATGAATTTCTTTTTTATTAACATTGTAGCGTTGTGTTGAAATTTAAATTAATTTTCTATTTTAGTGATTTACTTTTAATTTGTCTCTTCTTTATCTATTTTTGGAATTGACCTTCATTACTCGCGATAAGTTGTCTTTTTAAACCAAGTTTTTATCTATTATTTATTTCAAAGTTACGTTTTGTGTGTTTTTTTATACATTGTGATCTACGTTAAAAAATTAAGTTTTTCCCAATTTCCGGCGAATTTCGTCCCGCCCATTTTTGTGTTTAATTGAATAATTTTAAACATTCCAAATTCTTGATTCCTGGCGATTTGCTTATAGTCTGCAAATGCACGACGAATCGACAGTAGGATATGGTCAAAGTCAAGAGACAATCTGATTCCGGAAATACTCGTATTGGGTGGTATTCAGTTATTTTGGTTGTTTTCCTGAAACTGAAAATGGTCATCTTTGAATTCAAAATAGTGTCCTGGGTCTTTACTTGGCTTCTGTGCAACATTTCAATTACGGAAATATCCATATGACACATTCTACCGTGACGTTACAACGTTTTGACTATTCTGTTGTCATCATTTTAATTCTAACTTGTATTTTTTTCATGAAACCCTTTGATATTATTACAGATTCAGAAAAAAAAATTTCCTATGAGAATGATGTATAAGATATTTGTTTACTTTGTTTATATTACCTTGGGGAGTGAAAATGTAGCGTGACGTTACAACGCGCGAGAAATTGAGGTGTCGGGACTTTTCTTACAAAAGTCAAAAACTCTGCTCTGTAAGGAATTTTATAACAATTTCTTCTTCCACGATTTGACAACAAATAATAATCGAACATTTGCCATGTTTAGAGTGCCTATAACTGGTAACATCTATATTTGAGAAGCTTTTTTATTTCGTGACGTTACAACGCTCATTTTTCAGCAAGGAGTATTCTCACTCCGTTGTAACGTCACGAAAATATGAATCAGTCGATATCCATTATTTATCACATATTTCTTAGACATTTTCATATGAAATAGTTCAATATATGATTTTATATATTTCTACTTCTACTTTATGCACTTGGTTTGTGGAGTTATCCATAAACTACGTAGCAAATTTACTTTGTCGTTTAATGCTTGGGCATGCAGAACCAAACTTAAACTTGGAGATTTTCAGTGAAGGAATGTGAGTTATGATCAAATCAATTCTTTTCATGAGTGACATATGTATCATAAATATTCTCAAAAGTGTCTTATATGACATTATGTGTAAAACATATTAAATTTATTTTTATTGTAGTTTTTTCATAATGTCTGAGTACGTTAGCAGTTAATTCAGCATTTATATTAAAAACAAGTTTACAAATGTGTCCTTAATTCCAATAAATACAAGAAATCTTTCAAGAATTATAATAATAACACAAAAATGCCGCTTTTTAGCTTTTTTCACTCCCGTAATATTTCCTTGATTTTTTAAAACTAACACTGCTTATTCAAGAAAATTCGAGTGCATTTTTGCCGCTGAAGATTTTTTCATCTAGACTTGCCCTAAAAATAAATAGCTGGCTTATTCCACGATATGGTGTTGGTCGTTCAAAAATGTTCTTCTCATTGTTAAATGTGGTGATGTCACGTCTCGTAATTGCGATAACCAACACATTCGGAAGATTGGCTTGAGCGATGCGGACGAAGTATTCATTTCATTGATACGATTACATTGCGTCAATAGTTTTTCTTTTAGGGAACATTCGCATGTTACGTAACGCGGAAGTTGACAATTTTCAATCCCTTCTCACGCAATGCATTGTAATGTAATATAATAGAATAATATTAGAATTTTTTAGAATGTAACTTTACTCATGGATGACCCACAGTTTAATAGTTAAAAACATTAATCCATTTTACAAAATTTATTCTCTGTTATATGACAGAAGTAACGTGATCTAATTTAGACGCATCAAGTATGTTTTTAAACATAGACGAATATTATATAAGGGGAGAAAAAAAGTTCGTGACGTTACAACGCAAACTTAACCCGGTTGTAACTCAAGTTGTATTCAACCTAGCTGCGATCTTTTAGTATCAAATTAAAGGTATTTTTGAGTATAAAGAAAAAACAAAATATTACTTCGATTAAATGTAAGGAGTTCCCATGAAGTAAAAAACTGTACTTTTTTTCACGACGTTACAACGCTAAATTACCCCTGTTTTCATATTGGCCTAAGATCAACATATTTGAAATTTCACTTCAAAACCCTTTAGGCATCGAATAAAGCACTTATTTCACAGTTATATAACATAAAAAATGTATTATAAAAACATACTCCTGATCATTTGTAACCATTTCAAATATATGTAACCAAAAACGCTTGTTTTTTGTTAATTTTACTTGAACTTTGCAATTAGTTTTCTACAGTTTTTTAAACACTATAAATTTGACATTTACGTTTTTGTAAGGTTCAAACACTATAGAATCTAGGAGAAATATATACATTGCTGAAATATGCATTTCAAAAATTGGTTTGTTGGTGTAGCTTCGCAGAGAATGTGTCATATTAAGTAGTATTCGGTCATTTGCGGCTGCTTCCCAGAAGTTGCCATCTTACAATTCAAAATGGTGTTTGAGGTCAATTTTTAGCTTCTTGCATCATTCTGGTTCCAGGGATACTCATGTTGGGTGGTATTTGGTCACTTTAGGCTGTTTTTTAGAAACCGGAAGTCGCCATCTTGGCATTGGGAGACACTTTCTGACCCCTGAGCGTCATTCTGGTTTGAGAAACTTCCATATTGGGTGTTATTTGATCATTTTCGGGGCTGTTTTCTAGAATCCGGAAGACTATCTTAAAATTCAAAATGGTGTCAGTAGTCGATATAAGCTCCTCCTGTGTATCATTCTGGTTCCGGATATAATCATATTGGGTGGAAATCGGCCATTCTCGGCTGTTTTCTAGAAACTGGAAGTTATCATCTTACATTTCAAAATGTTGTCTGAGGTCGATTTGTGGCTTCAGTGCATCATTACGATTCCGGATACCCATACTGGATGGCATTTGGTTATTTTTCGCTGTTTTTCAGAAACCGAAAGTCGTCATCATGGATTACAAAATTGCATTGGAGACATTTTCTGGCCTCTGAGCGTCATTCTGGTTCCGGAAACACTCATATGAGAAACCACCATAGAAATTTGGGTTTGATTCGTATAAGGGCCATCCCATCAAAAAGTGGGAGGGGTGTCGAACCACCATGAAAATATTTTCTGCTCCCAAAAACCTGCGCATGCCAAATTTGGTTCCATTTACTTAAATTGTTCTTGAGTTGTTGAGAAACTCGTGTTTCATTTGTATGAGACTCTTCTCTTCCAGTAGAGAAAGGGGCATCGAACCACCATGAAAATTTTTGAAACCTTACCATAACAAATTTGGTTCCATTTACTTGATTATTTTTCGAGATGTGCAGAAATTTGTGTTGCATTTGTATGAAACCCCTCCCTTCCAGAAGAGGGAGGACTTATTTTTTACCTCCAAAAACGTCCATATGTCCAATTTGATTGTATTCGCTTAATTGGATCTCGGGTTGTGCAAAATTTGTGTTTCATTTGTATGGTACCCCTCCTTTAAAGAAGAGGGAGGGGTGTCGAAACTTTATAGACATATTTTTTACCCCCAAAAAAGTCCACCTACCAAATTTGGTCCTATTGACTTGGTTAGTTTTCGAGATGTGCAGAAATTTGTGGTTCATTAATATGAGACCCCTCCCTTCCAGAAGAGGGAGGTGTCTCAAACTGTCTTAGTCACCTTTCTCGGCCCCTAAAACCCCTATATACAGAATTTCACGCCGATCGATTCTGTAGTTTTCAAGCCTATATGGATCAGACAGACAGACAGAGCTGCATTTTCAGGTCGCATTGGTTGACGGTTTCAAAATTGTTTAGGGTGACTGATCGTGGTTCGCACCTGTCTAATTGTTTTTCATGGCACCCTAGGAATGAATGCAAGATTTTTCTAAAATTGCAATACTTTTCAACTAAAATTTAGATGGAATAGAAAGAGCAACTATAGACGAATAAATTTGTTGATTTTAAAAACACCTGATGTCTAGTAATGCAAGGGAAATTTTGATCCTGGTTCGTGCCATGTTGACTGGTGTGGACGATCCTGGCTGCCACTTAACGGACGACTATTGCAACTAATTTGCGTATCTCCAATTTTGTTTAAATTGGATCCGAGAACCGAAATCGATATCGAATGTTCTCCACGTGTTGAGAACAATTAGGAGTTTCTCATGGAGCGATAAAGTATAGACGCGTGTGTCTTACTTGAGATACAATATTGGAACGACTTTAATTTATTGATAAGAGTATGAGTGATAACAAAATATGAGTAGTAGAAAAAAGCGCCTTTTCGCGCCAAAAATGATTGGTAGCATTCTGATGGTAACGACGGGGGGCCAGCCGAAGTAATGCTGTTTTAGTAATTAGGATACTCAACAACTGGGTTCGCGTCATTTGTGATCTTGGTTCGTCCTAATAAAAAAAAGAAGTGCAGCATTAGAAATTAAAGAACTACTCGTAATATAAGCGCTTTTTTGTGTCAAATACAGTTATATTTTCTATATCTACCTAGCAGTGTGAAAGAAACTTGCACATAATTAGATTCAGACTATTTCGACAATATGAATTTAGATTTTTTTTAACAGAAATTTACTTTTAGGGGTTTCACACTTTTTTCTGTGCGGACTTCTCCATTGCGCCCAGAAATCGTTGATCTATCGTGAGATACGCCCGGATGTCTGCTTTATCCGCACTTCTATTATTAGCAATACCGCTATTGAGAAGTTGCATTCTCATCATTATTTTATTAATGCTGGTGTGTAATATGATTTTATTCTTCCTTTTTCACACTTACTGCTGTAGTATACAGCGTTTTGTTCCTCCAGCCAATTACCGCCACTTATAATTTCCTGGAGAAGATTCGTACAGCGTCTTTCTGGCCATTCTTATTATTGGAGGGACCTATTTATTTTAATGGCCAGAAAATCAATATTAACTTGCTCTGGTAATAAAATTATTGTTTTTCGCCTTTCTCCTAGAAAAGTATAGCAATCACTTGCAGAACCGAAAGTATAAAAGTGCTCCAAAGGGCCGAATGGCATATATTACTCGACACAGCTCGACGAGCTGAGCATTTTCTGTATGTGTGTGTATATGTGTGTGTGTGTATGTGCAGATTTTTATTCTCACTCACTTTTCTCAGAGATGGCTGGACCGATTTTCATGAAATTAATTGCAAATGAAAGGTCTAGTTGCCCCATAAGACCCTATTAAATTTCATTCTATTCGGATTTTTAGTTTGGAGGTTATGTATCAAAATGTAAAGATCATGAAACATCATTATCTCGAAAACTACACAACCGATTTGAACAAATGAACGGGCTATCTGAAATACCCTCAACTTTTGAATTTTATGAAGATTGAACTTGTGGTTCAAGAGTTATGAAAAGAAACTTGTTCTGAAGACTGTTTTATCTCACTCATGTTTCTCAGAGATGGCTGAACCGATTTTTATAAAATCGGTGTCAAATAGAAGGTCTAGCTGTCCCATAAGACCCTATTGATTTGTTTTGCAATCGGACTATTACTTTGCCTGTTATGTTCAAAAATGTTAAATCCAGCTATGAAACGGAACATATTCCGAAGACTACTTAGACTCACTTACTTTTCTCAGAGATGGCTGACCCGATTTCCACAAAATTAGTGTCCAATAATTAGTCTAGCTGCCTCATAACATTCTATTGAATTTTACTGTAATTGAACTGTAACTTCGTCTGTAATCTACCGAAATGTGAAAATCACGAAACTTCATTATCTCAAAAACTGCACAACCGATTTGATCAATATTATTATCAGATGAGCGGGCTAATTAAGGGTTAACTGATGAATTATGAACATTGAACACGTGGTTTCAAAGTTTGGCTGCCCTATACGTTCTCATTTCATTTGATTATAATTGAATATAAGCCACCGTTATGTATTAAATTGTTAGTTAAACAACAAAAGTCTATTATCTCAAAGATTACATGACTAATTTGAACATAACTAGTGTCATACGAACGAGTCATCTCTCAAACTTACAAACAACGAACTTCATAACAATGATATGTGGCTCAACAGTTATGAAAAGAAAAGAAATTCAAAGCCTTTTCAAAACTATACCTGCTCTGATCAATATATGTGGCCTCAACATAATTTTCAATGATTCAATGATTCCTTGCGATGTGTCTTACAATCCAAAATGTTGCCTGAGGTCGATTATGGAACATATTGGTTACTTCTAAAAACATTCACCTGCCAAATTTGGTTCCATTTAGTTGGTTAGCTCTCGAGATGTGCAGAAATTTGTGTTTCATTTGTACGGAGCCCCTCCCTTCCAGAAAAGGGAGGGGTGTCGAACCATTATGGACATATTTGATACTTCTAAAAACATTCACATGCTAAATTTGGTACCCTTTACTCGGTTAGTTCTTGAGTTGTGCAGAAATTTATGTTTCATTTGTATGGGACCCCTCTCTTCCAGAAGAGGGAGGGGTCTCAAACTATTATAAGAACCTCTATCGGCACTAAAAACCCCTACATACAAATTTTCACATCGATCGGTTCGGTAGTTTTCGAGCCTATATGGATCAGACAGACAGACAAACAGACCGGACTGCATTTTTATATGTATAGATTACAACATCAATATTTTAGAACCTAAAGAGTGAATATACATTCATTGGATTGAAGCGTTCATATAAATCTTTTTTTACAAGTGAAAGTTGGAATGAGAAAGGCTGGGTCTGACCGCTAGGTGGATTAATTTAGGTTTTTCCAATTCCTTTGATTTATAGCAAAGTTCAACTGTTTATTTCGATGTTTCGCGACGTTTTTCCAGACCGGTTGACTGAAACTCTCAGGTTAACAATAAACAATGCGCACTGCCTCTAGCGGTGATTCGGTGAAACTGTTAGGACGAACCACGAATATTTGTAGCGCGAACCAGGATCAAAAAACTATTGAAAAAAATCACAATCGGAAACTTTTTTTCTGTAACAGAAGTTTCAATACTGGTAAAATATAGATGGATCGACGTTTTAAAATTAATATGAAGTTCTACATCACGAGCTAAAATGCCGTAGAGAAGTTTGAACAAACTGCTCCGGTGAAGACATTGGCAGCTAAATTTACATCTTTTATTAGCTTAGCTATCAAGGCTAATTGAAGTAGTTTCCTTAAACATGAATCAAAAGTATGTATTGTTAAAAAATAGAAGCAGCATTAAAAATTATTTTAATTCAAAATTTTTGACTATTCAAGGTTTATCGATGATTTAGGTAATTGCTCGAACCAGGATCAGTTTTTGCATAGTGCGAACCACGATCAATCACCCTATCAATTTTCCGGTTTAAAATAATTTTATCAATTCAAAAATTCGCTTATTGGTCAGCTAACTAGCAAACAACGACAGTAGTCGAATCAAATATTGGCCTAACTTTTCGTTTACTGAATAAGATAGCAAATATTCCTGACAAATTGTTTGATATTTCAAGGCGAACAAATATTGAACGCCATTTCAAGCAAATAATATCTTCGTGTAATACCCACTTCAGTGCTGCTATATAGTTCGACGATATCAGTTTCGTGTTTTGATGGGGTATTTGATTTTATTGCCCTTTTGCATTAAAAACTATAGTAATTTTTAAGGAAATTTTCATGAACTCGGGAATCCCGGGATCCCGGAAATCAATATTACTATTCCCGGGATCCGGGAATCCCGGGAAAAGATATCTTCCAGGAAATCGTTCCCGGGATCGCAAACCCTAGTTTTTATGTAGGACAGGAAAGGTGATTAGAATAATACTAGACACCCCTCTCTTTTAGAAGGGAAGGCTCCCATACAAATGAAATTCAAACAAATTTCTGCACAGCTCGAGAACTATTCAAGAAAATGGAATCAAATTTTTTATGTGGAGGTTTCTGGATCTGATCTGACCTAAATTGAAAGATATTGTTATTTATGGTATTTTTGTAGAACATTTCGACTTTCTAAAAAATCGTTTTCAGGTTGCCCAAACGTGATTTATGAAAAAATGACTTTTTCAAGCTACACAACAACTCTTCTGCACTTTTTTCAATTCTGTTCAATTTCTAATTTTTTCTATATATTTTTTTATTTATGTGGGGTTGGTTTTGAATATTTTGCATGGTTTTGTTCAGCATCGCAATCAATTATTTGACTCACAGAGCCCATTGAACATCACAAAAAAGTGAATTTTTCTCATAATTTTCAGATAAAACCCTTCAAAATACATATAAAAATTTTTTTTGATTAGGAACTGAAATTTTTACTGCAAAGCGGGATTCAAGCCGAAAATTTACATGAAAAAATATCCCTTATATCTTATCGGGGGGCTGAGATATTGGCGTTTTTACATGTGATAGAAAACTATGCATTTTGTCAAAAATACCACTAAAGCTCATTATCTCCATTGCACAGTGTTTTATTTTGCCGTTTGTGCGTGTTATTTCCTAAATTCAAATGTTGATTATAGCCATAAGGTATGTTCAGAGGAGTTTCAGGATATTGCTTCTTTTAATGTAGAAATGCGTTTTTAAACCTTCTGCTCAGTTAACAGCCATCCAAAAATGCATTTGTTTTCTGAACATTGTTATTTGTTATCTCCCAAAATAAAAAAGTTATTCAACATATTTGTTAAAATGCATAGTTTTTCATCACATAGAAAAATGCCAATGTCTCAGCTCCCCGATAAAATATCAAGTATTTTTTCTATGTAAATTTTCGTTGTAAATCCCGCTTTGTAATGAAAATTTCAGGTCTTGATCAAATTTTTTTATTTGTGTTTTGAATGGTTTTATCTAAAAATTAATAAAAATAAAACGTCAGTAAAATGTGGTGTTACCTAAATTCCAGATACCAAAGAACAAAATTCAAAAATGCGATGTCAAGTGCCAAAGAAACGAAAATTGGTGTTCCGCAAGGAAGTGGACTGGGACCCATTTTATTCATTCAATCATCACAATCACATCAACGACTTGAAGAAAATCCTGAAACATTGTGATATGAGCTTATTGGTTGATTATACTGGGACATTCATTGCTTTCGACCATGCTATTATTGCAACCGAAAATTTGAATTATTATCTGACCAGCTTAGTGAAATGGTTAATTATATGATATTATAAAAAAGAACAGTAAATAACGTGAAAATAAACGGACTTCCGTTGGAATGTGTTAGAAAGTTTGAATGAAGGGTTTTTAAATAAGGGCGCTACAAAAGTAGGTGTTCACATTGACAAAAATTTGAATTTTATAAGATGCATTGACTATACAGTAAAAAAGAGAGCTAAATAGCAAAAAAATTGTGCCATTTGTCGACTTAGAGATAAACTAAAACAGTGGAGAATGACTGTACAAAGCATTGATTTCACCACATTCTGATTTTTGCCGAGTATTTACCTGGCCAATGACCAGCAAATGAAACGCCTTCAAAAACTGTAAAATAAAGTGATGCGACTGATTTTGAGGTGTGATAGGATAACAATGTTGGACACTCTAAAATGGCTCACGGTAAAATAGCGTATAACATAGAAAACTTTGTTACAGGTGCATTTAATGGTCAAAGGGCTTGAACCCGAGTATCTCTTATCTAGAATCGTTGCTTAGTTCAGTAAGCTCACAAAATTTCATTTAATTCTGAGACATTGCTATCAGCCTCTCAGTCGAGTTGGCGCGAAATCCATCGCTCGCGAAATAACACAAATGAAAATCGGGCAAAAAATGAACTTTGTCTATTTATCTACTCCAATGGTGGTAACCTTGCTAGCTAGCGGGTGTTAATTACTTCTCTATTTACAACACCTTGGGGAAAGCAAAGGCCATTCAAAGCTAGATGTCACCGGTGTGTGAAAGCTAGAGCCCGTGAGAGAGAGAGAAAGCGCTTCTGGAAGCGAAGAAAAGTTGAGTATAAATAATTGACCCAATTTTTACGTTTCGGGTGGCACATATTCTCCCGCTTCTTCTGTGCTGTTGTTCGGCTTAGAGCAGAGACCGAGATAATTCTTATAGTGGGTGCAGGTTTGTTTCGGTGGGGAAGCACAGCAGTACAAACTAGCTAACTAGCGCTTCCGAGTGACAGTTGTTGGTTTTTGCTGGTGGAGCAAGTGAGTGCTCCATCATTAAAGCAAATTTATTGCCGGTATAATTTGTTGGAATTTATCAGTCTAAAATACGTACGGATCCGTAGAGTAAAACCGATGACGGTAAGATTTTCATGCACTAAACTTCGTGCTACCTGAATGAATCAGAAGAAGTACAGCGTATTGGGGAAGTAGTTTTCTAAGTGCATCACATAACATCCCCGTGTTACATTACCCATATCGATTCTGTCTTCGCGATGTAATGAGCCACTTTCACTTTTCCGCTGTTGCTATTTTTGAGTGCTGTTTTCTGTTTTCTCATATCGATTAGCACTCGGCGGGCACAGTAGCGAGTTGCATCGTTCCAATGACCATTCGATGTATTATCTAAAGTTCTCGTCAATCCACTTTACATTGATTAAGCGGAAATAATCTCGACGTCGCTTTGTCGACTGGCATCACTGACTCGCCAGAGATGACATTCACCTTGAATGCCGGGTGAGCTTTCTTCCGGTTCGTTTGTGCGAAAAAATTATGCTACAATCAGTGGCACCATGTGCACCCATCCTCTCCCTCAAGCAAAACATCGATTCGAACCATCGTGGTCATGCTCTGTTACTCCACCGCCGCATTGCTGCTGGTCAGACGAACGGCCCAAAAGGTGTGTGACCGACCCTGTTTACCGCTTCGGCCTAATGTGTCATGCACCACTTCGCTAGCAAAAGTGCGAATTTTTGTGTTTGATCCAATCATTTGCCGCAAGTAGCCCCATTTTACGGTTTCCGCTCGCCACTTTTATTGCCGATCTCCAGTTGAGTGTGAACTTGTCATAGTTTCGATGACAATCTCCCGTACCCATTTCAACGGAAGCATCAATTATCCTTTCACAATTTATTTAACACAGTCGTTCGCTTTTACGTCACCCACAGCTGATTACGGTATAGCTGGCATGGCGATCGACTTGTTGACTTTTTTTGTGCGAGGAAAAATTGGATTGGAAGAAAAGACAGTTGAATATTGTTCGTGACTCGATTACCTCGTATGATTCGTTTGTAACCCGTATCACCCGAACACGTGCAGGACGAACGTTGTCAAGCCACGTAATAATAAGCGCAAGGATTATTGTTACGCTAGTGGATCGCGTGAGTCGGATTTGTGAGATTTGTTATGCTTCAACTGCAATTCGTGTATTGTTTGCTCCGAGGGTGAACACTTAGGACAAAAGAGCTAGTTCTTTGTACAGTTTTGGTGTGGATTGACTGCCAATCTGATTGGCGTGAAGAGTAAAAGTTGGTTTGAAAAGGAACATGTAATTAATTTGACGTCACTCATCGTCTCAGAGAAAGGAACAACTTTCCGTGTTGGTGTTTATTTAAATTCTGACGGCTCAGAAATTCAGTGAAATATTCGACGTTTTTTAAATGATTTTTTTCACTCGACATTATAGTTATTGTTTCACAGCCTAACCATTTTACATCACACAATAATCTCCTTAAACTAGCCGTTAAGTCTAAACCTATGTTTTTGACACGAGAATCAGAACGAACGCTGTTGTAAACAATTTATCGCGGGCATAAATCAAATAAGCGACAGCTATTATTATATTATTCAAGCGAAAAAGTTCGCTTAAAGGCAGTTATATGTAATATGATTATCAAATGTATTGCAAAATTGTTGTAATGACAACGCATTTTAGTCGGCTTTATATGTGAAAAGTAAGAGGATTAGAAGCACGCTCTGTTACATGGAATCAAAAACAATATTTCGTTTCTAAATAAGGCTATACCATTTCTTTGTTTTCAAAAGGTTGAAACATGAGCTTTTACAAATAAAAGAATTTCGAAGAAAAAAATCGTCAGAACATATTTAATCTCAAATTCGAACTTTTAACTTGTTTTTTTATTTTTTTTTTCAAACAATAAGACATGGTATATTTGGAAGAGATATCGATAGAAACCAAACAAATATTGGCATGCAAAAATGCAAAAAAATATCCTAATCAGCGTGCCAAATCCACAAAGTAATGCCGCATGCAGCGAAGCACATGCTGCGTTAAGCTGGTTTTTTCTATATTAATTTAGTTCAACATTTTCTCTAAGAAAAACTCTGGTGATTCGTTGTTGTCGCAAATGTACTTTGGCGGGGATATTTGCTCGCTCTGATTCGCGTACCTAAACAAGATTCGAGCCAGCTTCATTTGGAATTGCAGTGCACAGCTTCTGCCAACTTCCAGTACAACCACTCGAAAGTCAATCTCCACCCATTCGGGCGGTGTGTGTCACCAAACCGTAAACATGAATCGAATCATAATCCAGGTGCACATATGCTCCGGGCTCACCTACTTATTCCGGTAGGACGGTAAACTGCGGTCTGTTGTCGTCAAGTGGGATGCTATAAATAAATCGATTCGGTACGGGCAATGAATGGCGCGGGTTTATTGTCAACTACTGCACGGCATTAAATATTGATAAGCACAGGGGGTAAAATTGGTGTGATGGAATACCACTAGTCTGGGTCTGGTAGCGCAATATTTTGCTGGACGGCATCTCGGAGCTGTGTGTGTGCTGCATTGTTCGATGGCCTTTGTCACGCCCTCTTCCTGATGGGAATATCGTAGTTGGACTTGGGGGAGCCAAAGTTGTTGTTTTATGGAACAACGGCGATTAAACCACGTGACACGGTGTTGGTTCAAATTACGACGGACGCATCAGCGTCCGCGGTTTGGGTTTTGAAACTCCGTGTTGAGGATAATTTATGCGATTATCGGTAAAAAGATTTACTTGATGCGAGAGCGCAATCGATGCAATTTGGTTCGTATTTTGGGGACTCCTGCTAGTTTTCAAGCCAAAAGTTTTTTACGGTCGACATCCGGCTCCCAACAACCATCAATTGAAGCTCAATTTAAAAACTCTGACCCAATTATTCGCACGCATATTCTTAAACGAATTCCCGCTCAATGGACCGCGTGAATAGAACGGCTGTTCGCATAAGCCGCATTCAGTCTACATTTTCCAACAGTACACCCAAAATGAACCCTCAATTAGTTTCGATGAAATAACTCGCTTATTTTCACTACGGCAGCCGTCAGTATAAGTGCCCTTTCCGATCATTCCTGAAAAGCAAGTACTATGTAATACATCGGTTCCATGCTTCAATCGGCGAGAAAAAAACAATCTAACGCTCACTGTTGGATAATTCCGATAATTAGTACGCACTAATGGAGGTATAAATAGCAGGGGCGACTCGTGGCTGTTGAACCTACCTGTGCAACTAGAAGTTCTGAAAATCAGAGTTTGGGGAAGTAACTACAATTTTATCCGCGAATAAAAGCAAGTAATTCCCTTTGTTACTATTTAAAAATAAAACTACAAAATAAGAAAATAAGAGCATGAATTTGGATTTAGATTCATTTTTTGCCTGACGTCCTCACGTGCATTGCACAGGTTGCACCCATGGACGAGTCGCCCCTGATAAATAGACAGCCAGACTAGCATTTTTTCGTAATTTTGCGCAACGCAGTTTCCTGGGGTGAAAAAAAAACACGAAGTTGGATGCATTGCTCTGCCTCTAATTAAACAGATTGTCAGAGCCGGGAGTGACGGGAGCAATCACTGAATTGATGAAGCCTCTAGTAGCTTGCTTTGCGAACCGGTTAGGCAGGGTTAGGATTCTCATGGGGAATAATAGTTTGTTTGATTGTCCCCGACAAGCCCACCTACGAGAGGGGTTTGTGTTATTTTTGTTTTTTTTTTTTTTTATGCCAGTAAATACTGAATTTAAATTGTCGGTGGAGTGTGAATAAAGTATTACTCATAAAGAGTAATAATCACACAAATAACCTATGAAAAAAAAAAAGATAATAACGCAATAGACTCACAAGAAAACTCTAGGCAGTCGATCACCGTAAAACAAAACATCGCCCAAAGATTCTTCAAAATTTTTAAAAAAGCGTATTCTACGCGTACAAAAAAATAAGGGGTTTTGGACGTTTATATTTTTCAGAAAAAAATGGGCTTTAGAAATATGTATTTCGTAAGATGAGGAAAATCGGTTCGAGCAAAACGAATCAACAAAACACTCATTAGGTTTTTGAAAATATCCTGCTTATGCGCTGTCGATATGAAACAGCTGAGCTTAAAAAATGGTGTTAATCTGATGAAAATTGAAAAATTTATCCTGCACGCCGATTGAAAAATGTGTTCCAACTTCGAGAACACGATATTTAAAGATTTTAGAGTACATAGTGGGGTGGACAGAGGACTTATATGGAACCGCCGAAAAAAAAATAGTGCAAAGTGCTGTACTGCTACAAAGGATGTAGAAAACTTTTAGAAAACTATTCCAGAGACTTCACACTACACTTTTAATCTATTTCACTTTTCAATTCTCTTACTTCCATTTATAACTTTTCACGATACACAAATACGTATTTTGGCGCCTACATGGAGACTTCATCAGTGCTTAGGTTGGCTGGCAATAATTATTGAATATTCTAGAGATTTAAAAATATCATTTGAGGGTTAAAAATAAATAAACAGCTCACCTCTACTTTTTAAATGTCTTCTAAAAACGCCAAGAACCATAAGAAAAACCTCTCAATTATTTTACTTTGAAGAAAAGTAATAAGCTTTATTGTAAAACATGCAAAAAAAATAATTCTGATTCTCATTTTCGAATTTAAATAATCCAATAAAGTTACAATTTTTCCACCAATTAAATTTTCCAGCGATAGAACTGAACCTTGACGTGGTGCATAGGCTTATAGACAAACCTGTAAATAAACAGCGGCCACATTTACTTCTGAAAGTGGGTCTGACGTTTGCGGTAACAAAATCGACAATGATTGTCGATTTTTCATGGGTTTACCTTCACACGCACTGACGAAACTACTCATGCAGCATCAATCATAGCAACCCATGAGTTAGCAGAAAAAAATTGACACTTCTTCCTGTCGAACTCTAACCAACTCTAACCTCTAACCAACGACGCAGTGACAGCGCCTAAATAAGACGGTCAAGTAGATTTTCCCGGTAAATCGCGACGTGGCGGTGGTGATGGACGACGAGATCTGTCTCTCCCTGGATGGCAACGACTGGTAGGCACTTCGTATTTTTCTTCCCCCATGAAGGAAGTGAGCACCGGAGTGAAATTCATTTCACATCCCAAGTTCCCCAAGAAGGTGTCTGACATTCAGCGAGAAGGGTATGTAAAAGCCGCTCTTCTTACGCTCCGGACTGGCCGTGAATGAGAAAATTTATAGTACGAAATGCCTGCCGGAAGCTGCATCGTCGTTCATCGAGAAATACCCTTCGGCCTTATGGTATTTCTCGATGAACGACGCCGTAGCTTCCGGCAGGCACTTAGGTATTTTGGCCGGATCAGACGTCGGCCCATTACTTGAAGCTATCGTTGGAGAAGATGGAGCGGCTGAATATTAATGTGGAACCCAAGTTGACGAAACCGCCCAACGTTCCCAAGTTGCATCCCAACGAGGATTTCTGGGCGAACCTGAAGCGTAAGATCTACTCTAACAATTTTGTCGCAAAAACTGGAGAATTGATAACACAGAGCAACAATTTATTTGCCATGGCTCCTATGTATGATATTTTGATGAAGTTTGATGCGAAAATAAATTTCCCTGAGTTTGAACACATTCCAACTTAAGGGGCAACTATGGCGCCATTTTGAATTTTTGAGAAACTGGAAATTTTTGAGGTTTTTTCGACGCCATTTTGTTTTAAGACCAAATATCATATTTTTTTGAGTTTGTCCACATATTAGCATCTTTTTACCCTTTTTTTGGAAAAAACAGATCTGAAATCGCACAAAAACTGAGCTCAAAACGGTGATTCTACCGAACCGGTTTAGGCATAGTTTTAGTATATTTCACAAAGCAATTATTTCTGAGTATTAATGGTAATTCGCTAATATCTTAAAGTGATAGTCAAATTACATCTTATTTTGAGTAAAAAAGTCTCAGAAATCGAATGGTAGGTGTCTGATGAACGTAAAATGTCAGCCAAATGTCGATTTTGCCACAATTCCCCTACAATACTAAAACAGGTTTATCTGCTGACATTTTACGTAGATCAGACACCTATCATTCGATTTCTGTGACTTTTTTACTCAAAATAAGATATAATTTGACTATCACTTTAAGATATTAGCGAATTACCATTAATGCTCAGAAAAAAATCGATATTATTTTGCTTTGTGAAATATACTAAAACTATGCCAAACCCGGTTTCGTAGAATCACCGTTTTGAGCTCAGTTTTTGTCCGATTTCAGATCTGTTTTTTTCCAAAAGATGGGTAAAAAGATGCTAATATGTGGACAAACTCTTAGAATTTTGATATCACCGCCATCCGAAAAAAGTCTATTTTTTACCCGCAAACGGTAAAAATATATGCATAAATGTTTTTTAATTTCAAGTGGGAATACTCTCCTATACTCTTCGGCAACGTCAATTTTGATTGCGGTAGTGTATATTTCATTATATTTGTTGTCTACAGCACAGAGGGTCAAGTCTGTTAAAAAAACCAGCTTAGCAAACTTATTTTTTCAATTGTTTTCTATAACAAATCGGGTCAAACATCAACAACTCTTTGAATTTTCATATCTAGCAATTTTATGTTTATTAATTTCATATTGTCTTCGTTTTATATCGAAACCATCGGTTATTACCAAAATATGGTCGCAAAAGCCCTGAAATACCGGAAAACATAACCCGGACTTTTGCGACCATATTCTGTGAACAGCCGATCTGCCGTTCCAAGCATAGTTGTCCTATGTTCTACACAAACCTTATGCACGCTGGGACACTCATGCGTGGAACGGCAGCGATGGTTTCTACTATTTTTTTAAGAGTTTTACTTTCATATTGCAGCTCTTCAATCAGCCGTTGTGTATCGGGGCTGCAGTGTTTATCGCGACCCATTACCTGTAAGCAAAATGCAAAATTTTAAAGCTGACATATGAAATATTAGTATATCAGTACAGACTTACTGTTTTTACTCAAAGAAAAACGCAAATCAATGAGCAATTTGAATTGAAAGTCACGTCACGATGTTTAGTTTACTATAAAGGGTGGACACGAAATTATTGCAACATAGAAAACATGGTGTGAAACACCGTATATTTATCACTTATAATTAAAATTCAGAGAGTAGTTTTATATACTAAGAAATCTTAGTTTGCATGTGTTGGATAAATTTTTTGAGCTCCTTGATAGAATGCTCGACACTTTCGCTTCACGCCATCAATGAGATTCTGTACAGTAGTATTCGGTTCCTTTTTACCACTTTTATTCTATGTCACTTGCATTTTTCACATTCTCCTTGGTCTTTCTGAGTTCGTGTTGCATCATAGCCCAATACGTTCCGAGAGGCCAAAGCTCCGGGCAGTTTGGCAGATTCATGTCTTCAGGAATAAAAATGACCAAATTCGCCTCATCCATTCTAACACAGTTTTCGAATAGTAACAAGAGGCTAGATCTTACCAAAATGGTGGGCTGTCTATATGCTGTCTCAGAAGACTTTTTTGAGGCATTCAGTCTTATAATTTAAACTGTTGATGGTTCTTTTTGTGACGAAAACTTGACTTCGCTTACCACAGGTGCAGATAGCCTACCAAATCAGATACTTGGCAGCGAATTTGGACACTTTCTCCTTCTCGAATCGATCATCCACTTTAAACTTATCCTTTCCAGTCAAAAACTCCTGTTCTGTTCTGGTAGTTGTTCGAAGTCAGTTTTGACATACGTTTCATCGTCCTTCTCACAGCAACTACTTTTCGTCTACAGGTTTGTGTAGAGCCGTTTGGCGCGGGTTCTGACAGTTGTCCGATGGCATCCATCAATCCTGTTTCTCGTCCTCGGCCAACTCCTCTTTGGTCGAACCGGCGACTTCGAACACTCAAGCGTCTTAGAGCTGCTGCGCTAAGGCACTATACTAAGCATCGCAACCCAGTGGCCAAACGCGAATTCAATTGCGCCAGCAACAACTATAGAAATTCAAATTAGAATATAAATATTTTAAATTATCGGGGTATAACTTCGTTATGTGCAAGTTCCAAGTTGCTTGAAATTTTATTTGGAAAACTTCTGTCACGTGCTACTAAACCGTACATTTCTGAGGATCTGCATGGTTTTTATCCCGGACGTTCGATAACAAGAAACTTGTTGGAGTTTACCTTACACTGTATTACGCGCATGGAGCTTGGATTGCAAGCGGATACAATATACACAGATTCGAAGGCAGCATTTGATCGCGTTGATCATGCTATCCTATTAGCAAAAATTTAAAGACTTGGAGTTGCATCTCTTCTTGTTAACTGGATGAAGTCTTATCTTACAGATCGATCTTTATTGGCGAAATTGGGGAATGCTGGGTCCTACAGTTTTCTAAGTTTATCAGGTGTGCCTCAAGGGAGTAACCTTGGTCCATTGCTCTTTTAGTTATTTTTCAACGATACCTGTCTTGTTCTACCACAAGGATGCAGACTGATTTATGCCGATGATCTCAAAATATATTTGGCGATAAGATCTATTGCTGACTGCTGGAAGCTGTAGAGGTACGTTGACTTATTCTGCGACTAGTGTTGCAAAAATCTTTTGATAATTAGTGTGCCAAAATGTTCCGTGATCTCATTCACCCGGAAGAAAAATCTATTACTTTGGAACTACACTCTCAACGGTGAATTACTCAATCGTACATTTGTAGTAAAAGATCTTGGTGTACTCTTAGACTACAGAATGTCATTCCAGTACCACTACGCACATATAATTTCAAAAACGGGTGAAAAATTTGGGTTTTATTATGCGAATCGCAAGAGAGTTCAGAAACCCATATTGCTTAAGAGCTTTATACTTCTCGCTTGTGCGTTCTGTACTGAAATCATGTGTTATTGTTTGGAGCCTGTACGCAGAAATATGGATCAGAAGAATTGAATTTGTACCGTCTAGATTTATACGCTATGCCCTTCGGTTCTTACCTTGGCGTAACAGGATTGAGCTGCCTTCATACGAAGAAAGATGTCGTCTACTAAGCATGGATACTCTAGCTAAAAGACAGAAGATAATCGGAGCTGTTTTGGTTGGTAAATTTATGACTGGCCTCATAGATGCCCCCTGTCGCAAATAAACATTAACGCCCCCGCAAGAAACTTCAGATCAACAGATATACTCAGTCTTGACTTCCAGCGTACTGTATACGGACAAAATAAACCAATCAGAGCGATATGTAGATTATTTAATAGTTTGTATGTGCATCACAGAGAACAGACGTTCATCTTCTTTTCAAAAGATGTGTAAAAACTTGCAACCGCCATTTACCACTAAGTGGTTATGCTCCCGTTATGTGGCGCTTTTGTCGCTTACAAACCAAGCACTGATATCGATAATATATCGATACAGCAATATTTATGCAGTGCAACTGGGGCACCACAAGACAGATTTCGTTAGTGTATTAACGTATTTTGATTCAAATTTTTACACACGATTTTCAAATTTCTTTATATGAACATGAATGTCTGTTCTCTGTGTGTGCATTTCGACTTTTGTATTTCTAGTGATAGTTTTAAAAATAGGCTAAGACAAACCCTGTGGCAAATTTTAAATATGTATGTATGCTACGCTAATGTTAATTGTTCAATGTTAAATGTTTTTATGTTTAATGCTAATTGTTAAATCGTTGTTTGATGCTTATTGTAAAATATTATTGTATGTAGAAGTATGAATGTAGAAATCCTGGTGGGGTTTTTACGCCCGTTGGCTCTCAGCTATCTCAAGTGGGCTTTTCCCCACCCTAGAAAAAACCATCACGACCTTAATGGCTAGATGGTAAAATAAGAAAATAAATAAATAAATAAACTTTGATCTTCTGGACGTACGATTTCGAAACTCCAAGCCCTTTTTCCAGAGCTGCATGCCACCGCGGGTTGACGTGTGGCGATCGTCGAGGACACACAATACATGTGCGACCACTGTGTAACAGGGGGTCACCCTGTACACACTCAAATTTGCCCGGCGAAACCCTTACAGGGCGGCTAGATACCTCTACCGGACTTTCGGACTTTTGCTAGAACACAGAAGAAAAAAACAACAAATAAATAAAATAACTTATCGGGTTTATTTCCTCCAGCTGTCGTAAGTGGCTTCTCCTATTCTACTGATGGAGACGTCTGGTGCTTCTTCCAAGCTGTTCCCGAGATAGCGGCATCCACCAGCAGCTGCAACGATGGTCTTCGGCGGGTGGTGTTTTCCGCTCCTTGTTGATTAGCCGGGGTAGCAAACACTGCTTACCAATCCGGCGAGCAACACACAACAGTAGCACACGATCCACGGGCCAACGGGACAACCTTCGTTGGACTTACACAACACAAAGCGGCACAACCTTCGCTTTTTGCGAGACAAGAACTGTAAAAATTTAACAGTAAAAAACGCGCACAGAAACGTAAACAAAACGACGCGTGTCTCACCGTGGTCGAGGCTAAACTCAACTCTTCCCGCGATGGATGCCTCTGTTGCCGACCACAACAAACCCGCCGTGACGTCGAAGTCAGCATTCAGCACATCACTTTTCCACAGCTAGAGGGTAATCCCGGCCTATCTAACCCTAAACATTATTTCACAAACATAAATAAAAAATTATCGGCCCCAACAAAACGCGACAATATCGTTCACAAACAAAAAACGAACGAATTTAAACAAATTTACGTGAACGATATTCAGCGCAAGTGGTGAGAACTGTCATAACAAGTACACGCTGCTGCGGGAGTGTCCAAATGCGGGTAATTTTCACTTATACACTCTCTCGAAGCAGTACCCATAATTAGGGTTATTTTTACACGTACACGCTCTTGCAGCGTTACACATAATTAAGTAAATTTTCCACTCAATGTTAATATTGTAACCGCACAGGTTACAACTGACAGTACCTAACAGTCCCGGACCAGCAGCGGGAATTAGCCTAGGGGTGGTGAGGGTCGAACCAGGGACAGTCGATTCCTCGCAAAAGCCACAAGTACCCGAAAGCAACTCTGACGGAGCGAATAGAGCCGCTCCCACCACCCAAATGCACTAATTCGCCCATTAGGACTGATGCCAGTAAGGTCCCAATTATGGCAACTGGCAGCGTTGTAAATGGATATGAGTTGGATTTCGTAATGGTATCACGTCCATGGGTTGGCACTTGCATTGAGCTCGCTTAGTAAAGTCGTGTGACAACGGCTTGAAACGGCGAGGTGGTACCCGGTGCAGGGGTCTACGTTCCATAAAACCTAGCAGGCCTTTCAGTACTTTCCGAGTCCATTGCCTGGTGGGAATCAGGCAGGAGTAGGATCAGATGGTTGTTCCTGAGTTGCGCCGGTCAGTGGAGTCATAGTTGCTCATAAGGCGCTATGATTGCTTACCCTAGCCATGACCTCACTGCTTCGGAATAGTCCACCATGGGACCACATAGGCGACTACTCCACCATGGACAAGGATAGCGGCTGGAAGGGGGACCCATTTAACATCAAGATGAACGCAATCAAAACGAAAGAGACGAGTGCGGAGGGATTACAAAATCCCGCATCCAGTGGTCTCCGCAGAAGAAGGTGGAGACGGATGCGACGAAGTCTGGAGGTGGAAAAACGGCGAATCCGTCCGTGTCCACACCAGACATTTCGGTAGACGGTCCCTTGCTAGTCAAGGCCGTCGAAAGGTCACGCGGACACGCAGAAATATATATTAGGAAACATCTAACGTTGTTTTTGCTGTTAAACCGATTGCTCGAACGTCACAGCAACGATGAGACTGATGTAGGTACGTAACTATAAAAACATGTTGATATAGCGAAGGTAATACAGCGGGGCAGGCTCCAGTGTGCTGGAATACCTGACCTGACGAAATACCCGCCGAAACTATCTTCAGCAAGAGGCCGTCGACTCCGTGCTAGGCCTTGCACTTAGTAAATGTGCCCGCAGGAAGAAGATGCACGATCTGCTGGTGAACGAGGTAACTGAAGAAAGTCTAGGGTCTAACGAAGTAGTAGAATTAAATGGAAACATAACCTATTCTCAATATTCAATTCCATTCTACTAACACTAAGACGCTCAAAAAGAAATTTATTTGAAGCTTAGAAATGCCAAGATAATTCCACGATTATTACCTATATAAAACAGAGAATCCGTCTTTGAAGGTTGCGGGTCGAAGGAAACTTTTACTCAGTCTAAGTCACATACCTCCTGTTCTTGTTCATCCGAGACATTCTTGTAAAACTACACATATTGCTTTGGTACAGGGTGCGGCAGAAAAAAAAGCGAAAATGTTCAAACTTTAGTATTTGGTTACGATTACTTTCAAGCGGTACGGAAAGGTATGCCAAAGAAGGTATTACGAGTTAGCTGCTCGTCCATAAGACGCCGAATGAGGTTTCCAGGATGGTAGGGTGCCATTTGATCATAGTTTATTACATCAAAGAAGTCTCTACAGGATTCTCTTATGCAGCGGAACCAGAAACATGAAGGTCCGCGGTTCACACGTATGCTAAACGTGATTCGTCGGCGTAATGAATTCTCGTTACATTAGAAAACCTGCCAAAGCAGCCAATATTTCGGTAAAATCGATGCGAAGAATCATCATTGATTGAGCTAGAATAAAACACCACTTCATTACGGAGCAGATAATGGAGTTACGCGTGACTTCTTCGAAGAGATTACTTTTTTAGTTGAAGAAGGTAAAAATTGTTCAAAAATGTGTTTTTCCGACAAAAAACCTTTTCAGCATCGATGCTGTGATCTATAAGCGCACAGACCGGTTCATTCCACCGAACAAATTTGTGGGTATGCCGGGAAAAGTGATATTGAAGTTTCAAATCGAACATCCGGCGGACTCCACGATGTTTGACTTTGTGGTGTCCAACGGTTTGAACTGGTGTTAAAATCAACAGTAGTGTTTACCGTTATTTTAAAAAATCAAGTGATCTTTGGGTGAAAGCCAACTTCCCTTATGATCCTAGAGTAAAGAATCAAGTTATCTTTGGATGTAGCCAACTTCCCCGTAGCTGCCTAGAGATCCGGCCCGTTGGATTTTTTGAGTTGGGTGTATGTTGTAGCACATTGCAGGCTTGTGCTTGTGCAACACCTTATCTTAGTCTGAAAACTTTAAAGTCTGTCACGACGCGCACGTGGTTGGAAAAAGAACCTACATAAATGACAGTGCACATGTTACGGAATGAGCCACGCGACGCCTCTGAGCAAGCTTATCTATTTCAACAAATTATAAAGTTCGCATGAGGATGGCCATATCACTAAATCTTAATATTTTTAGATTATTGATGTCCTATGACGCGCTTTCTAGGACTGCAGCAAGAACGAAAAAAACCACCCCGTCGTCGGTCCCATGATTGGCGCCCAGATCTAGTATCGAATGTGAAAATAAACTATTTTGATACTCCAATCGATTTCACGAAACCAGAAACTCTCTCCCTTCGTTGTTTCAATATCAATTCATCAAAACAGCCTTCGCTGCAGCAAATTGCCATCTCCGCTGGCATAAATTGCTATAAATGCCGGTCGGGCGGTTCCGTTCCGCCAAAGCTCAGCCCCTATCCAGAGCAAACCGGCTACTGTGGGTTAATTCAGCTTCTCCGTCAGCTTAATTTTTCCTTCGCAATAGTCGTCACCACAATGCAGGAAAGCACCGGGTAATCATCAACCCGGCGTAGAGGGAAGAGCCGCTTGATGCCACGCACATCTGCGCTTACGTCGAACGACGATGGCCGCACGAAAGCATTCCATCGTGAATAAACTGTCAAACAGCGGAGCAATCATCCTGTGCGTCCTGCACCTCCAAGCTCTCTTTTTTTTTGCGGGCGGGCGGGCACGATGATATATGGGGAATATTTCACAGCCAACAAACATAAAGAGCTTGATAAATGTCTGATGTGATGTGCATGCGTATAATCGTTTGGATCGACGACGTTAGACTAGGTCAAGGCTGTGGTGAGAAGAAAAAATCGTACTGTTTTTTGTCAAATTCTTTAATTTATCATTTTCCTATTCGAATCATCACACTTATGCTGTGCGTAACAAAAACAACGTCCTTATGATGGATGCATATTTTGCAAACCGAACAAATTAGCACCAAATGCCAATTTGCCATGACACATTGCGGCACGCTACCAGCTAGTAGCTTCGAAAACTCATTCATCATGTTCGCAACCGCCAATAATTGCAATACATAATCGAAAAACAAAATGCTTTTTCCGCGGACTCGTGGGTGCGTATCTACCTTCGCGCTGCACCTGATACTTTTCCTTCCGATGAGTGTCAGGTTTAGGATAATAAAAGTAAATTGAGTGATCGTAATGGGATGACGTACAGCTTTTGGGGTTTCGGTGGATTGAATAGACGATGAAACGTATTTTCGATGACATTTGTTAAGAAATGAAATGAAAAACAAAAAAAAACCTTTTGGGCGAATGTCCATGGACATTTAGGTTTCAATGACGGTTGTGCTTTTGTCTTCACGATTGTGATGTTATCTTCTTAATATGGGTTTTGATGACATCAAGTAAACTTAGAGTCGACGAGGGTGTATTTTTGTGCAATAAGCTCAATAAGAATCAAATAAAAAATTTAATAAATTAAAAAAAAAAGCCTATATCACTGATTCACGTCCTGGCCATTTTTCGATAATAGTTTCTATGCACTTGACTCCATCGCCAACAACTCGAGCTGGTTAAACACTCGTAAACACCGCGAAGTGGAGGAAAAGCCTATCCAAACAACAACAACAGCGAAAGAGATGGAGACAATATGAGAAAAAAAGAAGAAGTGCGAAACAAGCTCGGACTGATGGGGAAGCCAAGTGTGGCAATTTAATTCTGTCGTTTCGCATGTGCAAACGACACGATTTATATGCGGCAAACTGTAGTGACACTGTAAAATTCTGATGTAGCTGCAGCTGCAGCCACAAGAGTACTGGAACTGGATTTAAAAGACTGACAAGTGACGGAATCAAATAATTAATAATTCAACATTGTTCATTGGTTTTACGCGAATGGAAGTTGCATGATGAGCAGCTAGATTAAAAGATGTGATATTGAATAACTATTTCAACTTTGAATAGAATAGCTCACGTTTTATTTCAAACGACTAATTTCTTGTTTTTTTTTGCTCTATTTACAGTCAGAGGATGTCGACCCGGAAAGCCAGTTCCCATGTCAGAAGAAGAAATCCGAGGACTATGTCTGAAGTCACGCGAAATCTTCCTACAGCAGCCAATTTTGCTCGAGTTAGAGGCACCTCTGAAAATTTGCGGTAAGTTATTCTGGTTTGTTGATTTTTTTTCTCTTTCAATAGAAGTAAAAACATTGACTCTGCTGTTCACTTCTTACCGCTCTGTATGAGAAAAAACGTAAGGAAAATATAAAACATACATCCTTTGTATTGTGGAATCACAATAGGAACAAAAAAAGTTCAGCTTGCTATACTCTCTCACATGAATACCCCAGCGGCACGGTTTCATGCCTCTCGGAATCGAAACAATGCGACAGCTTCCGGGAGTGTCCCCTTTTATTTCCCGGTAGACCGCGACCAGATGGAAGTCAGAGGTTCAACGTGTGTTTTCCCTTCTGTTCCCATTCGCAGGAGACATCCACGGTCAGTACACAGATCTGCTGCGGCTGTTCGAGTACGGTGGCTTTCCACCGGAGGCCAACTACCTGTTCCTGGGGGACTACGTGGACCGGGGCAAACAGTCACTGGAGACGATCTGCTTGCTGCTGGCGTACAAAATCAAATATCCAGAGAACTTCTTTCTTCTCCGGGGTAATCACGAGTGTGCCAGTATTAATAGGATATACGGTAAGCGGAAACGAGTGGAAAGTTTTTTTTTTGTACTGAATTGCTTCATTTTTTTCCAGGATTCTATGACGAGTGCAAGCGAAGGTACAATGTCAAGCTGTGGAAAACTTTCACCGATTGCTTCAACTGCTTGCCGATTGCGGCCATTATCGACGAGAAAATTTTCTGCTGCCACGGTGGACTGAGCCCGGACTTGAATGTGAGTTATTTTTTCGCTTTATTTTGCGGGATTTTTATTCATGGGAAAACATGGACGTAAGAATCCGGAATCACTGCACATTTACAGCAGCGCTGTTAGTGGTCGTATCAGGAATCTTTTGACAGCAGTTTCTTTTGAAAATATTCAGGTGACTTTTCAGCTTGATTCGTTTAATTTGAGAAGAAGTGTAGGACGGAAGCAGAAGTTTCGGATTATAAGATTGCTTAAAACACGATTCTGACAAAAATACTCTCCGGAGAATTCATGTGTGTTATCACTATCATAAGGTTCTCGCCAGTGAGTAACTGAACCGGATTTACTCGGAATTTGTACAGCAAAACGCTGGCAGAGTATGAAGGATGCTCACTAAACGTAAGTGTAAAAGGATTTCGGGCAGCTATCAGGCCTGAAGAATTCGAGAAGATGCTCATAGCCAATCCAGATTTTTGTAACTAAAGTATTTATAAAGGCCTATGAAACTTTCGTAAGGTTTGAACAGATTTGACATTTCAAATTCTTTTCAATTCTTTTAATTCTATCCAGTCGAGGAACCTTGGAAAGTACTCAGTAGATATTGGAGAGGAGCGCTAACTTAACGTGGGATGCTGCAGAAATTATTTTGACACCCTATCATTTTTTATACGTTAAACCTATTAAACAATTTTCATCTTCTAGCATATGGAGCAGATCAGAAGAATCATGAGACCAACAGACGTTCCCGATACTGGATTGCTGTGCGATCTTTTGTGGAGTGACCCTGACAAGGACGTAAAGGTAACCGCTTATCTGCGGCCATAAATAACAACCCTCACTCTAGCTCTATTTAAATCGTTTTCCGTCTCCACTTCAGGGCTGGGGTGAGAACGACCGTGGCGTCAGTTTCACCTTCGGCGTGGACGTGGTGTCAAAGTTTCTCGAAATGCACGACTTGGACCTGATCTGTCGGGCGCATCAGGTGGTCGAAGATGGGTACGAATTCTTCGCGAAGCGCTCGCTGGTGACACTCTTCTCGGCTCCGAACTATTGTGGCGAATTTGACAACGCTGGTGGCATGATGTCGGTGGATGACCATCTCATGTGTTCTTTTCAGGTAAGCACGTTTTCCTCTTTCCTTATCAACATTTCAATTTATTTGCTGTTTGTTTTTGCTCGACAGATTCTAAAACCATCGGAAAAGAAGGCAAAGTATCAGTACACTGGCACGAACGCGAACCGACCGCAGACGCCCCAGCGAAACCAGAATCAACCGTTGCCGCCGAGCAAACGGAAATAATAATTTCTCTCCCTTCTGAATCGCTATCTGACCCGACGGCGCGGCGGCGGCAGTGGTGGTGGCGGAAGCAGCAGGAAGCAGAAATCATCTTCATCTTCATCACCCTCGCCCAACTCAGCCGGTTCATCTTCATCATCTTCCCGATCGTCTTCATCAACTGCCGTCCCAGCAGCTGGTGGCATCGGAACAACCGCCGCATCCGATTCATTAATTAACAATAGTAGCATTAGTACTCGCCTAGAAATCCAAAACCACCAGCACTCATCTCGAGGCCCGGCCTCAGTTTCTACGTCTCCTTACCCAACCGCAAACCAACGTGCCCGCAAACCCAATCGGCTAACAACTTTCGTCCACGACGCTGAGTACTACGAGGAGCGCGACGAGGAGGACGAGGACGAAGATGACGAAGAGGAGGAAGAGGAACTTATCGTAATTATACCGCCCCCGCCACCACCTCCCCATCATCATCAGCAGGTGATGGTAATGCAGAAACAGTTGCACTCGCTGCGGTTGCAGTCGCCCACAGAACAACAACAGCAACTACCACAAACAATACAAATTTTACCGAAGGCGATCAAGGTACCAATCGCAGTTCCACCACCGACACCGCCGTTACCATCATCAGCATCCTCTTCCGGTGGCGTTTCACCCTGGGTACCACTTCGAGCGGCACCCCAGCAGCAGCAGCAACAAACACCCCCCTCATCATCATCCTCGTTATCATCTTCCACGGCTGCACCAACAGCAGGAGGGCTACAGCAAACATTATCATCGGTAACGTTTTCCACCTTCCGGAGAGTACACTGAAATTAACAAAATCGAACACAAGCGAATCAGGTGGGACGCATTTTTTTTTTGGCTAAATTTTCTGTCTAAAAATTTGATAAGCGGCAATTCGTGTAAACACTTATTTTTTCAGCGCTGTTTGAACTTTTTTTTTTTAAATCTTATTCCATACTTGATTTCAATTCGACGTTAGAGAAATAAACAGACAGATTGATACTGATTGAACCGAGCAGTTTTGAAATCCTACCATTAATTTAGAAAATCTATACCGAGCGTCTTAGCAGAGTGATTTAAGAAATCAAAGAAATAGTTATCGGTTTCCGTTATACTCTACTAGAAATTTTTTTTTGGAAATAAATATTGAAATTCAGTCCGCGCAAATCTATTAGCGAATTTCTTTATTCCACTGTGTGAGGGCAAAACTGCCGAGGAATAATAAAACGTCATCGCCATTTAAGACGCAAGTAAGAAAGAGATGCCAGATAATTGTTTACGAACTTAGCACGTGCGGTGGTGGGTTGAAGCTGACAAATTTCACAGTGCGCTTCGGGCAGCACGGCAGGTCAAAACTGAGTCAAAATCGAGCGAATAAAGAAGGGTTTTGACAGCAGTTAGTGCGCTTCCAGGTCAAAACGAGGTGAGCTGGTGGAATAAAGAAATTCGCTATATATTTCGACTGTGACATACAGTCTTCCTCAGTGCTTAGGGGCCATCCACATACCACGTGGACAGCCTTGGGGGGGGAGGGTTGATTAATGTCCACGGTCCATACAATCTTTTTAGAATTTATATAGGCAGTTGTCCACGGAGGGGGAGGGGGGGGGGGTCAAAATCGTTAAAAATCTGTCCACGTGGTATGTGGATGGCCCCTTATGTGGACTGGTGCACATAAGCACTGAGGAAGACTGTATGTCACAGTCGAAATATATATTTGCGCGGACTGAATTTCAATATTTATTTCCAAAAAAAAAAATTTCTAGTAGAGTATAACGGAAACCGATAACTATTTCTTTGATTCCTACCATTAATATTAAATTGCTCAAACTTATCGAGGGCGAGTTCGCCCTTCTTTAAAAATGTCGCTTGAATAACATTATTTCTGGCGCTCGTATGTTCTTTTCTTGGCACACTACATTGAAATGTGTTTTGATAATTAATTTTCACATGCCATAATAATGATTGGTAAACTGATGGTCCATCTTTGGAAGCCTAGCCCCAAAAACCGATGAATGATTGCTATTTTTTTTCGCAAAACAGATAAAAAAATCCTACACATGCATAACATACGGAACATCTATAGTGAAATCAATGTAATGTATACTCATTTATCTGTCACAATAGCTCAGTATCTTCAATACTATAAATCAAGCAGAATAGTACATCAATAGCAGGGCAAGCAAGCTAACAGAAAGTCTAGAGATAAACATTCATGCTTTTAAAACTGTAATAACTATACCTACCTGTGATTTTTGTCAGCAAAAGTCGAACCACCACCATCACACACAGACACGTTTTGAGTTACATATACACACACATACTCACACGGCCGATTGCATGAACTACCTTATCCTATTTAGATTCTATAACGGACTTTATAATGTTAGTGACAGTTTAGTAGAATATGAATGATTGTGAGTAAAATTGCGCGCGGGAGAGTGACTAGAATGGTTTGTAAAATCTTAAGCTGTCAAACGCAAATCTTCGTCTATGTGAGATAAACCAAATCAACAAATAAACAAATGAAAACAGTGATGATAATCATGTTTTATATAGCAACCAATAACAGGAGATCCAACAACACGTAGATGCGTTTGCTGATACGCGAGGGGCACTACAAAAATAACAAAACACCCACACACGAATACACATTCAGGCGTTCAAAGGTGGAAATATATAGCAATGATGTATAGAACAAAAGTTTAAAGTAAAAAAAAAACAGAGTAAATATAACCGTTGCAGAAAAAATCGAAACTATGTGTAATCAATAGGGGAGGACAATAGAAATCCAGAACAAAAAAAATCAGAATAAACAGAACTAGTGTTATAAATAATTAGAGCAAACGACGATAGGGATAGAATATATCATTGCGTACCGACTGCTGTCGAAATCTGTGGCGGTGGCAAGCAACAAAGGCAGCAAACGAGTGAAAGTACATACCATACCGAGTGTGTGCAGTAGGTAACGTAATCCATTTGTAAGCCAACAAACAAACAAACAAAAAATAATCAACAGAACCTATAGCCACACATTATCATCAGAAAAAAAATATGAGCAGAAAAACGACCACGATGTTAGTAACCAAAAAAAAGCAGTCGATAACGACTCCCAGAGTTCGTGTATCTATTACTGGAAGCTAGCGTAAAACTATCAATGTAGTTGCAAATCTAAACTAAAGTATTGTAGCTGCTAAACAAGGAATGAATAGTGGTTTTTAAACAAAACTCACATCGTCTAAGTTTCCAACTCGCTCATCATTTTATCACTAAATTAATACAGAACAGAAAGGGCAAAAATTGCAAATCAAAATAATGAATTGCCTTCTCACTGTAGAACAGATGAAAAAAAGAAGAAGCACGAAAGAGTAGATGAATCGATTCAGTTCTGATTCCTTTCTCCACCCGTGAGTGTATTGCGAGCGAAAAAAAGTAAAGGTTGAATAAAGTAACCCGGGAACTTTAGCGGTATTTTTACTAACAAGTCCCGCAACACCACATTCAATTTCAATCAGCCGATTATAAGCTTATCTCTTCTTAGTTTTCATTTTCTAACCCAAGAGTGGCTGTGAATTATACTTTGAAAGAAAGAAAAAAACTTTTAATGGCCCATCAAACAGGTTGAAAACTTAAACTTCAACTCACCTAATTGAATTTACTTTCACTAACAACAGCTGCAGTGCGCATTATTCTGTTTGTAACACCGCTTACTGTTATCAGTTGCTACGTCCCTAATAAAAAAAGCACTACCCCCTCTAAAAAAGTCGTCCGATGACAATTTCTTCGCACTCCCGTTTGCAAAAAATAATATCAGCAACTTTTTTAGTCCATGTTAAAGATCGATGACAGAACAAAATGAAACACAATAATAATAATGATGATTATATAAATAAATTATTACGATTATTACACTTATTAGGTTAAAAGTGTGATGAAGAACAACCGACAGGACAGGAAAGGAAAGAATCGTTGGTCCGGTCAGGATGAAAAAAAGAAAACAAACGCTAGCTATACAGAGCAGCGACAGTTGCAAATCAAGAGAAGAGCGAAATAAAGGATATTTAACAGAATTGTGGGCAGGCTTTAACTGAAATAATAGGCCAGATGTATGATGACTGCATGCTTTTGGAAGTTTGGGCTCAGATATATAATAAGTCGATATGAAAAACGAAATTCAGCGGAAACAGTGTTTTCTCCGGCACCCTATATGCTGATTGAGAGAGGGCGTTTCTAACGTCGAAGACGAGGAACGTATCGTAAGAATGAAAACGCGCGCAAATGTCTAATGTTTGTGATATTGAAAACAAATTGCGCAATGATTTTCATTACATAAAGAAGAACAAGGGTTATTAAAAACGCTGCATGTCAGGATTGAATTTCAAGGAATCCTAGGGGTTTGTTATGTAAAATCGGTTGAAAAATGTCTTATTCATTAAATAGAAAGCGCTGAATTCAAATTGACCTGACCGACATTGAGGGAAATTGGCAAAACAGCCGGAAAAATAGTTGAGACATTTGGATTGTAACGGAATGAATTGAACGTCTGCAATAGGGAACAATAATCCGAATATTATAAATTTTCGATATCTGGAAAAATGAATGGTTAGGCGTTGTACACAAATATCGTAACGCTGAAAATCTAGATTTCAGATCCCCTCCCCCCCTATGTAACGATTACGTAGCGCTGATCAGCCTGACTCCCCTCCGAAATTTTCAATTTCAAGCAAACATGACAGTTACTACGTAACTGTCTCTACTAATTCTTTCTTCTAAAATTCTCGCGTAATTTTCAAAGGGACCTAAGTAACAATGACAGATTCTCTCCTCTCTCACTTTGTTTCGTTAATAACGTCGTCATCTAGGTCGTCATTATATATACTTTCTAAGCTTTTTTTTCCCTTAATCGAGAGATAGTAATACTGTCTTGCTTACTATGCATTAAGTGTTATGAAATATGGAAAAAATAACATAATTATTGATCAAAGAGAAAGTAAACAAAGAGAGTCTCTCAATGTTAGATAGGTCGCTTTGAAAAATTACGCGAGAATCATGTTATTGTTTCCATATTTCATAACACTCAATGCATAATAAGCAAGACAGTATTACCACAGATAACAGATATCCAAGCTATAACAAAAAACTCCAGAAATCGTGTGTAAGATTTCAAATTCTTACTCGTTTGGAATGCTAACGACATCTTTCTGCAACTTGCGACTTGAACCACTTTAGTGATGGCAGCGCTGGATTATAGTCAAAGCTGCCAGACGCATGAAAGTTCTCACAAATAATAGAGTAGCTGTTTTTGCAACGATATGACACTGTTTTTGTGAGGTTTGTGTATTTTTTTCCATATTAACACTAAAACAAACAAATATATTGCAATAATATCGATAAGAGCTGGAAAACTATCGATTTTATCGAATCATTGACCACTAAGTGCTCTTAGCGCCACCATACTGCGTATTGCGACATGCTAAAAAACCGTTGCGTCTTTTTACACATGAAGCAAAATTAGCTTAGATGTCTGTTATCTGCGGTATTACTATCTCTCGATTAAGGGGAAAAAAAGTTCAGAAAGTATATATAATGACGACCTAGATGACGACGTAATTAACGAAACAAAGTGAGAGAGGAGAGAATCTGTCATTGTTACTTAGGTCCCTTTGAAAAATTACGCGAGATTTGATAGCTGCTAGTACAGTATTTGTTTCTGTTTCTGGATCGAACAGAAGACCGATGGTGTGGTTAAAACCAGGATCAAAGCTCTAGGTTCAGCATTTGGTTTCCACAGCAAAACACGGCGGCAGTTTGCTGTTGTTTGGTACAATGGCGACTTCACCGAACCGCGAGACGAACCGGTTCTGGAAACAAAAGGGAACCTGCCGCAACAAATATTCCAGTTTGAGTCGAATATCTCCGATGCAAAACTTTCCCTTACTACCCAACCACAATGTTGTGTTTTAAGCGAGGTTTTAAGTGCGATACTTCCGGACCTACGTAACTGCGACGCCAGCAATCATCTTCTACCCGTGGTCGCTATGCCCTAAATTCTCCTTGTTTTGCAACCGCTTTCCGCCCCAGATGCCCAACAAACCTCCACTCGATCTGTAGTCGCAGTTGTCCGGTATATCAACAAGAAGACACCATACAGCAGATTGGCCACTGGCAGCAAGTCCTTTGCCGGTGTGACCAAAGTTAGTAAAGATAAGACGATTGAAACTAAGGCTGGAATGAGTGACCTGACCAAGGAACTCGCTTATAAAAACAAGAAAATTGGCGCTCTCGAAGAAACTCTAAAGAGCAGATTTTGATGTACAAAAAGAGATAAAAAACAGCAATTCTTATGAGAATCTATTTTTTGAACGTTTTGTGGGTCCATTAAATGAACTCGGATCAACATGCCACACATCCATTAAATGAACTCGGAGCAGCATGTTCCCTGGATTCATGTGAGTTGTTTGCTAAATTTTTCGCTTCTGTTTTCGCCGACAGCACTGCTTCCGAATCGGATGCTAAGATTGCTTCGGCAGATGTACCGTTAAACTTAGTTGATCTAAGTTCATTTGAAATTACTACGGATATGATACTGGGAGCTGCGAAAAGACTTAAATCTTCTTTTTCTGTGGGGCCCGATGGAATCCCAACAGTAGTCTATACCCGCTGTGCAACCGTTTTAGCTGAACCCTTATCTCGCATTTTTAACCGATCATTTGAGCAATGAAAACTCCCGCAGATTTGGAAGCAGTCGTATACATGTTTCCTGTATTTAAAAGTGGAGATCGACGTAACATTAGGAATTAGAAAATTGTGGTTAGCTCGGGAATCTTATCTTGTACGAAAAACTTCATTTCTAGCGACCAACACGGGTTCATGCCACGACGTTCTGTTACCACAAATCTTTTGGACTTCACAACGACTTGCATGGAGCAGAAGGCCCAGATTGACGTCATATACACTGATTTAAAGGCAGCTTTTTACCGAATTGATCACCGCATACTTTTACGAAAGCTTTTGAAACTTGGTGCGTCGCAACAATTTGTTGGTTGGCTAAGATCTTACTTATGTGGTCGGACACTACGCGTGATGTTGAACTCCTGCTCATCCATCCTCGTTCTCCAGTACATCTGGAATACCACAAGGTAGTCATATGGGGCCGCTCCTTTTCTTACTTTATTTCAACGATGTGACATTGCTATTGAGTAGGTACTGGGTGTAAGTGGTGTATGCTGATGATCTGAAGCTGTATTTGACTGTGCGGACCATTGATGATTGTCGTGAGTTACAAAGATTGCTGGATATTTTTATAAGTTGGTGCCGCAGAAACTTGCTCATAGTCAGTATCGCGAAATGCCAGATCATGACATTCCATCGCATTGCGAATCCTGTCCTGTTCGACTATAAGATTGCCGGTCATGGGATCGAAAGAGTGGATCAAGTTAACGACCTTGGTGTTTTGTTCGATGGCAAGCTCAACTTTAATCTGAACCGCTCATCTATCATTTCTAAGGCAACTCGGCTTCATTGGTAAAATAGGACGTTACGAACTAATTTCATTTTTTGTCATAATTGACTTACATTTTAAGTTTAGTAAAGCGGGCAATGTATGTAGTTTTGCGGGAATGCGAAGATAAACGGGATAGAAGGTGTGACTAGACTTAGAAAAAATTTCCCTCGTCCAGACGGGACTCGAACCCGCTGTAGAAATAATAATTCATTATACATAGTGTGCGTAAAGAGACCAGAGTTGCCAATGTTCCAGTTTAAACTGGATTCTTCCAGTTTTTTTTTCAAGTGATCCAGTCAAACAGTTCAATCCCATAATCTTTCAGTTTTTTTTTTGTATATCTGCCAGTTTTATCCAGATTTTTTGGACACTCAAGCTCCGGTTGGTTTGGAAATATTTTGAAAACGTAAATTTTGTGGTTTGATAAGTCAGTGTTGAAATTCTTAACAGCATTTTCAGTATTGTATCTTCTCGCACGAAACACGGCCTACTTTATTTTCCTGATTTTGCGATAAACTGGGCGCGCAATTTCGAATTTTATTCCTGTGAATGAAATTTTTTAGTCTACAATTTCCACAAAATGTAAGCTCGAAGTTGCTGTATTAAAACTTATATTGGATTCAATAGCCATCACAGAGAAGCTCTCTCACAATTAAATTTTTTGGTATTTTGTATATCTATATGGAATCCAGTTTTTCCAGTTTTTTCTTCAGCATTCTTCCAGTTTAATTTAAAATTGTATTGGCAACTCTGAAAGTGACCACTCTCTCAGTTACAGGAATAAACTCCCACAGGGCAGTGTGTACAGTTTCATCGCGGTGTGATGAGATGCGGGAACACAATAGTAGAGGGCAAGGTTGTCAATACGAAAGAATATCGTCGATAATCGTCATCGCCGTTACCGATAACGTATGGTATCGTTATTGACGATGACGATACCATCTTCAAACATTAACGTTATCGGCGATAACGATAGTCACCAGACGTTAGCAGCTCACTAACGCCTTATGCCAGTTTTGTCTGCTGTGGTAGCGAATGGTGTACGACTTGATCAAAGCAGGCACGGGGTGTGGAAACGTTTTTTCACTTCGGAGGATTGGTGACGAAACATCACTAGGCAACAGGAAGAAACTTTTCCTTATTTGTTTAAAGCACAAATTCGAATAGTAAGGTATGTAGCATTGTCATATTTGCATTTGAAATGTATCTAAATGATATAACTAATAAAGCAAAAGATGGTATTGCAGTGGATGGTAATAAACAAACGTTATTGATTCGATACCGTCCAGTAGCTATCGTCATTGACAATGACGATAATGTCTGAAGACGTAAGCGTCATCGTCGATAACGATAACAGACGGTATCGTTATCGGCGTTTACGATAAATTATCGATTAACAACCTTGGTAGAGGGTGATTCGACATTGGTCTTAAGCCTGTAGTACAATCTTTGTCTAATGGTCAAATATTTGACCTTCTGACATAATGGTCAAATTTATTTGACATCATGGTTGTTGTTTGCCCGTGTTTGCCCCATGTTAAAATTGGAGAGTGACAAATAATTCTCTTTGACCAAATTTTTATCTGTCAAAAAGTGACAAATATTTGTCGCTCGGTCAAAGAGTGTACTACAGGCTTTAGGAAGAGTTAACCTTACCCAGTAGTTTAATTGGCCAAAACACCTTGCCGGAGACAATGGAGATTGCGGGTTCAAGTCCCGTCTGGACGAGGGAAATTTTTTCTAAGTCTAGTCACACCTTCTATTCCCGTTTATCTTCGCATTCCCGCGAAACAACATACATTGCTCGCTTTACTAAACATAGGACGTGATTTTAATAATCCATACTGTTTGAAAGTTTATACTGTTCACTCGTGAGACCAATATTGGAAAATGCGCTTAGTTGGATTTTGAGGATTGCACGAGTACAAAAAAGATTTATCCGCTTAGCGTTGAGAAATCTTCCCTGACGTGATCCCGGTAACCTACCACCGTATTCCGAGCGGTGTCGCCTTATTGGCCTTGACACGCTTGAACGACGCAGGAGAATCCAGCAAGCCGGATTTGTGGCCAAGTGATTGAATGGCGAAATTGACTCACCGAGAATCCTATCCTTGCTGAATTTTCGCGTTCCGCAACGCTCACTAAGGTCCGCTGGATTGCTACAACTCAGAGTGCATCGCTCAATGTTCGATTACAATGAACCTGTCACTGCATGTGTTCGAGCATGCACTTCAAGCATTCACTTGAAGAAATCTTCGAATTCGGAGAAACTTCGAACAAATTCCTCCGAAAAGTGACTATTAGAAAATTTCTTTATTCCACTGTGTGCGGGCAAAACTGCCGAGGAATAATAAAACGTCATCGCCATTTAAGACGCAAGTAAGAAAGAGATGCCAGATAATTGTTTACGAACTTAGCACGTGCGGTGGTGGGTTGAAGCTGACAAATTTTACAGTGCGCTTCGGGCTGCACGGCAGGTCAAAACTGGGTCAAAATCGAGCGAATAAAGAAGGGTTTTGACAGCAGTTAGTGCGCTTCCAGGTCAAAACGAGGTGAGCTGGTGGAATAAAGAAATTAGCTTTATGTCTAATATTTTTTAATTGGGTCCTAAAGCTATACCAGTTTTTATATATCATTTAAAAAAGCCACGTTTTATAAGCAAAACGTAGTTTTTAAAAAATGTTCATCGTTTTTTTCGATTTTTAAATGAAGATTAAAATAACTGCTCGAAAGGTCTTAAATGTCATTTCGCCCATGTACGGTATGTGGGAGAACTGTCATTTAAGGCATTTCGAACAGTTTTTTATTCTTCATTTAAAAATCGAAGGAAAACGATAAACATTTATTAAAAATCACGTTTTGCTCAGAAAATTGCACTCTTTCAGCTGATATATAAAAATCAGAAAACCGTGTAAAACTTTAGGACCCAATTGACCATATAGAATTATATTAGGACCTATGTTTTATATGCTGACTCGGGGCAACCCAATGTAATATTTGTTGAATTAAGTCGCAGACAGACGTCCAAGCTGAGTTCCAAACTTGTGTAAAGTTTTTTATAGTAGCAATTCTTAACCAGATAGCGCTATCAGTGACGCCAGCTTCGTACACCAGCGAAAAAAAATGTATTGTAGCAATAAGGTCACCAGGCGACACTAGTGTACAAGTGATTTATTACGCAATTCTCTTGGAACATTTACACAGAACTTTCGATCAATGTTTTTCTTGCTTGGCCGTCTGTCTGTGATTTAATGTTAGTTCGTAATGTTTGTAGTTTCATTTTTGACAAATTGTAAATGTGTAAAATTGTAAATGTAGTCACAACAAAAGATGATGGGGTTTCTATGCCTCCATGAGATGATGAATGAAAATAGATAATAAATAAATGAATAAATGAATGATGAAAATAGATAATAAACAAATGAATAAATAAATAAAGTTGATGGCTTATTTTTGGAGTAAAAAGGAAACTTTCTCCGCCCGGCGCTCATCGATATCGCATGATGTTACAAAAATGGCCACTCTATTGCACCTCCTTTGAAAATACATGAACGTCTGTTCTCTGTGCTATAAGTAACAAGTTCGGTAAAATTTGAGAACCCCTCTTCTCTGACAATAGATATATATATATATATATATTACCCACTTTTGTGTTGCTTTTCACGACCGTGTGATTCAAAGCTGTCAAAGTGTCAATCTGTCAGTGAGCGAAACCTGATTCGAGAAGAACAAGAAGCAAATATTAGTGATTGGAAAGCATCCGAGGTCGTGAATTGTGCTGGTGATTGTTTTATTTCGGCTTCTAAAAGTGTTATTTTAATTCAAAAAGTGATATCAGTGGCACCCAACCATCCCAATGGAACGCCGAACAAAGCTGAAAACCCTAAACAAGCACATTACGTGCGAGATTTGCACTGGTTACTTCATCGATGCAACCACGGTCACAGAGTGTTTGCATACGTTTTGCAAAAGTTGTCTGGTTAAACATTTAGAGGAATCCAACACATGTCCCACTTGCAACAACGTTATCCACCAGTCACATCCCTTGCAGTACATCAGCTTCGACCGTACGATGCAGGATATAGTGTTTAAACTGGTGCCAAACCTGATGGAAAATGAACTGCAACGGGAACGAGAGTTTTATAAATCACGCAATTTGCCCTGTCCGAAGGATCTTCCACTGCTGCAGCAGGAAAACGACGATAGAGCGAACGAGCTGGCCCACCAGGAGGCAGACTATCACCGGCTGGACAAGCAGGTAAACCTGTGTCTGGAGAGCGTAAGCAACAACTTGCGACACCTGAAGCGCCGTTTCATCCGGTGCAGTTCTCAGGCGACCATAACGCATCTGAAAAAGTTCATCGCCAAGAAGGTACTGAACGGAATCGAACGCTACAAAGATATCGACATCCTGTGCAACGACGAACTGCTCGGCAAGGATCACACCCTCCAGTTCGTGTACGTCACCCGGCAGCGGTTCAAAGAACCCCCGCTGCGGCTGCAGTATCGTCCACGGGTGGATTTGTAGGTTTGTTGCGGGGGTGTTTTGAGAGAGTATTTTTTAAGGAATCTACATTTGAAACAAAAAGGGAAATGTTTTTTTTTTTGTATTAAATTGAAGAGGATCAACATCGCATACCTGAAATTTTATTTTCTGAAGCAATAAAATTGAGTTATACATTTTAAGATGTAGAGTGCTGCTCGTATTACTTTTCGAAGAAGTTAATAAAAGCCAACAGTTTGTTTAATACTCGGATGCATCACAATCTTTCCTCACATAACAGCATATAAAATACTATGCAATATATTTTAATGTAGAATATGTAATATAATAAACATTTAATTTGATCAATATATGATAAAAACAAAATGTAATGTTTTTTTTCTTGTTTACAGTTTTTCGATAAAAAGGATTAAAATCGGTATGAAATAAGTGAAAATAACAGGATCATCTTTTAACATGTATACAGCTATATATAAACTGTACCGCGAGTAACTGGGTTACAAATTTCTTCTATAAAACAGCGAAACAAAAATATCCTTCGTTCACTCCCTGTTGATCAACTGTACAATCGTTCCGATCACCTCTCGGCCATGCTCGTGGTTGGCCAGATTAAGCAACGGATCGCTAATTTTCATCTCCAGCATTTTGGCCAACTCCAGTCGGAGGAATTTCATCATTTCAGCGACTTCGTGTGTTTCTGCTTGCAACGCTATCCAGCCGTCTTCTAGCAGAATCACAAAATCACCCCCGTGCAGTTCGATGCGTAAATCACATCCGGAAAATAGAACTATCGGCAGCAGCGGAACCATTGTCGTATCGCGAATGTAAATACGGGATGTTTTCACTTTTTCCTGGTAGACCAGAAAGGGTGAACTGAAACTACCGTACCGAGAGTTGATGGACGAAGGATGCAGAAAAACATAACCATCCTGTTGGGTTTTGAAGCGCAAATCCGACGGTTGAGGTAACTTTGGAACGGCTCCACCGGCCCCACTAACGAAACTCTTCTCCGGGGTCAGAATTTTGATGACATTCGGATACAAGGCAGCACAGAGTATTGCCGCCAACAGACGATTGTTATCTCCGTTCGCATTTATGTCGACCCCCGTCAGTTCAAGCAGGTCGTCCTTAACAAACTTCCCCCGCCGGGTGGTTAAATCAACCGGGACGAATCCTATCGATACCAGCAGCTCTAGAAATTGATATTTCATTTCCCCGATCGTCTGCAACGTTTTCGTTGAAAGATAGTTCTCTTCCGCGTAACAACTAGCGGCGTACCGGCTTCTTTTGGTAGTTTCTTTCCACTTTCGATAGGCATTTAACATCGTTAAATGATCGCTGTTTGCGATACCAAACAGGCGCTTTCTGCTGTCCGCTTCGTCTCGTTTGCTGAAAGGTGAAACGAACGGACTTTTATAGCTCAAACAGGCAGCGATTGTTAGAACGCTGTCCAAGCACTGGAAAATTGCTCCAAACAACATAAGCTTCCCAATCCGAACGTCCACAGGTAGGGCGGCCAGATGGTGCCCCAAAGGTGTTAGCTCTTCTTCCAGATCGAATGCACCTACATCGACTAGACGCTTTTTAGCCGACTCTATGCTCTCATCGTTGGGCGGTTCAATTATTGCCTTCAGCACGTGCTTGAGATCTCTGCCCTTCAAAGTGTCCAGAGTTTTTATCCTCAGTAACAACGGTTCTAATGGTATTCGATGAATCTCCGGCACTGGTTGGGACAGGATGTTATTCGTAAAGCGGGGTCGTGTGTAAAGGTGAATGCAGACACCTGGCATAACTCGACCAGCTCGTCCTTTTCGCTGAAGTGCATTGGCCCGCGACACCCAAACCACATCTAACGATTCCATGTTTCGATTGGAATCGAAACGCTTTTCTTTCATTTGGCCACAATCCACCACAAACACGCAATCGTCGATGGTGACGGACGTTTCGGCGATGTTTGTGCTGAGCACAATTTTCCGCTTGCCTTTGGGAGCTTTCCGGAATACCAGCGTTTGCTCTTCGTTGCTCAGGGTAGAATGGAGAGGCACCAGAATAAATTTGTCCTCCCGAGGACCAAACAATCGGCTATCGGTTAAAGTCTCGTGTATGGTTTTTATTTCCGCTAAGCCAGGCAGAAAGACGAGAATCGTACCCTCCTGGGGCCATCTGTGCTGCTCCGATCCTTCCACTATGTAACGCAGCACGTGCTCTATCAGTTCCGGGTTGATACGCAAGGGGTCCATCAGGTAGAGCGTTTTGCATGTAGCTTTAGAATAATCTGAAGGCATACAAATAAAGTTAGTTAGTGAGAGTCGGTTAGATGGATTTTACGCGAATGCAGTGAAACATTGTGAGTTTGGTAACAATTTTGTAGGCTTTTGATGTTTTGAAACAATCTCAAATACACTAAGGCCTTTTTTTACGCGGGGAATGCGTTCTAAATTTGTATGGGCCCGCGTAAAACACGCGTTTTACACTGCCAAAAATATTTATAAAAACTAAAATGTCCTAAAAAAACAAAAACATTTTTTTAAATTTTGAAATTTATTTTAAAAACTATCCATATCCTGAAAGTGTTCTTTACATTATAAGATGAGCATTTACCATTTTAATCGACCATTTTTGATCTAGCTGAAATTTTGCACAGATGTCCCTATGGGCTAAGAATATCATTTTGTTGTATTCGTAAAATTTATGAATCACGACTCTTTTGTAAGAAGGGCCTATGTAAATACTTTCAAAGCTAGAGCGGCTTCAAATGGTGGTTTGAAATTCGGGAGAAGTGTCAAACTCAGCTCCGGTCGTCACAAATTTCTATACCCCAACCCCACGAGTCATATGATACAATAATATATGATACATCCATCGACAATCGACCGAAGTCATCTATGGCAGATTATGCACGATTATGGTTTCCCGGATAAACTCTCACGCTCACTTCACTTTTTGAGACTAATGTCCGATTCCACCTAAAGTGAGGTGACAAAAATTGGCTCTGTGAAGTGATACAGCAACTGTTCGCTAACTGGGCTACGAGCACTTCCCAGTTATTGAAATCAGCTCGCTAACTGGGATATCATCTCAACGCCGAGGAGAAGTTCAATGGATAACACTGCTTCGCGACAACTTCATAAAAGGCTTGCGTTCTCAAGTTGATCACCAAATAGTGATGCCACAACCAGTGCTGATAAAAGTCATTTTCCCCAGCAAAATTCTTCGAAAATTACAGCCAATCATCTTCAATTTTCACTTCCAATGATCGCAGCACTCTTTCAGACACACTAGATTTTCGTCCCAGTAACGTGCTGTTATACTCAGATGAAATAGATCGCGCGCATCGTTCACGGTTACGGAATGAAATTTGACGACAAATCCAACCAAATGATCTTCACTTTAAAGCGAAAAAGTAGGAGGGTGGTATTCAAGACACGACCGCATGACTTTGACTACCGTATTCTAGTATTTAGCGTATTCTAGTATTTAGCCATTTTAGTATTTTGCAGTAGCCATTTATTACTAACAGCCACCAGCATAACGGGTGAAACCGGCACGAGATGACCGGTACTATTTTGACTTTCCTCCTTTCAGCTGCTAACACCTAGCGCTGTCGTGAAATTAACATCAACACAAACATGCATTTTTGCAAGGTTTTTTTCCGCTAGCAGCAGCATTTTGTGAAACAGAAAATTCAACTAACCGCTTCCATTATAAAACTGCGAGGCACCAAAAGGTACCAGTTGCCGATTATTCTCGTTTACTGGTAGTCCGTCCAGAATTCCAGCCATTGTAGTATTTTGCAGTAGCTATTTATTACTAACAGCCACCAGCATCACGGGTGAAACCGGCACGAGATGACCGGTACTATTTTGTTTTTCCTCCTTTTAGCTGCTAACACCGAGCGTCCGTATGTATCCGGTACGGTTTAGTAGTGAAACTGATGGGGTGAAATGTTCGAACGATACGTTTTATACCAAGGCTTCGTCAGATAATTAGAAAGAAGGCGGGGCTACATAGATGATGGAATGGTAGAGACAAATGTTTCTTGAAAGCTGCGCCGGCCGCTGTCGTAACATTAACACCAACACAAACATGCATTTATGCAAGGTTTTTTCCGCTATCAGCAGCATTTGGTAAAACAGAAAATTCAATTAGCCGCTTCTGTAACAAAATTTCAAGGCACCAAAAGGTGCCAGTTGCCGATTATAGTTTCCTGGTTAGTCCGTCCAGAACTCCAGCCATTTAAGTGTTTTGCAGTAGCCATTTACTACTAAAGCCACCAGCATAACGGGTGAAACCGGCACGAGATGACCGGTACTATTTTGTCTTTCCTCCTTTCAGCTGCTAACACCTAGCGCTGTCGTGAAATTAACATCAACATAAACATGCATTTTTGGAAGGTTTTTTTCCGCTAACAGCAGCAATTGTAAAACATAAAATTCAACTAACCGCTTCTATTATAAAACTGCGAGGCACCAAAAGGTGCCAGTTGCCGATTTCTTGTTTACTGGTTTCCGTCCAGAATTCCAGCCATTTTAGTATTTTGCAGTAGCCACCAGCATCACGGGTCAAACCGGCACGAGATGACCGTTACTATTTTGTTTTTCCTCCTTTTAGCTGCTAACACCGAGCGTCCGTATGTATCCGGTACGGTTTAGTAGTGAAACTGATGGGGTGAAATGTTCGAACGATACGTTTTATACCAAGGCTTCGTCAGATAATTAGAAAGAAGGCGGGGCTACATAGATGATGGAATGGTAGAGACAAATGTTTCTTGAAAGCTGCGCCGGCCGCTGTCGTAACATTAACACCAACACAAACATGCATTTTTGCAAGGTTTTTTCCGCTAGCAGCAGCATTTGGTAAAACAGAAAATTCAATTAGCCGCTTCTGTACCAAAATTTCGAGGCAACAAAAGGTGCCAGTTGCCGATTATAGTTTCCTGGTTAGTCCGTCCAGAATTCCAGCCATTTAAGTGTTTTGCAGTAGCCATTTACTACTAAAGCAAACAGCATAACGGGTGAAACCGGCACGAGATGACCGGTACTATTTTGTATTTCCTCCTTTCAGCTGCTATCACCTAGCGTCCGCATGTCACTGGTGCGGTTTTGGAATCAGAATTATGGGGCGCCGGCCGCTGTCGTAATATTAACACCAACAAAAAAATTCATATTTGCAAGGTTTTTTCCGCTAGCAGCAGCATAAACATCGGAAACAGAAAGTGACAACAACAATAACAACAAAGTCAGATCGATTGTATCCGTTAGTGTCGACTGTGCTTGGGAAGAGAGGTAGTGATTGGCTGCGCGGTATGATTTAGACAATCGATATTAATTACCAATTTTTCAATAGTGTATCTCAAACAAAAGTTTGTGTTTGTTACATAAATTTAACCGTAAAAGAATTTCTGATCGATTGATGCCAAAACCTCGAAAACCTGATTATAGATGACTGCAAAATAAGCGCTCAAAACCTGACCACTTTTCTCTGGTTTTCCCTGGCTGAATTACTAGATTTTCAAATTCAGGGGCCTAACTTCGATATAGACGTTAGTCAACGTCAAAAGAAAAACAAACAGTCTACTCAACCAAAATGAACCTCACCGAAACACTTTTTCACTGACACTGACCGATGCCTTGACAATCTTCGTTAACTGATAAACTGATTTTGTTGTCTTGCTTCCATCGCATGAAATATAATGAGGTGTTTTGACAGTTCACTTCCATGCAAAAAGCGGGAAGGGAGAACTCTGAAAGGATTGTAAAAAAATAACGTTTATGGATGCTTTTTTTCACTTTCACTCAAGAGTGTCAACAAATATCAACCCTGGCCACAACCACAAACTTATCTCTCAAATAAAGCTTTTAACTTAAGTTTTATATAGCGAGTACATTTATCAGCTATATTATTGTTGTTGTATTTCAAATATGCTCGATTAGAAAAAACTTTAATTTTTCAGTTTTCGTTCCCAATCCACATGTTCGTTTAGATATTTGACGTTTGTTGTCTTTTTAACTGGGAATCCTCCCAGTTAGGGAGCGCCCAGTTAAAAAGAAGCCCAGTTAAAGCGTGCCCAGTTAGCGAATAGTTACTGTATTGACAGTGAAGTGAAAATGAGAATAGGACAAGTGAAACGAGAGAGTTTCCCAGGTCGAAAATTTCTAAGTCCCAGAAAGTCCTTCTTTCCGGAAGTTTTTTTTCTCCGAGATAACACTAGATCATGACGTTTCATGCATTTCGGAATCGACTATTGGGTTCTAAAGCTAAACATACCAGTTTTTATATCCAGCTTTCCACGAGCGGTAATGGCGGACAGTGCACGCAGCCCATTGTGACGTTTTCTGTAGGTCAGAACCACGAGAATGGCATCGCTGTCAGCTACCATACATTTGACGCGTTACCAACATCACTGGCACTGGCACCCGAAAAATGGGCAGTTTACCCTTATCTTATGTTGATTCGGGCAAACCGGCTAAATGTTGACTGCAATTATTAATAGCATATCAGACAGTTTTGAGCAATTTCTTAAGGTTTTCACATGGTATGTGATATTCTAAGTGATATTTAGTACATTAATTGTGTCCCAAAGCAAAGTGAAGCAAACGGTGACAGCAGAAAAAGTAGTTTTGGAACAAACGGTACAGGAATAGATGTTCGTAACGCTTGAAGGCTACCATACCATTCCCTTGGTCAGAACGGTCAGAACATCTCTAATCGCAGTAACGGAGTAGAAAATTTAACAACGTCGTAACGTAGCATAGTAACTTCAACAAACAAACAAAATAAACAAAACTGTTTATTAAAGTTGCTATGCTACGTTGCAAATTTTTTATGTTTTCACTCCGTTACTGCGATTGAAAATTACCTGACCTACAGAAAATGTCAAAATGGCCTGCGTGCACTGCCCGCCATTACCGCTCGTGGAAAGCTGGATAGGGTAGTGAACGGTTTCAGCAGTGTTTTTTTTCGGCAGGTTTCTGCATAAAACCACTGCCGAAGCCGTTCACTACCCTTTATCATTTGATAAAGCCGCGTTTTCTGAGCAAAACGTGATTTCTAAAAAATGTTCATCATGATCCTTCGATTTTAAAATGAAGAATAAAAAACTGCTTGAAATGACAGTTGGCGTATGTACGGTATATGAGAGAACTGTCATTCAAGGCATTTCGAGCAGTTTTTTATTCTTCATTTATAAATCGAAGGACATCGGTAAACATTTTTAGGGATCACGTTTTGCTCAGAAAATTGCACTTTTTTAGCTCGTATAAAAATTAAAAAAACTGTAAAACTCGAGGACCCAGTTGTGCTTTTCGTCATCAGTCGAAAAAGTGAAACTTTGAATGCTTCAAGGAACTACTTCCCTAAGTACAATTTAAACGAAAATTTGTAAGAGAACATTTTTCGAGAAGACGAAACTTTTGAGCTCTACTGCTAGACGAAAGGTCAATTCGAAGGTCAATTTTTCTTCTTGCGTTCGTCGAGATTCGTCTTGTTACTGAAAATTAATCTAGTATATATTATCATTAAATTACAAATGAATCGATTTTTAAACCTTTCCCATCTTCGTGAAATCATTTCACCGTTCGAAATGGTCGTGAAATAATTCCACGTGAAATGTCACTTTTTTCGTTTTCACTTCAGTGATGGGACAATTATAATAACCCAAATTTCACAGCAGATGTCACTTTGCGTCGTTTTTCTCGTTATGGAACTGTTTTTTTTTTCACACAACATTTATTTGACACGGCACAATACAATTATAGAACTGTGTTCACTTCGCTTTGATTTCATCGTGTGACACAGTTGGTGCAGTCGGTGATGGATCGAGTGATGTGCGTAGGTCGAGTCTCGGGGAAACTCTCGAGTCCCTTCGAATCTCGCAGAAAATTACGGCATGGTGATGGATTATCGTGCATGCTATTTTAATTCGCTCTAAAAGGTGTGTGTAAAAGACACGAGTGGCACTTCCTGGACGGAGACATGCATCAGAAGCCGGGTGGGTTGAACTGGTCATACACGCGCCGAAGACATGAGAGGAGTACATGAGAGGAAGAGGTTCCAGAGAAGATAGGATTAACCTCCCACCATGAATTCAGAGTAGCGGTGATGAATTCGTGTACCTGGGGTTGCTGATGTCTGCTGACGACACCAGCAGAGAAAAAATAAAAGCCTGACCCCCACCGAAATTTTCCATTTCGAGCAAACATCACAGTTACGTAACTGTCTCTACTACCCCCTCCCTACTACGTAACAATAGGTAACGCAGACTCACCCCCCTCCCCCTTCATGCGTTACGTAATTTGTATACGACGCCTAAGGCCTTCGAACGGTAGGTAGGTAGGTGCTGCGTACAGGATGCGTAGATGACCCATTGCAACCGCTGCTGGGAGAACTACTTGTCGTCCAAACGGCGAAATGTGGGAGGCTACGGAGGGCTGGGCATGTCGTAAGGATGACAGCTCGGTAAGATTTTTTCTCGATATAAATGACAGGAACGAGGCGACGAGGCGCGCAATGAGCAAGGAGGCATAGTCAAGTGGAAGACAGGGTCTCCGCGGACGACATGGCTGGCGAATGGAGACGACTTGTTCGGACAGCAAGAGCCACTTCGGCCTGAAACAGACTGGTAAGGGGTCGTTCCTAAACCACGTGGTCATAAAGAGGGGGACGGGGGGGTTTTGTCAAATGACCACGAAAGACCACGTACGGGTGTGGAGGGGTTAACGAAATGACCACGTGGTCTTTTTTCCTGACTTTTAATTTATTGTTGCTACCAAGTCAAGAATGAAGCTTTTGCATTTTAGAAATATAGAATGTACTGAAAGTTTAATAATTAAAATGTAAAAAAATTTAGCAAATTTTTGGCACTTGTCAAATGAAAAGACCACGTGGTTAAAGTCGCAAGAGGGGGGTTGACCAAAAGACAACGAAAGACCACGGGGAGGTACGGGGGTATAAAAAATGATCAAAATATGACCCCGTGGTGTAGGAACGGTCCCTAAGGTGAGGTAAGGTTTGTTTGATCGGTGTTATGTCTTTGGTAAAGTTGTAGATATTGATTTAGTCTTTCCGAAGAAAATACATACACTATTAACAATTTTTTAAGGATAAAAAATTAAAAATTTAGATCATAAATTTCACATTTTTGACGTAGAATTACGTCTTATGGTAACATATAGGTGCAAATTGAAAAACCGAAAACTTCGAGTGCGTCACGAAAATAGACCACTTTCAAATGCATAAAATTTAGTCGGTTTCCAACGGATTTATTTTTACCAATCAAAACTGAAAACAAAGCAAAACATCAGACGAAAACTTCAGCCGCAGTTTGAATTAAACTAAAAAGAGCAAAATAAAAAGGTCTCCACTCTGCCCACCGGGTCTGAACCAATTTTCTTCCCCGGCACAAGCAACAATAAAATATACAAACTATTCGACTTCATGAACCATTCACTGTTGTTGTTGTTGTTGTTGGTTTTCTCGCTCAAAACACACACAATGACAGGCCCACCGGTTGTATGACTCTCAGTAGTTACGTATAAAAGCTAGCATGCACAAATTTAGTCTTCATTGTCTCTCCGATCACTGTTGCAAAAGGATGAGTGGATTTACCAGCAGGAATCACGAAATCTTACATGCTCCTTGGTTTTGCGTACGACATTGATAACATCGGTATCGACCGTAGGGCCGTGGGGGGGGGGCCTTCGTGCCTTTCAAGAGGAAAGCTGCGAGATTGGGACTTGTCATTAACTCTACCAAAACCAAGTATATGGTAGCTGATAGGGAGCGTGGGAGTTCCCGCGGTGTTGGTGCTGAGGTGGAGATAGATGGGGAACGATTTGAAGTGGTTGATGAATTCGTTTATCTTGTTACGCTTGTGACATGTGACAACGATATGAGCCGTGAAGTGAAACGACGAGTTGCAGCGGTGAACAGGGCCTTCTACACGCACATTAAACACGCACAAAACCAGCGCTGTATACGACGCTGATGCTCCTCGTGGCCCTTTACGGACATGAAGCATGGACGCTGAAGAAAGCTAATCGACGAGTGCTCGAAGCTTTTATGCGTAAGCTTCTGCGGTCGATACTTACTTTACTTTTTTGGCTAACGGACCGTTCACCGGTCCAGGGCCGAACGAATTAGAGATGTCCAGCTTCTTCTGTCTTGGGCAGCCGTTCTCCAGTCTCCCCGTACACCAGCAGATCGTGCATCTTCTTCCACCGCGCACATCCACCGCGTGCGAGGCCTACCACGAAGTCGACGGCCTCTTTCTGGTTCTCTACTGAAGGTAATTTTGGCGGCTCTCTCGTCAGGCATCCTGGCTACGTGTCCAGCCCACTGAAGCCCCGCTGTATTACCTTCACTATATCAGCATGTTTGTATACCTGGTACAACTCGTGATTCATTCGTCTGCGCCACACTCCATCTTCCAGTTTACCGCCAAGTATCGATCGCAGAACTTTACGCTCAAAAACTCCGAGCACTCGTCGATCAGCTTCCTTCAGCGTCCATGCTTCATGTCCGTAAAGGGTCACCGGAAGTATCAGCGTCCTATACAGCGCTAGTTTTGTGCGAGTTTGCAAACTACGGGACCTTAGCTGGTTACGCAGTCCGTAGAAAGCCCTGTTCGCAGCTGCAACTCGTCGTTTCACTTCACGGCTCACATCGTTGTCACATGTCACAAGCGTACCAAGATAAACGAATTCGTCAACCACTTCAAATCGTGCCCCATCTATCTCCACCTCAGCACCAACACCACGGGGACTCCCACGCTCTCTGCCAGCTACCATGTACTTCGTTTTGGCAGAGTTAATGACAAGTCCCAATCTCGCTGCTTCTCTCCTAAAAGGTACGAAAGCCTCCTCCACGGCCTTACGGTTGATTCCAATGATATCGACGTCGTCCGCAAAACCAAGAAGCATGTGAGATCTCGTGATGATCGTACCGTTTCTTTCGACGTTTGCTCTTCGTACTGCACCCTCAAGAGCGATGTTAAATAGAAGGTTGGAGAGCGCATCCCCCTGCTTCAGTCCATCCAACGTTACGAACGCGGCTGATGTCTCGCCAGCTATCCGCACGCACGATTTGGATCCCTCCAGTGTCATACGACTCAGCTTTATTAGTTTCGTAGGGAAATCGTGTTCCAGCATGATGTGCCACAGCTCATTTCTTTTCACTGAGTCGTATGCCGCCCTGAAGTCCACAAACAGATGGTGAGTCGATAAGTTGTACTCCCGGAACTTATCGAGGATCTGTCGCAGGGTGAAAATTTGATCCGTCGTGGAACGCCCTTGTCGAAAACCAGCCTGGTATTCGCCAACAAACGATTCCATTAGCGGTCTCAATCTGAAGAACAGGATACGGGAGAGCACTTTATATGCGGAGATGAGCAACGTTATCCCTCGATAGTTGCCACAATCCAATCGATGGCCCTTCTTATAGATAGGGCATATGAGGCCTTCCAACCAGTCGTTCGGCATTTGTTCGTCCGCCCAGATTTTTAGTTTTAGTCGATACTTGGCGGTAAATTAGAAGATGAAGTGTGGCGCAGACGTATGAATCACCAAGTGCTGATATAGTGAAGGTAATACAGCGGGGCAGGCTTCAGTGGGCTGGACATGTAGCCAGAATGCCTGACGAGAGAGCCGCCAAAACTATCTTCAGTAGAAGGAAATGGCCGTCGACTTCGTGGTAGGCCTCGAACGCGGTCGATGTGCGCGGTGGAAGAAGATGCACGATCTGCTTTGCCGCTCATGGCAAGTCCGTCCCATTTGCGTTTTCGTGCTGATGAGAAAACAGCAATTAAAAATCATAACGCTTTGGGAGAAATATTGCACTCTCCTGCTGTTTTAAACAAGACCATCAACAGAAATTGTTACTGAAATGTCACTTAAATAATTTAGCGTTATAAATTGTTCATAAACACCAAAATTTGATTAAATTATAGTGCAAATCATAAGCTGGGACCCATATGTGATTACTTTTACGATACTTAGCCAGAATGATAGCAAACAAGTGCCATAGCCACCTACGACTGGTGATGAAAAGCAAACTACTGCAAAGCGATTCCGGCGATAGCTTGCATTTGAAACAAATCTGCCGCTGGCCGATCACCTTCTCGCGTGTTTCCACAGAATCATTAAACGATTTTGTAGTGAGAAATGTATTACAATGTGGTTGTAAAACTTGCCCGCTTGTTTGTTCATCTAATACTATGATTAAATTCTAAATCAGTTCAGGTGGAGGAACCTGTTCTAAAATTTTTCGAATGCGGTAAATGTGTGACGGCGGCGGACAGCTTCCACACATAAGACAGGAAAACCAATATAACAAAGACCCTTCTATTACTGATTGAGATTTTTACTACGTTGTAAAAAAGCTAAGAAGCGTGTTGAAGTATTCGGTTCTTCGAAAAATAAATCACCGTTTCTCAATTGTTACCCACGGCCCAACATGGATAAAATAGGAGGGTAGTATTAATTTTATATTGGTTGAATGCTCTAATTAACACCTAACGGCGATGGCAGAAATGCTGTCCATTGTTAACAAAAAGAAAATAGATGAAATAAACAACTGGTGGATTTGTTTCCTTGAAGAAAACAGCGAGATCCACACGGTCATGAAAAGGCGCACGATCATGAAAAGGCGATTAAAGGCAATTGTACAGCTATAAACGGCGAGAAGCAGTATTTTTGGAATAGTATACCAGTAAAAACTTAACATTGATAAATTTTTATAGTTCTAGTTTTACAGTTATACAAAGACATTACCAATCAACTGCCAAACAATAAGGTTTTGATTATTATCCCATCCTCAAATACACACATATGTAATTAGCTTTGTTCTCTCGTAATTACCTATTTTTCCAGTTTTAAATGCGAAACTATAGTGAAAAAAGAGCCGATATCTTGATACATTCAAAACCTTATTTTTTGGATTTTTTTTTTTTTTGTGAAAACCTCAAAACCTCAATTAATCATAACTGGTTGTCTAATCAAGGAAAAAACAAAATTGAATTAAAACTAGAGCGGTTTGTTTGATTGGTATGATGTCGTCGGCAAAGTTGTAGACAGTAATTTTGTCCTTTTTAGAAATAAATACGCACCCTAAAAGAAACAAAGAAACAAACAACTGTGCCGAAGACCAATACTCATACCAATCGAAAAAATCATTTCGACTTTATTTTTTTCCTTTTCACGTAGCATTACGCGTAGTTTTAGTAGGGTGGTAATCCAAAAAAAATCTAGAATGGAGTGAAACAGCAGAATGAAAGATTTCAAATATTATAACTTTAACTTATAACTACTGAACTTTAGTCCACTATTTCGTTGGATAGAGAACAAATCACTCTAGTTTAAGGAATTATTTTTTGAAACATTTTTCAAAGTAAAGTAATTAAAATTCATAGCCAATGTGACTATAATTCAACCAATCGCGTGACCAAAAGCATCTGCTACAACTCTCTCGAAGACATAAGCTGGCTATCTCACAATTTTTCATATCACTTTTAGATGGACTACCGTGAGGCGCCCTAATTTCGTGCGGCTCTTTACTCCGTGCGCTTCGTATCAAAATGTGAAAAAAATATGTATAAATTTCAAATAGGTGGTTTGAGGTGTTTTTCTGTACACAGAAATCATTTTCAGACATACTTTTTGAAAAATCTTCTTATATTTGATATCTTTTCACATTTCGATCCTAAGGGCACGGAATAAGGAGCCGTACGGAATCAGGGCGTCTCACGTTATATAATTATTAAATCGTCCAAAGAAGCACAATAATATATGTATAGAACAACTTTGCCAAATAAAGTATATCATCTAAATCAAATTTGAAGACGACATTAGTTGGTCGGCGTGCGACCAGACCGAACTAAGCGCCATTTTTTTAAAATCGAGTTTTTCTCACCAGTGGATGTTTAAATTGATAATCTATCTTTCATGAAAAAACGAAATCATTTGAACAGTTTATAATGGTATTATAACAAAATTTCTCTGCAGCAGCCTGCAAGATATATACGGGGTGGTTAAACTTTGATCGCCGATTACTCGAAATAATGTTTTTGGCGCTTGGTTCGGCCTGGTCGCACGCCGTCCAGTTTATAGTACGAAATCATCAAAGCAAAGCTTGAAAAAAGGTAGGGCTTCTTACATGTGTCTAAAGAAAACTTCGGGAAGAGAAATCGAGCTCGTGAAAATTTTCTTCTTACTCCAACTAGTGCAGTATTACTTTGGAGTGTTTATTATTCTTGTGGAATCATATATATAGATATCACGTTTTAAGTCAGTGAGATGGTTGAGTATATGAACACCAAATACAAGTGTAATGCTCGGAAGCTCACGAAGGATCAGCCAGGCACCCTGATTCAATCAAACTACCGATGTCACCAAACTTACAAAGTGTTGATGAAGAAGCGTGAAATCTCTTCATAGTAGAAAAAATTCTTAGCAAAAAAAAAAAAAATACTTACCAGCATACCGTGCGAACATATCTGCCATTTTGAGGTTCTCATCCTTGATGCTTTTAGCCGGGGCGGCATTTGCCGCCTTCACATCCGCATACTCCAACTCCTGCAGAAGCTGTTCCTCTTCGCCCTTGCGCAGTTTACGACAGTACTGAGAATCAGGCTCGAGCACAAACCCGCTTCGCTCAACAATATCCTCGAGGAAAAGTTGTTCCACGGGAAACGTTCTACCGGGGATGTCCAAGACCGGGACGTCCCCAAAGTAAGACGAAAAAAGATTCGAGTTCAGCGTTGCCGACATCAAAACCACCTTGAGATCACGTCGTTTCTCCAACAGCTCCCTAAGAATCAACAGTAGAAAATCAGACTCTTCTGACCGCTCGTGGACTTCATCCACGATGATGTGGGTAACGTTGTCCAACGTTGGCTCCGATTGCAACCGGCGAAGCAGAATTCCCGTCGTGCAAAAAGTAAGTCTAGTCGAAGAGGAAATTTTGTTCTCCAGCCGGATTTGATATCCAACCGTGTTACCGATTCGTTCGTTTCGCTCTTCGGCCACCCGCTCGGCTACACCGATAGCGGAAAGACGGCGGGGTTGAGTGCAGATAATTTCAACATGAGGAACCTTTCGACCTAGTTTGGATGACTGGAACAGCCAATTGTCTAATATAAATTGAGGCACTTGGGTGGATTTACCACAACCCGTTTCTCCACTAATTACCAGCACTGAGTTCGCTTCAATGGCAGTGATAATCTCCGTCATTTTGCACCACGCGGGCAACTGCTGACGGTGACGGAGCATTTCCTTGTAGGCATCGTTTTTCTGCTTATCCATAAACTTACGAATAATGTTTAGGTCGTCTTTCAGCAGCTGCTCCGGATTAGTTTTGGGACCTGCCGATCGCTTCGTTTGTCCCATTTGATTGTGGCTAGGCAGATCTTCGATTTTTAAGCTGCCCAAAGCGTGCGCAGCCGGTTGATAGAACAGAGAACGTTTGGCGTCCGGAAATTGATACCGATCTAACTCAATAAAACGGGAAATTTCCTCATCATTCTGTAAAAGCTCCGCTATCGAATACACGCAAGGCATTCCATCTTGGGTAGTTTTAATGGATTCCTGAACCAGTAACCTCGCAACACGCAACAACAGTTGGTGTGGTATATCTGGACACGTTGTCTTGAGGAATAACAGCGGAGCCTCATAAGGATATTTGCTCTTCTTAGGAAAGCGAATTTCTAAAAAGAACCAATTTGGATCATCCTCCTGTTTTGGTTTTCCCTCTTTAGAAGCCTCTTCATCTTCCGACTCTGATCCATGGGAAAACAAGCACTTGTTACCGTATCTGCATTTACCTTTGGCATAGTTCCAGCATCGTTCCTTTTTACCTTTTTTCAGCTTAGCTTTGGCTGCAAGCTGCCGCTTGCGTTCTTCTTCTTCTTCCAGCTTTTTCTTCTGCTCCAATTTCCTCACTTCTGAAGGACTATGCACCAGCAGATGGTCAATCTTGAACTTTAACTGCCACACCCGGTTACGTTCCTTCTCGATAAACAACTTATCGTAAATTGACTCCAAGGCTTCCTTCTCATCCGCTCGCATTTGGTTAAGTTCCTCCGGGTGCAAATCACAATCCATTGTCATCAAATCCACCGGAGGTGGAAAATATTTTTCAAATAATAAACCCAATGCATCGTCCACATCGCCGCTGCAGTGGTCCAGTGCCTCCTCACAGTGACTCTTCGCGAAACCGTAACTTTCCAGTTTTATCAGCGCGTACATCCGGAACTTATCCTCGTTACCGTTGGCAGTTTTACGAACGTTCGAATAATCACATCCGCCCTGTATCACCAAATTCCCCCGATCCTGCCAGTAGGCTTTCTTCATGCGACCACCTTTGTCCTCGTACAGGGAAATGTCACCCAGTCGAAACGACTCCCCGTGGATGGCCCGCAACGTGTCCATCACCATCGTTCGGGATTCCTCCTTCAGCCGCAGTATCTGCAGTTCCGTTTTAACGGGAGCCTTTGGCGGCTGTGGTTCCAGGGGGGCATTTCTGCGAATGTGTCATAGAATTACACAATGTTATATATTAGAGTTTGTGTTGTGAAATTAAAAACTTACGTGGAACGAGGATCTACGATGGTCCGCAAAAAGCAATCTCCTATTAGCTGGCGGCTCTCCTCGTCCATTGTGGAAATCAGATTCTTACGGTTTAAAGTTGCACAGTTTTTGATTATGCTGCAATTTTTAACTAGCTATGGTAGCGAAAAAGTGAAAATTACACGCGTTGAGCGAAAATGATGGAGAACTGTCAAAAACATATGTTTGTTATCCGATTCGATGGTGATGCGAGTGATGTTAGCTCCAACTTCAAGGCGTGTGCCAGGGCTGCATTAAGGTGACGCGTAGAGCGCAGAGCTTCTCTTATAAAGACACGGAGAAGCCGACATTTTAAAATTTCCGGTTGATTTTTTATGATTTCACTATAATTCACTTTTCCGAATTCTTCCGCCATCAAACAATTTGTAACCTGAGCATCGAACAAGCGAATAAAATTTAACATAGCATATAATTATAAACAGATATCTTAAAACTGAGATTAGAGCTTAAAATAATATTATTGAGTTTAAATCAATACAAAATCAAAAAATTAAAAGTCCCAGAAAAATCAAAATCAATTTTACCATTTTAAGGCAATTCTGTCTTGATTATATTAATTATATTATTTTATTTCAATTCGTTAATATCACGGTTTTAAATATATAAGACAAAAGCGTCAACAATTACAAAATGACAAAATGACATCAATGACATATATGAAGAAAACGAAAATACACAAATGACATGAATAACAAACATTTAAAAATGAAATGACCAGAAAAACAAAACTGACGAAAAAGATAAAAACGACAAAAATTACATAAATGACAAAAATGTTAAAAACGACAAAAATGTCAAAATGACAAAAATTACATGAACGACAAACATAAAAACAAACAACAAAAATCGCAAAAACGACAGAATTGATAAAACTGCCAAAAAAAGGATAAAAATGACAAAATAGTTTGAAATGACATAAAGTACAATATGATAAATATAAGACAAAAGTTACAAAAATGTTCAAAATGGCATAAATTACATTTATGATTTAAATTACAAATTCACAAATTGTTAGAACGATATAAATGATATAAATGGTAAAATTGAAAAAACATGAGAAAAATGACATAGACATGAAAAATGTCACAAACAAGACAAAAATGGCATAAATGACAAAAAAAAGATAAATAACATAAATGACAAACATGACAAAGATGTCAAAAATGACAAAAATGTCATGAATGACATGAATGGCATAAATGACATTAATGATATAAAGAACATAAATGACATAAAGAACAAAAAGTATATAAATGACATAAATGACTTGAATGACATAAGTGACACATATGACAAGAACGGCACGAATGACACAAGTGACAAAAATGACATTAATCATATTAAGGTCATAAATGACAAGAATGAATGATAAATATGACAAAAAGGACTAAAATAAAAGAAGTGGCAAAATTGACATAAATGAAGATAAAGACAGAAAATTACCAAAATCATAAAAAAGGTTAAAATGGTAAAAATATCAAGATGGACAAATATGACGAAAATGACTCAAAGGACAAAAATGACAAAAAAAGACATGAATAATATCAATGACATCACTGATATCAATGATATCAATGACATCAATGACATGATTACATAAATGACATAAATAACAAGAATGAAGTAAATAACATAAATAGCATTAATGACATCAATGGCATAAATGATATAAATGACAAAAATTAAAAAAGACCAACATGACAAAATTACATAGATGATATAAATGACACAAGTAACAAAAAATACAGAAGTTAAAATAATAACAAAAATAAAAGAAATAACAAAAATGGCAAAAAATGAAATGAATAACAAATTCAAATTCTGGTTGTACATATCTAGGATTCGACCTGATTTCTCTACGGAATCTATGTCAACTATAGCGAAAGCCTATCTCGAGACTGACAACGACCCCGTTGTTGTCAAACTTGTTCCGAAGGACAGAAATATTAGCACGCTTACGTTCGTGTCTTTTAAAATTGGAGTTGATCCATCCCTAAAGGCCAAGGCACTAGATCCAGAAACCTGGCCGGAGGGTACTCTCTTTCGCGAATTCGAGGATTATAAGGCACAAAAATTTCGCGTACCGCTGAAAACCAAAAAATCAACGACACCGCTATTGCTATCCCAGGCTTCGTCTCCAGTAACGCCCATGATGGGATTGAGCTAAACCAGGAATACCCCCTCGCAGCTACACAACCATGCCACAGTGACCGATCCACCATCTTCGAGCTAGCGACTTATATGGCTATACCGGGACGCACGCAACAAGGTTTAATGGGAGTCCCCTCTGACTCTGTCTCGGTTCTACCATCTTCGAGAATCGATAATCTCTTCGATCTTCGTCAATATTCCCGCCAACAGAGCCGTCCCGGTACTGAGTTCAGAGCAACAGAGGGGGTCTTCTAGCCTGTTATCTCAAGCAAGTATCCGACTCAGGCGCGTTTCGATTGCTCTTTGCTCCCCGACACCTTTTTAAATTTCAGCGTCGATAACGAGACCTCCAATATTGGAATGCAGCTGCAACCGGGACGCAATATAGAAAGCAATATGGAAGCCCCCGGTTCCTCTGCCCCAGTCGCGCCTATTGCAGCCAGCGCTCACCACAGTCGTCTCGGTCCTGAGGGCAGATGTGGATCGGAGGTCTTCCAACCTGCTTCAGCAGGCAAGTATAATTACAACTCGTCCCAATCGATGCCTGATACCGCTTCGCATTTCAGCTGCGTTTCCGGCACTTCGATAACACGACCAACAAGCAGCCTGCTTTCTAGCCGCCACCAAGAGGTCATCGTGTACTACCAAAATGTCGGCGGTATGAACAGCGTTGTTGATGATTTCCGCGTTGCCGTCTCGGATCTTTGCTACGATATCATAGTTCTTACGGAGACTTGGCTGGATTCCCGCACACTTTCTCGTCAGGTGTTTGGAAATGACTACGAGGTTTTTCGTTGTGATAGGAGCTCCGATAATAGTCGCAAATCTACTGGTGGTGGCGTTCTCGTGGCTGTTAATTCCAAGTTCGAAGCCAAAATTTTAGTGGATGCTGCCTCTTTGAGCCTGGAAGTTTGGACAGCGATCAAACTGGGCGATCGTAAGTTGTTTCTCTGCGCTCTGTACATACCTCCGGATCGAGTACATGAGCGTGAATTGATTGTTGCTCATTGTCAATCAGTCTTCTCAGTGTTGGAAACTGCAAAACCAACAGACGAAGTTATGGTGTTCGGCGATTTCAATCTTCCCCGGATTTCATGGAGAGAATTTCGAGACGGGTTTTTCTTTCCGGACTTGGATCATTCGAGCATCCATCCTATCGCAGCTTTACTTTTGGATTGCTATAGCTCAGCGTGTTCACTGACCAGCGTGTTCACTGACGAGACACTGAGCGAACGTGCCGCCAGTAATACCCCACGGTCCGGTCAAACTTTGAACACTTTTCATTTAGACGCGACAATGATTTCTAGAGCCTGCTGCAAACTCAAAGCTTCATTAAATCCAGGTCCTGACGGGATTCCGTCGACGTTTCTTAAAACGCAGATTGATAACCTAATATCTCCGCTTCTGCATGTTTTCCAGCTATCTGTCGCTTCAGGCGTCTTCCCGTCCTGCTGGAAATCGGCGTACATGTTTCCAGTACACAAGAAGGGAAACAAAAACGATGTGAGCAATTATCGTGGCATCACATCGCTCTGTGCTGTTGCCAAACTGTTCGAGCTCGTTATCATGGAGCCTTTGCTCGCTCACTGCAAAGCTTTCATAAGCACTGACCAACATGGATTCACAGCCGGTCGCTCCACCGCCACCAATTTACTTTGCCTGACTTCGTACATCAGTGACAGTATGGCGAAACGTGCTCAGACGGATGTTATTTACACTGACTTGACAGCTGCCTTCGATAAACTGAATCATCGCATAGCCGTTGCAAAACTTGACAATCTTGGAATCAACGGGAATCTTTTACTATGGTTTCAATCGTACCTTACCGGTCGCCGTCTAACCGTTGCTATCAGGGATTGCCAATCCTCTTATTTTGACGCTACGTCTGGAATACCGCAGGGAAGTCACTTAGAACCGCTAATCTTCCTGCTCTATTTGAATGACGTGAACCTAGTCATTAAAGGACCACGGTTGTCTTACGCGGATGACCTTTTCGAAATTCAACTTGCAGATTCAAAAAATACTTTGAAAATAAATCGGAAAATAAGTTAAAGTTTAGAATTTAAAATATTGAAGAAATTATTTATTACTTCTAGTAGATAATTATGACATTACAGACGAGGAACGAAATCAGACAAATAATCTCCCGGTGTTCAGTGCCCAGGTACCTAACCACATTAACGAGTGTTAGGGCATGTGATTGAACCGGTTTGCTTAGGTAACAGGTATCATCATGCCGACAGGAATTAGCGACTCCAAACAATTGAAATCAATTCTTTTCTGAAGCGATTCGAGGTGATGCCTTCCACGATAACCGCATTATCACAAAGGCAAACAAGCGTGGCTGAACGTCACAATACCGCAAGCGCACGGGTCCGCCACCGCTACGTCTATAAACTCGTTGATTATTGCACAAATCTGATTCAAATGTCATCATTTTCGTTCGATTCCGGGTTTGGCCGATGATCTATTTCCCCATCAATGCAGAATTTCGCTCCGCAATCAATCACGAGCGAATATGTTAATTGGATCGATTTTGCTACGATCTAGAATTTCTTTGTTCAAAAAAATTACAATCAATGCATATCAACTGCATGTCAACCTAGAATTCAATTTTATAACCCATTTGTTCGAATTTAAGCCCTACCGTCTATGAAACAAATAATGGACAGTTAAAAAGGATCGTACAATTTCCAGTTCTAAATTTCTCGGAATTTATTGATAAACCTCATTTAATTTATTGTATTTGGAATTCGAATTGAATGAAGCTATTTTTCACAACCCGGAAACTCGATAATCATTGTATAATTAATGATAATACATCATTGAGGTGCAACCTTCTGTATTTGTGATATTCAAACAAGGGTTATGATCAAGGTTGATGAACTTTTTTAACTATGGCTCTCTGGATTCAATTTAGATTGGATTTGGATTGAGATTCCGTTTTGAGTTGATTTATTTAGAGTTATTTAGGTTGGGTTTGGATTAGGTTTAGATTGAATAAGATTGGATTTGGACTTTTACATATGGATTTGACTCATATTCAATTCAAAATTTGATTCCGGTTAAAAGTAACAATATTACTGGTCGACACAAAAATTGGCACAGATTTCATGCGCAATTCTCGAATATTGTTTACAGTATCATTACCACCACATCCCGGCTATAACAAACGTGTCAAAAAGTTGACACTTGTGTCAACTGCAGCAACGTTATACATACGCAGAAATTCGCCTCGGCCGAGTCAAGGTTTAGCAACAATGGCTCCATTATAAGCTGCGACCACGATTTATTGATCGAATTTCCGCTGGCCAAACTCCGCCCACTCTTACGCGGATTACTGTATATATACGTAGTCAATTAGCATCATCGCCCATTTTTATCTGTGCACCGAAATATCTACCTAAACACACACAGTGCGCAGGTTTATTGCTTGTTATCTGATAACCATGATCTGCGCAGGTCTATGAATGTCGATGTGTGCGATATAATGGTATGGCGAAATAATGAAAAACAATAATGAATGGGAAAGATTTCAATGCGTGATCTGCTGCTGACTACTGCTACCGGTTTTACTGGCAGGAAAATGGGTGTGAAATTCGGCAGATACGTCATACCTAGTTGAAATTTGATTCACATAGCTATTTTTGAGTCGGATTAATCCGACTGATTTGAAGTAATTGATCATTACGCCCGTGTTGTTGATATTTCAATGTTGAATCTAACAATATGTCGTTGGGATTTAAAAATTCTAGGGAGTAATTGTAAATTGTAGGACGAAACCGCAAAAAAAAGAAAAACCTTTTTTTCAGAGATATGATAATTCTCCCCAAAGTTACCGAGGAAATATTAAGGAACTTTTTAGCACCTCCAAGAAAATTTGAAATATTTAGGTATTTATTTTATCGCTCCATGATGAAAATAATTGCTGAAACAACGCAAAAATGTCTGCCTAGACACGGTATTTTTTCGAAAAACTGGATGTCTGTCAATTCGAATATATTAGTCTATAATGAAAATTCTACAGATATTCTTGTTTTGGAGTCATGATGCGGTCTCTTCGTTTTTTTGGAAAGGTCTCTGAGACATGCTGAGTACATGTCGAGACCCTTTCAAAAGTTTCAGGTAATTTTACTGATTTTTGATCTTGTAATTTTCTGGTCGTTCTGCCTCCTAGAAGTTGGAGTTATGTTTGAGATCATTTTAATTTCATACTTTTTAAGCCTGGTCTCTCCCAGTTGGTCTCAAGGTGCGATGCTGGTCGAGTTTCGGCTCAAGAGAAGACTGTCAATGTCAGTAGGACCGTAGCGCTAGCCCCGTAATTGTCTTGTACAGTAAACAATTAGCTGCGAAGTCTGTGTCAAATAAACAGAACCTCACTTCGGCTCTAATTCTAGGTAATAAGAGGAAGGAGCTCGGTTTTTTAGCTTTCAGGAGTGCTTCAGTTAAAGTTGGTGAATCTGGTTTATATAGGTGTTATGAAATTGGTTTTAAGACTGATTGAAAACAAATTTTTAGCTTACTCTTGTCCACTGCAAAACAAATTCTAGCTTTGTTTTGGAAACTCCTATTTTTAAAACCCCTTTTAACTAGATTTAGTTCCTTTTTTGCTTCGATAAGTTTTTTTTTCTGACCGTTTTGTATGTTTTGTTTTTTTCAACACTTTTATTCATTTTCCGTTTAGAAATTTTACTAATGTTTACTTGTAAATTATATTCATTACTTTGTTATTATTCTCGTTTTTGGTCTTAACTGTTTTCTAAAAACGGGAGGCTACGGATCAGCGGGCATGTCGTTAGGCTGTCGGACGACAGCCCGGTGAAAATAATTCTCGATAACGACCAGAGTAGAATGAAGCGACGGAGCGCGCAGCGAGCAAGATGGCTCGATCAAGTGGAAGACGACATGCGGGGCCTCCGCAGACGACATATCTGGCGAGCAGTAGCCATGGATCGAATTGAATGGAGACGACTTTCTTCAAACAGCGTGGGACACTTCGACCAAAAGTCGACTGGCCAGGTAAGTAAGTCTTCAAAAAATGATTTTATTTTTTGTGAAATTTTTGCTTTTTTCCTTCATGTGATTCTAGTCACTTAAGGTAAAAAACAAAACACTTAAGGTTAACTGAATTTATGATATCGGCCTTTTCCTGATGTGAGGTTTATTTTAAGCTCATTTTATTTGGATTTACCTGTTTATTGAACAGAAATTCATGTCTTCATGCATTTTTAGCTAAATTTGATGTAGCTTTACTAAATCTTTTCTAACTTAAAGGAAAAATTCTATCCTTCTAGTTTCTGCAGAATCTTACAAACTGACCTCTTCTGAACCTTTTGATGCAGCAAGCTTAGTTCTCTTCTAAATGGAAGAAAAATCGTCAGTAATTTTGAAATTATCGAGGGATAACTTCCCTTTGCACTGGCGAAGCGGGTCGGGGATAGTGTACAGTGCCGTGTGAAGATTTCGGGTGCGTAATCAAACCCATTTGAAACACGCAAGGGACTTTGACAAGGCGATGGTCTCTCCTGCTTCCTGTTCAACTTGCGCTTGAAGGTGTTATGAAACGTGCGACCTTTAACATGCGGGGCACGACCTTCATTAAATCTAGCCAGTTCATCTGCTTCGCTGACGACGTGGACCTTGTCGGAAGGACGTTACAGGCGGTTACTGAACAGTGCACGAAACTAAAACGTAAAACAGAAAAGGTTGGATCGAAGACTGGTAGTCCACTACTGGCATGAAACATGGACAATACTCGATGAGGACTTGCAAGCACTGGCCGTTTTTGAACGTTGGACCAAGCGAAGCAAGATATTGGAAGTGTGGGTCGCTTGAGAAACCGAAGACAGGTTATGGACCAAGTTTGTTGGTGTAACATTGTGACAGGTTAAATTCTGAGGGATGTTTTACCAGTAAAAGAGAGTAAGAAAGTAAGTAGTGGTCATACGAACAAAAAAAACCTTCTTAAAAATATCAAAATGGGTTATCATTTTTAATTTCCCAATCCAAAATTAATAGTTCAGCTTATACACATATATTACGGCATTTCCTGCAAAATACACTACTGACATTTGCGATATTTTTAGAAGCGTTTTATTAAAAAACATTATTTGCTGACTTTGGCATTTCGATAGGAAGGCCGTAAATAACTCAAGCACTTTCAACGCACACTATAAACGCTAGAAAGAGTAAATATTCTACTCTCCAATATTAGGATTCAAACAACTTTTAGGTTTCCTTATGTTAATGAATATTAATCGCTTACTTATTATGAACATCAAAAGGAATTGTTGAGTGAAATTCGCGGTTTTACACCTTTTAAATATTTCCTCTCTTTTTTCCACTCAGCAAATCAGAAAAATATCGGTAACATAGGGCAAGGAACGGATTTATTGGGGGTCTACTATTTACACACGCGGAATTTTCCCTTGTTACTTTAAAAGCAATAACCAGAAATTCTCCGTTTTGTGATAGATTTGTTGCTTAAAAAGTAATAACATACTTCTCCCGTCAAGTAACAACTATGACTATGGCCGCAAAATTGTCACATGTTTCTTTGTAAGCAATAACGAAAAATGCTCCTCTTCTGTTAAATTTACTACTTAAAAGATAATAACACTCACCGCCAGTCAACAAAAAACACGTACTATTGCATATTTTGCACATGTTTCTAGTTTCTTGCATCTTCAATTCATCCGGAGCGTGTATATTAGTTTATTCGTCATACGCACACAAAGTAGAGAAAAAATATGACGAGAGCTCCCAGGTGTCATTTATTTTTCTCCGTCATACAGTAAGGAAACGTTGATAACTCCAAAGACTTCATTTGCGTCTTACAATCATAACACGATTTGGAAACTGCGTTTGAGAAAAACACATGCAAGAACACACTCAAGTTCACATTGCGTTCCGCGTGTACTTTTTCTGGACTTGGAAGTTCAGAAAAAGTTCCGCGTCAGCCTTTTCTGAACTTCCAAGTTCACATGAGGTTCCGCCTGTACTTTATCTGAACTTTCAAGCTGAAAGAGAGACCCGGTATATTCCTACCCATAAACGTGTAGGTAACGAAGAGAAATCAGCACATCGAGTAAAATCGATGCTGATCTCATATAGCGGGAACGGAGCAGTGATATGAATCTAGGCTTCAAAGAGGGAGGACTCGAGTTCGAAGCTTGGTGTAGCAAGTTGCAGAAAAATATTAAATTTAATAATAAATGGAGCCAGTTAATAATTCTTCTGATCTAGATTTCTTCAGTACATGATTATCATGGGATTATACCAACACTAATAATAATTTTCTTTTCAAGCTGAATAGCGCTCTGTTCAGCGACCTATCCGAACTTGTGTGAACTTTCTAGTTCGGTTTAGAAGGTGCTTTGCATGCTACTCGTAGTTTATTCAAGAAATGCGACCTTGAAAGTACGGTTTATTACTTAAAAATTGAGCTGAATCGAATTCTTTTCATGATCGTTTGATTGGCTGATTAATCTATGAATTCTAATTTTATCCGAGTTATTGGTTACTTGAGTAGTGTCTCTTTAAGCGCAGTGAATGCCTCGGTTATTATATTCTAAGCCTAAGCAAAGATGTCTAGAGCACGTGACTGTGACTTTCAGTTTCTTCTTACATTTAGGACGGGACCATCTGATCTGATGACTTAAATGCGCACAGAGCTGTAATTGGTAATTATTAATAAAATCGATTTATCGTGCAAAGTCTGCCAGATGAAAATGAAAATTAGAAGGCAGCACCGAACAGGGAAACTGATAAAATTGCTTCACCTTCCACCATCCATAGCATGACCTTGTCGTCATCATCAAATTAACAATGTGTACAAATTAGGTCGACTTTTGCACACGTGCAGCGACATTCGCGTTCCCTGCATACGGCAGGAGTCACGTATCCAATTCTAGTCCTATTTGGTCTAAGTCACATCTTCAGTTCTCGTTCATTTTGCGCATTCTCGTAAAATTACATCCACTGCTCTGCCGTAATCTCGCAGACTGACGTATGCGACAGCGAGTGAAATTTTCAGTACGAAGCTTTTTCCAAAAACGTTTGTATAATAAGTGTTAGGACGCATTTCAACAATCTGATCTGTACATAGTGCATTAATGTAGTCACAAAACATTGTCGAACGTATGATTTGTGGAAAAAGGTTTATTAACTGAAATTATGTTACCAACGTCATTTTGTTGTAGAAACAACGATTTTATTTTCCCTGTTTCTACAACCGATTGACGTACGTCCATCGTAGTATGCGACAAGTCACTAACAAAGATTCTTTTTTCATAATCAGTCAAACAGTCGCGATTCGATTATACGTTCTGGGAAATGGATATATTCAAATATATAGTAGCGTTCGTGGCCTCTGCCATTTTCCATCCGCACTTCTTCCGTACGAATAACAAGTGCGCTTCAGTTGTCCACGAACATGGACCAAGCTTCGTGGTCTTAGAGGGCTACAATATGATCAACGTTTTGTAGATGGTAAACTTCGTGCCGCGGCGAATTTTATTTGAGCAGAGCATCCTTTAGAGTCAATAAAAAAGGGTACGATTTCCTGCCATAGAACCTCGACGATTTTCTCTGCTGATGTAATTCTCGGTAGTCACCAGTTAGCCTAGTTACACTCATTTGTCAACTACCTCGATTTCATCACCGCTAAGCTGAATCCTTGGTAGGATATTAACACGGTCTTTTCTAGGGTCGATTGTAGGCTTCTGTGCATCTTCACGATTACGGAAATATCCATATTGAGTGGTATTCGATAATTTTGGGATGTTCTCCAGGGAGCAGAAGTCGTTAACTTAGATTTCTAAAAGACAATATCTGGCCTCTTGTCATCATTCTGGTTCCGGAAATTGTCATATTGGGTGGTATTTGGCCATTTTGATCTGTTATTCAGAAACCAGAAGTTGCCATCTTAGAATTCAAAATAGTCCCTGGGGGCAATTCTTGGCTCCTGGGCATCATTTCGGTCATTTTAGGCTGTTTTCCGGAAAAATTGTTTCAAATATGTGTTCTTCAAGGTCAAACTTTTGCATCATTTTACACCCCCAACTGCACTGCCAGTTTCTACACGGCCAATGGCACTATAATTGATTTACGAGCATCAGGAATTCATCAGCCAATACAGTTCTGACACCTTGTCACTCAGTCACTCAGCAGCAGCTACCGCTGCAATAAATTAACGGTTGAGTATAAGGTACCTATAACAAGATAATTACCCAGTTTACAATCGCTTCTATAGGACAGATGACAGTATTAGGTACCGATGGTCGCGACGGAGCGGTCCGTCAATCAGTCATCCAGTGTAGCAATCAGTCACAATTTACGACTCTACGGTGACCCCTTACTTATATACAGCTGAATTTGCCTTGTGGGCACTTCGGGACGTGCTAATCTCGATCAGATAACGCCCGTCATTGGGGCAATGATTTAAGCTTCATGACATCGAACGTGGGATGATCCATTTCACTCAACTGGATTTGACCGCGCACCGATACCGGCTTCTCGATGGGTTTGATAACTGCCGAAGGCAATCGATTAGGGGCAGTCAAGGTGAAGGAAAAGCGGCTTGGAGCGATTATTGATTTACGCTCGTGTAATTAAATTTTCTAAGTTCATGATGTTGATGGGGAATTGACATGCAAGCGTCTGTTGAATTAAGGCATAGATGAAATGAAAAAAGGGGAAACGAATTTTCCAAATTTGAATCACCACCAGCACATCTGGGACTATTTGGGAAACGTTTCTTTTTTATTTCAGTGGAAAACTTTCGGTTGAACCGAGGTTCATAACTTTCGTTTGAGAGGAACTTTATCCGAATAAAATCTACGGACCGGTAGAAACACTAACATTCTTTCCAGCTTTATTATCATATTGGAATTATTTACGCATTTGTAATCCAAATTATACTCTTTTATCTAGTTCAGCAAACTGAAAATAGTAGTTCCGAAAATCTAATCAAAGTATTTTTGGTCATAGTTTCCTGAGTACAGGCGCCTTGATATCTACTAATAATCAGTCAGGAGTGTTTTTTATCCCCGCATCGGGGGTAGGATCGCTCGTGTACCGTTTATGCAGGGGAGGTGAAGTTGTCTTTTTCCTACACCGATAACGATCTACACCGGCTCCGTCTCGTATCCTGATTCCCGTCTTCAACTTCAGCACAGTAGCGCCTTATCGCAACGAAGGAGTGCAAACCAGGCGCGATCAGTGTGCTGTAGTGGCGAACCGTTCCGTGACGTGTTTCGAATTGGCAGCTAAGAGCCACATCATACATGCATACTTACACACAGAGACACGACGGTATGGAGCAGCTTTGTAGTTTTTCTTCGAGCAAGTTTGCAATGGCACCCGATAGGTTGGTAGGTGGGTACCTACATATGTTCATCCCGACACTCCGCAATCGCTCTCGGTGTGGCAGTCAAGTGGCGTACGTAGCTCTTGTCGATGGGGACAGACTGGACGGAATCTGCTGATTGGAAAATTGCCGATTGACAACGTACGGTCAGTCACGGGCCAGTTTCAGTCGCGAAGACACGTACCATCCGGGACACAGCCGGGAGTGAAACCTTTTTTCCCATTTTTTTCTCTGTTGTTAAGTCAATCGTCTGCGAGTGCTGCGGGCTAGGGATAATAGTTTTTTTTGTTTAGTACGCAAAAAAACTGTTTATACGTGTGAGACTTGAATCTAGAACAGATTATGGTACGGGAGAACGGCTGCTTGTTCTTATCGCTTGAACTTGTGCGCTCGGGCTTGAGTGTCGTTTCCATGAACTCCGGCGTCAAGTGGAATGTGATAAAAGTAACGTATTCAGGCGCTGTGCAAGTGAAAGAATGAAGTGATGATGAAAGTTCTGCTCGGCGAACAAATTTAAAGTGCTACTGAAGGTGGACGTTATATTTCGAGTGTTTGTTGTCATCACGCTTTTTTGCTGATTCTGAGGTAAAATCCAAGAGCATATCGAATTTTCATAATGCAAGGCTTGCAGTTTGGGTGGATTAATTTTTTCGAATGAACTCCGTGAATGAAGCTTTATGTGAAAAGTGACTGGAAACACACACTTTTAATTTATAAGTGTGCAACTATTTTGATTACTGGTACAACCTGTGAATTATTGTTGTTTTCGCTTTTCCCTATCAAAAACATTTACAGATGATTCTGTTCTTGAAAGTCAATACTGCACTGAAAAGTCATTTTCAAACCCACTAGATAATAGTTTGTTTTAGTATCAAAGGTAAAAAGTGTAAAATGATAGCCCAGAAGTTTATTCACTCGAATGATGTACTTTTTCTCTTTAAATACCAGGCATCAAATTTCTTAAACAGGGTTCGACATCGGAGCTAAACGTTAAATCCGTCTTCCAAGCCGGTCTGTTCTGAGTTAGAACCGGAACGGCCTTTGAAGCCAGTATTCGGTCGGATTGGAATATATCGGAAGAATGCTAACCAAATTTAACTGCCAAATTTATTAATATGCATAGTGTTTTTTGTATTGAATAAACTGAATAAAACGAAGCACGCATTACTAGTGGTGGAGATACATTGACAATTTTTGTATAATTCTGTTTTCCCCCATGGGTAGATTTTAGCGAGTGATAAACAGAAAAAAAATTGAAAACTATTTTTTTCGGTTAGAAAAATTAACGGTGAAGTAAAGTTGAAAATGAAGGTAAAAAAAAATACATTCATAATTTTCTACCGGTAAACTTTGTAATATTCTTGTTCTCAAACATAACCAAAACAGCTCGCTTCACATTGAAAAAGTGCTTCAGTTTCGGACCGAACTTCTTTTTGCCGTTTTCCTGGTTAAGAACAAATAGGACGTCGAAAGAACCCTTCGTCTTCAGATTTGATGAATGATTCAATCCAAGTCGGAGTTGCCGAAGTGTTACTCTAACAAGACATTGTCATGGAACAAAACTACTTTGTCATATCAGTTCTCGATTTGTCGACGTTTTTTCCGTTTTTCCTTCAATGTCCGACTCAAAAGCATCAATTGACGAGTGTTAAGGTCCTCAGTGATAGTTTCACCAGGTTGGAGTAGTTCATAATAAATTACGGATAGATTAGCTGATCCCAACATAACCCTTTTCGCATGAATATCCTGCTTGGGTGTTGATTTCGATACATGATAAGGCAACACTTTGCCCTTCCATCACCAGTTACTATGTATTCAATGCGAAAATCCTCTCTTCGACTGCCGTTGGATCAGTTGCTTACAGATGACTAAACAACGCCGTTTGGTTTCAATTCATGTGGGACTCACGACCATGTTTTTGTACCAGTCCAATAATTTTGAGTCATTTTTCAGTTGCTAGTAAGTTAACTAAAAGCGATTTGAACATATCTGGAAATGTTTGACACGGGTCTTCACCGAAGATTGTCAATAATTCTTCACACCTTTTACGCTGTTTCCCGAGTCGAAAACTTCACAGGGATGTTACGGATATCGTATTCCGACTCGTGAATGCAGAATATAAAATAACATCCGTATCCGCGTCAGAACTCAAATATCCGCAACCGCATCTGCAAATATTTGAAAAATCACATCACACGTTCACCAAAAACATCAATTAAAATAAGTCGATATGTGGAAAAATGGAGTAAAATTTATTTATTGTTAATCCGAGAATTTATTCAACAATTGTATCATTTTTTTCCTCGATTTAAAACAAAGCCTTGGTATTACATTTCGTAAAAAACTTGACCTTCTGTTTTTTCTATACACAGACTTTGCAGTCAACTGTTAGGTGTACAGGACAATGACGCCAGGCTAATTTTCTATTCTATTCTATTGGCCGAGCTGCAGGCCACCACGGGTCGGCGCTTGGCGACCGTCGAGGCCATGCACGGGCTGTGTGACCACCGATGGGTGTGCGATAACATCTATTAGTCCCGGACCGGCAGCGGGAGCTTGCCTAGGGAGTGGTGGGGTTTCGGGCATTGGGCAGTCGATTCCCCGTAAAAGCCACGGCCACCCGTAAGCAGCTTTGACGGTGCGAGTAGTGCCGCTCCCATCACCCAAATGCACTAACCTGCCTATTGGGACTGATACCAGTAAGGTCCCAATTATGGTGTACTGGTCGCTGTGTTTTTAGGTTTTTGAGAGGGAATACGATTTCATACCACGACGTTGGGCTGGCACCTGCACCGAGCTCCCTTAGTAAAGTCGTGTGACAACGGCTTGAAACGGCGAGGTGGCATACGGCTGCAGAGGTCTCCGTCCCGTAAAACCTGGCAGGCCTTCCAGTACGTTCCGCGGTCATTGCCTGATGGGAATCAGGCAGGAGTGGGATCAGATGCCCTTTCCTGACTTACGCCGGTCGGAAGGCGTCATAGTTGCTCATGAGGGGCTATGGCGACCTTCACTAGCCATGACCTCACTGCTCCGGCATAGGCCACCATGGGACCATATAGGCGACCACTCCACCATGACCAAGGATAGCGGCTGGAAGGGGGATCCTTTTAACCAAAATGTTTTCTTATAAAATCGACGAAAAGGCGAAGGTAGTGGATGGGGCGGACGGGTTAGTAAACCTGTTTGCCAGGCGGGGCATCGCCCGGTCTCCACCGAGACTGGCCGATGCCGGTAAAGGCGGCGCACAGGTTGGTACACCTTTTGCGACACCGACAGGGGAATTCCGAGTTGGGGCAAAGGCGGGCACGCCTAAGCCAGCACCAACCGGAACGGCGAAGACTGGTGGCAAGGTGGAAACATCTAAAACCGCCAAGGAGCGGGAACAGATATCTGGGGCTATGCTACTCTCTGCGGTAGAAAGCCACATGAACAAGTTCCCGAGCGTGGAGGCGGTGTCCGTACAACTTGATGAAATACTCAAGTACACGGACGAACGTAGCAACATATCAAAAGACCTGAAACAATGTCTTCTGTTGTTACGTATGAACGTTTGCAGCGCGAAGTCCGAGCTTTCACAAGCCCTTAAACGGGCTAACGATGCCGAAAGCAAGGCACTCGTGCTAGAGGCGAGGCTCAACCAGCCTTAAAAAGGGAGTGCTGCAGCTGTGTCTAAATACACACAAACAGCTGCAGCATCGTTTGCCGAAGTCTGTTCAACTGAACCGACTGGCAAACGTGCGAGGGGCTCTCCGGGGGAAACAGCCCCCAGGACGCAACGAAGGCGGTTGTTCGGTGACAGCCAGGAAGCTGGCTCGTCGGTCCAGCCGAGCAAAGAACCGGCAAACGGCGAAGCCACGGATTGGACCACCGTGGTGAATAAGAAGCGGCAGAAGCGGGAACGACGCGTGAAGCGCGGCGACCGCAATAAGAAGCCGCAAGGAGCGAGTGGGCGGAGCAAGGGTGACGCGCTCATTTTCAAGACCGATGCGTCTAAGTACGCCGAAGTCTTGAAGGCCATGAGAGGCGAACCCAAGCTCAAAGACCTCGGCACGGACGTCAGGTCAATTCGTCGGTCACGCACCGGCGAGATGATCCTCGAACTCCGCAAAGAGGCGAAGGGCAAGGGCTGTGCCTATGAAAAGACGGCCCAGGAAGTGCTAGGCGAGGAGGTTCAAATCCGAGCCCTCACTCCTGAAGTGACTCTCCAGCTTAAAAACCTGGACGAGATCACCGAAGGGTGCGACATAGCACAAGCCTTCGAACGAGAGTGTGGAGTGGTAGTGACCGCAGAGGCAGTTCGTCTCCGCAGGGGCCCGGCTGGCACCCAGGTTGCTACCATAAAGCTTCCACTGGCGGAGGGTAACAAGGCCCTGAAGAAGGCCACGTTGAAGGTGGGTTGGTCGGTCTGCCCTCTGGGCACCTTCCAACAGCCGGACGTTTGCTTCAGGTGCTTTGAGCGGGGGCATAAATCCTGGTCGTGCAAAGGGCCCGACAGGTCCAATTTATGCTGCCGCTGCGGTGGCCACAAGGCACGGGACTGCGGTGCACCTCCCAAGTGTCTGGTATGCACCGGTAAACGCGACGCCAACACGCCATGGGAGGCCCCAAGTGTCCGGCTGCACGGCCGGCTACTAAGCCGCAGGCCTGAGGGTGATACAGTTAAACCTGAACCACTGCTATGCGGCGCAGCAGTTGCTACACCAAGCGGCTGCTGAGTCGTTGTCGGACGTGGCCATCGTCTCGGACCCATACCGCATCCCAACCGGAAACGGTAACTGGGTATCGGACAAGTCTGGGAAGACGGCCATTTGCACGACAGGCAGGTCCCCGGTTCAGGAGATTGTGTCGACCTCCAGAAAGGGGTACGTTATAGCCAAAGTGGATGGAGTATTCTACTGCAGTTGCTATGCTCCGCCAAGTTGGTCTACCGAAACGTTCGCGCAGATGGTCGATCAAGCAACCGTGGAACTGACGGGCCTATGGCCGTTGGTGGTTGCGGGTGACTTCAACGCTTGGGCTGTCGAGTGGGGAAGTCGCTGTACAAACCAGAGGGGCCAGGTCTTGTTGGAAAAGCTTCCATGGCTGTGGCAGCGCTATCTCGCCTGATGGCAAACAGCTCGGCTGTTCGTAGCAGCAGGCGCAAAGTCCTTGCTAGCGTGACCACGTCGATACTCAGGTATGGAGGACCAGTGTGGTCCAAGGTATTGAGTACCTCGTGCCATCGCGGCAAACTCGAGAGTACGTACAGGCTAATGTGCCTAAGGGTCGCGTGCGCATACCGAACAGTGTCGTACGAGGCGGTTTGCGTCCTGGCTGGCATGATGCCCATCAGCATCATCGTCAAAGAGGATGTAGAGTGCTTCGACCAACGCGACACGAGGGGTATTCGCAACACCATACGGTCATCCTCAATGGCCAGGTGGCAGCGGGAGTGGTCCAACACTACAAAAGGTAGATGGACACACCGACTCATTTCAGAGTTAGCAGGCTGGATTAATAGGCGCCATGGGGAAGTAACCTTCCATCTGACACAGATCCTGTCAGGCCATGGGTGCTTTAGGCAGTACCTGCATAGGTTCGGGTACGCCGAGTCCCCTATGTGCCCCGCTTGTACGGGTGCGGAAGAAAGCGCAGAGCATGTGTTCTTCACATGTCCGCGCTTCGAGCGGGTACGGTACGAAATGCTGGCAATAAGTGGGATGGACACCGCGCCAGAGAATATAGTGCGTAGGATGTGCGAAAATAGGGAAATCTGGGATGCGGTCATCACGGCAGCATCACAGATCGTTAGTATTTTGCAGGGCACCAATCGACGGGAAACCATCGACGTGCCCCAGTTAGTTAACGGTTAACTAACTGGCCTGTATAGGCTGCTCTGCTACCCATAGAGGTAAGTGCGAAAAGCACGACGGGCCCTCTCCCTGAAATAATGCCTAACGGCGGTCCCGGGGAGACCAAGGGCTTTAGCTGTTCAGCTTAGGTTGCTCAGCATGGGTAAAAGCAGGCTAATTTTCTAAATGTGATAACAACTTTTTTACTGTGTGTCGTCAGAGTGCTCTATCCTCCCCTTGTCGGGGCAGCACAAAGGTTGCGATCAGCATCATATCCAATTTTGAAGAGCAAAATTAGGGCAACTAAACAAGTAATTGAAGAGTGATCATTTTGTCGGAACGTCTCAAGCGCTAGTCTTTAGAAGTAAAAATTTTTGTTCTGTTCAGCCAATGTTATCGTATTTTTATGTGCGAAATCAAAGCCGATAGCACGTCAACAGCTCGTTTGTACAAAAATTCGAATATATAGCTATATAATCTATGGTAGCGGGAAATCTAAATTAGAAAGTATTTCTTAGAGCTCAAACTGGAAAATAGGTTTTTAATTATTTCTGTGAATTTTGCTGCCCCTAGTCAGTTCGGAAGTACGTCAAAAGGTCGCAGAGTAATTGCGCACCGAATTCGTCGCTCCCACATTTGCTTACGAGGGTTTTTTCAGTCTCTGAAGCTTCAACACATTTCCGAGATCGCTAAGGGCACCAAAATTCAGAGGAACGGCCGGAAAACAAGAATCTTTAATTTATTTTCAGTTGTTGACCACTGGTCGACAAAAGCCAACAATAAATTTGCCCAATAGGTAAAACTAAAAAAAGATTTTTTTCAACTGTTCCTGTGAATTTTCGTGCTCCTGTCCAAGTCGGAAGTGGGTAAAGTCTTCAGAGACTTAAATGAAGTTTTCCCGGAAGTGGACGTAGGAGTAACGAACCCAGTGACCAATTACTCTGAGGCCTCTTGACGCACTTACGAGCTTGCTAGGGGCACCAAAACTCACGAGAGCGGGTGAAAAGTTATAATCTTAAATTTTTTCTAGTTCAAGCTCAAGAAAATACTACAGTCATATTTCGATATAACGTAACTTTCACCTCGATATAACGTAACTTTCACCTCGATATAACGTAACTTTTTCAGATGTAATTGAAAATAAATGATACAGCAATTGTTTTTGGCGTATAAATTGCTTCAAAATAATGTTTGTAGTAAGTTTTGAAACCAATCCGAAAATTTGCCAAATGGGCACAAGAAAGATTTAAAAATACTGATAGGTAATGGGAAATAGGTTTTCACGCATCTTCGAGTAACCGTTCACAGTCTTGCATCGGTTAAAAAAATATATTTTGCTTGTTGAAAATTTTTCTAGATGGGCACAAGAAAGGATTAAGAATACTGATAGGTGATAGGAAATAGGTTTTCGTGCGTGTTTGAGTAACCATTAACAGTCTTGCATAAATAAAAAGAAATGTATTTTTGCTTTCATATAACGCAACGAAAATTAAAATAAAGTTCGTCTAATATCGAGGTATGACTGTCCCTAATTTAGATTTTCCGTTAGCGCCAAAAACTTTGTGATGGTATATAAATCAAGTGTACTGACCCGAGAGCAAAATATGGTTGGAGTCAAAACGGTATGTTCGTTGACTTCGGCAGAGAAATCACTGGTCAACATAGGTGCACTCCAAAAGCTTAAATCGGAAAAAATGAAAGATTATAGCCATTCAACCATTGCTATATGACACTCTCACGTAAGTTGACGCGTTTTGGTAATGACTAGTGGCACCAAAATTCATAGGAATGATTTAATAGCTATAATCTCTAATTATTTTCCAGTTTCTAAATTTTTTTATCATTTTGTCGACCAGTGTATTAGTTTCATTCTTCCAAAAAATATATAAAAAAATTGATTTATTACCTTATTTTTGTATCTTTAATTTTAAAAAACTGCAAGTGATTAGCTAGCATTGGGTAATTTTCGAAGAAACACGTTTTTTTATGAGTTTCACCAGAAGCATCATACTAATCAAACAAACCGTCCGGGTATTGATTTTTGACGTGGGACACGTCTTTGTTTACTATACTGGGATGCATTCTGTAAAATTGGAAATGAAACGGGCAAATGTTGCGTCAGATTTCAAACGATAATAACAGCATAACCACATGATGGATAATAATAACCAATATGTTGTTGGATAGATAAAATGTATAACAATTTTGTAATATGCTAATTATCACTCTAATTTCATTGCTAAGCGGTAAAATTGCTGAAAAATTTCAATAACAAATTTACGTCAATAGTGAACCAATTACATGCGAGCATTCCTAGCACAGACAACGTGAATGGACACTTTCCGTTCCCTGTGATATTCCCTGTATCAATTTCGAAATAAAAATTGACAGAGTCTCCCCGTCCCAATAGGTCAATTTGATTGATTGATTGATTTTTATTATAGAGCCTTTAACCTGAGGGGTCATTCAGCTCTTAAAGGATAAAGTATAATATTAAATTTTACATTTTATATCATTTTCTTGATGTTTGCTAATTGCACAAATTTGAGTAATTTGTTTTCCCTGTCTTCCTCATAACATAAAATTTCGCAGGTATTTAATTCTAGGTCTACTTCTCTTCTAATATTTTCAAATTCTTGGCACTCAGCGAGGATGTGTTCCACCGACAATTGTACACCGCAATACTGACACATGTTTTGTTCCTGCTTGTCTATCAGCCATCCATGAGTTAGGCGGGTATGTCCAATCCTCAATCGGGTTAGTATCCTCTGCTCCTCTCTGTTCTTTCTGTCCTTCCAGGCTGCCGTTGATGGTTTAATCCTTCTCAGTTTCACTTCCCGGGATTGGTACCATTCCGCTTCCCATACTTCTTCCAAAACTGTCCTACACCACCGAATTCTGTCCACTGCTGGAATCGTCCGATCGACTATTTCGCTTTTCCTTCCTTGATTGGCCATCGCATCTGCTTCGGTGTTACCTGGGATGTTTGTGTCCTGGTATCCAGCACAACACTGCACTAGTTCTTTCCATCTCTATTTGAGCCGCTCTGATCCAGGGATGATTGGTACCGTTCCCTTGAATTGCCGAAACACAGCTAGCCGAATCAGTAAAGATGACTGTTCTGTCTCCGTTATTTATTGCCTTTAAAGCCAGAACAATTGCCTTTGCCTCCGCCGAGAAGATAGAGCAGCCATCAGGAATACGTTCGCATCGGTTGTTGATTCCATCGATTATGGCGAAGCCCGCTCGATCGTCTTCATCTAGGGAGCCGTCCGTGAAAACGTGGGTGAAATTCTTATATGTTTCACGTTCCAAGGTTGTGAAAAGTACTCTCGCTTTACTTGGTGCTTCTCCGACTTTGAATTGCCTTTTGATAGACCAGTCTACTACTGGTATCTTGGTGTTCCAGTTCCTTCTGATTGGTACCGGAAAAGGTACTACCGGTGATAATTCCGTACCTGTAAGATCCATAAACCAGTTTTCAGCCCGTTTGGTAATTGGCCATTTATAGTTGTAGTTGGATAGCGCCTTTTTCTCTTCTAGTTTAGATGATTTGGCAATGAGTTTCTGGCACGCTAACAGTTCGAAAGGGAGCTCTCCGGATTCAGCACACAAGGCAAGCACTGGACTGGTCCTGAAGGCTCCAGATGTTATCCGTAGGATATCGTTGTAGATTGGTTCCAACAGCTTTCGCACTTTTTTCTCATCTCTGCTAACAATTCCCCATCCATGAAAAATTACCGGGAGAATGGTAGCCTTGGCAATGTTCATCAGTGTCTTCCTTGTTCCACCAGGAATTCTCTGCCCCAGAGTTCGCAGAAGTTGTATTCGATTTTTGCATCTCTTCTTGATGTTCTTGGCGTGTTCATCGAATTTGAACCTGCTGTTAAGTGTTACCCCTAGTACCTTAATGCTTTTCACCTCTGGGATGCTATTTCCGTCCAAACGAATTTTTCTGAGTTTTTTATGCTTCCTTTTCCGACAAATGTGCAAGTGATGAGATTTCTCCGGAGCAATAGAGAAACCCATCTCAGTCGCCCAAATAGATACGTGTTTTACAGCTTTTTGGAGCACTCTTCTAACAGCCTTGGCATTTAGTCCGGATACGAGTATAAGTATGTCATCGGCGTAGACAAATATTTTTGCAGCTTTTGGAATTCTGTTGAAGATCGAGTTCATACCGATGACAAATAGAGTCACTGCCAGTATCGAACCTTGTGGGACGCCATTGGTTTGTTCCATTTGTTCCGATAAGGCTCCGCCGATTGCCACTCGAAAGTGTCTCTGCTCGAGAAAGTTACGCACATAGTTCAGCATGCGCCCGGACAGGCCCCATTGTTCAAGTTGTCTGATAATTGCTTTGTTGGAAATTCTATCGTATGCTTTGCTGATGTCGAGAGCAACTAAATCACTGTGTTTTTGTTTAGCCCATGCATCGTCGATACCCCCTTCGAGGTCAGCCAGGTAGAGATCCAGACCTCTGCCCCGCCGAAATGCGTATTGGCGGGGATCCAATAGTTGCCGTGCTTCAATAGTTTCGATCAACCTTCTATTAATGATTCTTTCCATGGTTTTTCCGGCACAGCTTAGCAGAGTAATAGGACGTTGGTTACCAACCACCTTGGGGTCCTTTCCTGGTTTCGGTAACGTGATCACAATTCCTTCCTTCCATTCTTTAGGGATGCATCCGGTCTGCCATATGCGGTTGATTAGTTCGAGGAAAACGGTTTTCGTCTTGAGTGGTAGGTGTTTCAACATAGGGTATCCGAGTAGGTCCAGTCCAACGGAGTTTCCATTACCTTGATCGATCGACCAGAGCAATTCACCCAAGGAAATGTCACAATTATATTGGTACTCGATGTCGACTGGTTCTGCCGGGGATAGCTCATCCAAGTCCGAGGGTTGGTATACTTGTTGAAAATGCTTTGCAATTGTGTCAGCAACTACTTTAGGATCCTCCAATACCACTCCGTTCACGAGAAGAGTCGGAGTAGAGCCCGAAGATTTTTCGCTCAGTTTACGGACATTTCGCCAGATTAGGTTGATTGGTGTACTAGGATTGAACGATTGGACAAACTCCTCCCACGAATTGCGCTTTGCCTCCTGTATAGTTTTCCTGGAGGCATTTCGGGCCGACTGGAACGCCTTTATTGCTTCACTTTTTCCCGGATGGTCGTCTGTTAATTTTTTCATTTTCCTTAGCAGTTTTCTTCGTAGTTTAATTGCCTTCTTCACTTCGGGATTCCACCAGCTGACTGATTTTTTTCCCACCCTAGCACTTGTCCGCGGAATACAATCGATTGCACTAGATCTAACCACTTCCGTAAATTTGTCTATGTCGGAGATTTCATCGGTTTTTTGGTTCACACTTTCTTCGAATTTTTCCCAGTCCGCGAGATCGAAGTGCCACTGTCTTCTTTTTGTTTGGAGCGGTGCTCTCTCACCCACTAGTGAAATTTCGATAGGAAAATGATCACTACACCTACAATCTTCATTCACAGACCATTCCAGTTTGTACGCCAGTTCTGTCGCAACGATTGTTAGGTCTATCGCGGATGTGACCCCGGTAGTAGGATTGAGTCTAGTTCCTTCTCCAGAGTTCAGCACTACTAGGTTGTTTTCAACGGCAAAAGATAAAACTGCTTTTCCCTTAGAATCCGATTTATAAGATCCCCAAGCATCGTGATGAGCATTGAGGTCTCCCATTAGAATCACTGGATATTCACTTGTGTTGAAAATGGTAAAAAGAGTGTTGTTCAGTTCTTCGATAGTAGTATTAGGGGGGAGGTAAAGGGATACCAAGGTGGCTAAGCATGGTGATCGAATTGTGGCCGCCACGGCCGGTATGGATGAATCAAGAATCAATTGTTCAGGAGCATATTCTGTCCGCACAGCTAGAGAAACACCACGGAATGCACTATTGATAGGATCTATACGGTTGAACCAAGTATACCGTTTCTTTAGGAAATTTCCCATGAAAGAACTGTTCTTATTTCGAGTTTCTTGTAGCGCAATGGCAATGGGTGGATTTTGGTGCACTAACATAAGTAATTCATCGTAGTTGCCTTGTAGACCGTTAATGTTCCATTGTAGGGCGAGTAGGCGGTTAGTTGTTTTGTTAATTTCACTTTCATTGGGAGTATTGGAGAGTTGTGAGTCAGTCATTGAATGTTCTAATCCGTTGTTGTTTACCTTTTGTTGGTCCATTACTAATGGTGACGGAAATTGTCATGCCAAGATCCGCCAATTGCTCCCTCAAAGATTTCGCTAGGGTTGTAGCTATCTTCTGACATGAAACTAGTGCGTTCGTTGATTGCTGTTACCTGTTGCGTATTGCCGATTGTTGCTGCTGAATTGTTGGTGTGTTGTTTGGAGATGGATCCAGTTGAAGGTAGTAGCTGTGCTGTTGATGGTCCTTTTTTCGAGGGTTGTTGTCCGTTGTCGATGGTAAGCTGTCGTTTGTGTTTTTTCTGATTACGCCGACGGTTGATAACTAAATGGTCCTCTTCTTCGTCACTTTTCTTGTTACCTTTTTCTCGTCCCTGTGATTTTACTTTAATTTTGCCCTGATTCTCAAAATCAATTTCATTTTCGCTAACCGATTCGTGATGCATCAGTGAGTTGAGTTTCTTCGTGAGCGTTTCCAGTTGTTGTTTGAGATATTCGATTTCACGATTCTTTTGCTGCATCATTTTGCCCAGTTCGATATCAGATTCACTTCGCGCAATTCGCTGCTGTGCCACGCCCGCATATGTGGTATTTCCATTTTTTACCATTTTTCGTGCCTCCTCGAAAGAGAGTCCCTTCATAACGTGAAGTCGTTGAACCTCTTTTTCCATTTGGTAAACAGGACAGATTCGTCTGAAAGATGCGTGATCGGGTTTTCGACATCTTACACAGAACTCCGGTTGTTCACATTGAGCATTTGTATCAAGTTGGTGCACCCCTCCACATCTGCCACAAACAGGCTTGTTTGTGCAACGTCGCTTGGTGTGGCCAATTTGCCAGCAATTATAACACATCATTGGTTCCGGAATATACTTTCTAGTTTTAACGACTAGAGGGCCGAATTTCAGTTGTTCGGGAGCTACCGTGCCACGTACCGTGATGATCAGTGTAGGAAGTGGGGTAACTTTTCCTTCAATTTTCTTCGTCATGCGGTAAACATGAGTTACTCCTTGCGGTCCAAGATATTCCATTAACTCGGTTTCCTGCATTTCAATCGCCTCCCAACATGAGACGACACACTTGGAAAAGTTTAGAGTCTGATGATATTCAATTTTAATTGGAGTTTGGTCCAACAGCTTCGTGATTGCAAGAAGCTTCCTGACTTGTTCCTCTTTTCGCACCTTCAGCACGTACCGTGTGCGATTAGCTTCGGTGTGAGCATGTTCGATCTCGCCTGCTGCCTGCTGGATTGTTTTTCCTACGATGAACGGGTTTTTCGGCAGATCGTGTCCCTCTGTTGCTTGAAGCACAAGGAATTGTGCTTGTCCGAAATCTCCATTTCTATCCATCCACAATGGCACTGTTTGTCCGTTGTTTGTTGTCCACTTCATGTTCAGGTCGGGCGGTACCGTACCGCCGGCCCTATCCGCCATCGCGGCAATTGAGCTAGCTTCACTCCGTAAGGGAAAAATAAGAACGGCACTCAAACACAACTTTTTCCGACGGAAAGTTGTTCAGTTCTACAACGTTTGTGAAAAATACTCCGATGACACTCTAGAAAACAAATCCGTTCGTGTCGAGCGCTTGTCAGCGAATGAATGATGACTAATGAATAGGTCAATTTATTTTTGCTTCCATGAGCTTAGACTAATATGATGTCTCGAAGGTAAAAGTTTTCCTAAAAGTTTGAAACAATACCCATCCTTGAACAATTTCTAAACCTGCGTGTTAGGTTCTGAAGAACCTAATAAAAACTGATGTCTTGAAAGAAAACATGCCGGTAAAAGCAACAGTACCAGTGGAGTAAAGAACCGCAGGTCTCTCGTCGTCTATGATTGCAGTGGTACTCTTCTATTCGTACATTTCAGCGGTACACTTCTATTCGTACTGCAGCGGTACTATTCGTATTGCAGTGGTACACTTTTGTTCGTACATTTCTATTTGTATGCAATTGAGGAAAAACTGCAATGCTGCTGTTGATGGTGATTGAAAGTTTATCTCATAAATATGATTGCCATAAATTCCTCAACAAGAATTGTAAATTTTTGCAACGGATATTCATTTAATTTTATCTTCGATATTCACTAAATAATCTTGACCGGATAGTATCGAAAGAGTAGATTCCTTAATATATACATTCATAGAAGAGTAAGAGCCTGCGAATGCTTGTGATTTTTTTTTGTTTATTTAGTGAGATTCGTACAGAATCTCTTTTACATTTCAAAATTGTTAGATGATATATGATTATTCTAAGCTTTACCATAATAAACGTATATTTACTGTCTCCGTAATACAGCGAATGTAGTTGTAGGCAAATAAAAAAAAATGTCAAGCAAAAAAAAAATGTAATTGTGGATTGCTACGATTTTTTGCTGGAACTTGTTGATAATTTTGTTTAAAATATTTTCTTCTGTTTGCTAATTGATGAACCTTTGTAAGGGCTTTCATATTATTCTGAAAGTAAGATCCATACTATAGATTTGATTTAATTACAGTTAAATAAGACAAAACCATTCATTATGATAACGTAAGTATTATTGGATTTGGTTTTTGAGGATATAGAGTTAATTCTGACTTTGATGCATTACGAGAAATTCTTTGTGCTTCTTCAACAAGCACGATATGCTTGTGCCTTGTCAAATACATATTTTTTGCACAAAAAAAATACTACAGGCATAATATCGCCAAATATAAATGATATTCTTTTGAGTGTTGTTGAATATATTCCAAAAATTGATTTCCAGGGAGGCTGAAAATAAAAATACGTACAGTCGCTGAGCAAACACATTGATTCCGTCTGCAGACTCTGTATATTTTGTAACAAAAAATCCCCTATTTACAGTGTTTAGTTCCACGTCACCATTTCATACAACCCTAGGGCTGTATACCTTGTAGTATTTCTTTCATGTTTGGAAAATTTAGTTCCAGCCAACCTTTCGTAGTTTTCATGGAAATTTTTTTTAAAAAAAATGAACATTTTGATAATATTTTAAAATTTACTTCTACATTTTTTTTGAAGAAACAAAATTATTATCTAAAACTTCGCCGAAGACGTTACACCGTTGAAACGAACCATTGCGGATTTGAACATAATTTGTAATTACCTATCAATACCATTTTAACATAAACTAGTCGTAATTGAAAAAAAAAATAGAGCACAAAAGGACATGTTAGCCCATAGGAACATCGAAGCTTCGGCCAAATAGAAAATGACAATGAAAAAGAGAAATTGGAGAGATTGTGTATGAGACACGACCGCAAGATCAACATAGGATTACGACAGCCTGTTTCATGTCAACGTATAACAAGGTTAGGGAATACGATTGTGGTTAATCAATTTGATGGTTTGAATTTCAATAATATATTTTTTTTTCAACTCTGTCTTTTTTATGAAAAGCGTTATTATTAAATAACGAATAAAAATAAAGCACTATTTTACTTACAGTTATCTACACAAAGTGAATGTAAAATGCGAGAGACAAATGCCTATGTCTCGATTGAATGATGTTCTACTTAGGGGCCATCCACATACCACGTGGGCAGCTTTGGGGGAGGGGGGGGGGTCTGTGTGATGTCCACGGTCAATACGAAATTTTTAAAATTAATATGGGCAGTTGTCCAGGGGGGGAGGGGTTTAAATCGTTAAAAAACTGTCCACGTGATATGTGGATGGTCTTTTACGCTTTAATATAGAAATGGTTTTATGTGCAGATATTTGCAGATTTTGTAGATATCTGTTAGCATACACAGAGGTATTCTCACTAAAGTGATTCACAGAAGTGGTGTGCATTGTTGAGATACATTCGTTAGCATTCGAAGAGCAAACAGGCGTTAAGGGCGGCTGAATTCCTTTTTTTTAGTTTCGAGATGCAAAGTAAACAACGCAATCTACTTTACTACCTAGATGCTTCCCTCATTTAATATAAAAACTGGAACGCGCAAAAATTGGTCGACTTTAAATTGGTGCATTTCTGTTAAAAATGCATTTAAAAAAACAGGAAATGTTGCATTTGGAAGTTGAATTTGTATACAATGGTTGCTAAAATGAGTTTTCACCGGATTCTCTCCAGTTTTCAAAATGGCGTCCAAGCAAGAGGAACAGCGTGTCAAAATTTTGCTCGCGCAGCAAGAGAATCCGACGTTTTCGTACGCCAGATTGGCAAAATTGCTGGATGTGGCCAAATCGACCGTAACATATATTTAAGAAACGTTCGAGGAGCGTCTGTCGACCGCCAGGAAGCCTGGAAACGGCGGCAATCGTTAATTGGACGTGGCAGCGACGATGAAGTATGTGGTAGCGAATTATAAGCGGAATCCTAACCTCTCCATCAAATACGTCACTGGCAAGCTCATTATCTCTGAGGAGAAATGACAAACCTGGTTTACATCTTTCTAAGCTATTATAAAGCGGATTTCAGCTGAACTAAAGCTTGATAAGCTATTACTCAACCAAACTGTTTGTTGGACTTGAAGTCCTTCGGAAATAAAGCTGAAATACAGTTGTTGGTAAATCACCTCTCCACCATCAAAAGAACAAACGGAAGGTTATATGCAAAGCCACGATCGCGATTGAATAATCTTTCATATGATTGACGCTAAGATTACTATAGACTATCTTGTATCAATATGTTTATGTCAAAACTTTCCTTCAACTGTAATAAATAAAACTCTCTGGAAATAATGAGGCGGCTCTAAGAAGTTCCTAGATGGCATTTGGGATCAATTTACAATCTGTGAATATATTCTCGGTTCCGGAAAGACTTCTAGTTAATAGTATTTGTCATTTTTAGGTTGGTTTTCAGAAATCAGAAAAGACCATCTTGGATTTCAAAATGGCACCTAAAAACAGTTTTTTACTTCTGGGCATAATTTCGGGTCCAGAAATATCAGGGGTGGATTTTAAGTCTCTGGTCATCATCCCGATTCCGGAAGTACTCATATTAGATGATATTTGGCCATTTTAGGCTTTTTCCAGAAACCGTAGGTCACCATCCTCAATTCCAAATTGGCGTCTGAGGTGATTTTCGGTTTCTGGGTACAATTCTGGTTCCGAAAATATCCATTTCAGGTGGTATTTGGTCATTTTTGGGTGGTTGACCAGAAACTGGAACTCCTCATCATGGAATTCAAAATAGTGTCTGGGGTCGACTACCGGCCTCTGGATACCATCTTGGTTCCAAAACTTCACCTAATTGGATAGTATTGAGCCTTGTTTGCAGCTCTGATAGGTCGAAATCTGTGTTCAAAACAAGACATTCCTGAATAGTACAATAGTTGGCCTTACGTAGACGCGTAGCTATATTTCCATTCGATTGCTGTGAGAACGAGGGAAACCCTTGAAAACTGACTGAGTTTTAGGCATTTTAAATTTGACAATTTTTGTGACACACTCGATGTTTTCGGTATTTCAATTTGCACCTTTTATTCAGACGTAATTCTTCCTCAAAAAAAAAATTAAAATAACATTTCGAAAGCTGACAAATCTGCTTCAAGCTAATCCAATGTAAAAACTGAACAATTATTATGTTATGGTTTTCGCACAATTTTTTAATCAGTAAAAACATTGTACGAATTAAAACGTAATTATAAATTAAGGCTCTAACTTTTGTGTGTACTATGGTTTAAGGTGTCATTTGATGGATGATTATTTTTGATGTTTGATTTGGCCACATTTAGTAGCCTCTAGAAGTGTAGCAGCTAATTATACATCAGGATTCAGATGATTTTGATTATGTGTCCTCCGGCAAAACAATAGATTTCTATCAATATAACACTGGTTTTGGAACCATTAGTTGTTTCCAATCATTCCTGCTTACAATTGCGGATATGTACTGACATTCATCGACTGCGTTGATAACTAAGCCCGTGCCAACCGACAATAATTGGATCAATTGACGCCTTGTAATGCAATTAGAGCTTCGGATAATGTGCCGTCACAAGCAAATATATTGCCTATTGCCAAAGCCTTGAGGAGTGCTAATAAATCATGCAAGTAGCAATAACTAATTGTCAGTCGTAATATTACTGTCACGAACAACAAAGAATTTTTTATTGTTGTTGTACAGCACTCTACCCAATCTACCGGTGATTGATAATGCTGATCTTCAAAAGAAAATCCAATCGCGACACCGCTAACCACTTCGACATTAGCGATAGTCTACATTGACTACCCCGTACTAGTTGTGAAAATCTCGATTTACAACCTCGGATTATGTGCACCAATAATCACTGTAGACCTAGACAGGGATGATTTGACGTTTGTACAGTTTCCGGAAAGGGATGCACATGTGCCTTGGATTCCAGATGATAGCGGCTTTCTTTGAGTCGCCCGCGCAAGTCCTGTGGAGAAAGTACATACTCAATTTATTGAGAGCGCAACCGAACGATTGGTCCTGGTGGATTATGATGATTCAATTCAGCTCTTATCTATCATAACAGAGCTTGAGTGTTTGCTGATTGTAAATGTTTGCTGAATACAACTGTCAGCTACTTTATATTTATCACATTGATTGTTAGTGGTTGTAGATGGCAGAAAAAAAACAACAATTGATAGAACAAGATTTTTCGAGTCGTCTGTTACCGGGTGATTTCTAATGGCAGTTGGTAACTGGATTTGTTTTGCCGATTTTGGGCTACCTCAGATTTGCTACCATAGAGATTACAACTAATTAACCGAACGCAAAATAATACACAAGGTTATCGAAGCTTATTGCTCCGAAAGAAAGAAATAAGGTCCTACTGATACGGAATTCAAGTCAAAACAACATTTCGTATCTTTCTAGAACAAACTGTGACATCACTGTTCAGCCGCTTTTCAGCTGATTAAGAAAAAAAAACAACTACTTTCAAATTGCAACGTCTTTTTTGTTCGCGCTTGCGTTTGACAACAAGCTTTTGTCGTCCCTCTTTTCGACCGGCGACGGCCCTGGGTCAACAAGGTTTACTAAAGCCTTTATTCCAATAAGTGCTTGTCTAGCCGGAATTAAGTAGGGCAATCTGACCGTATCTCAGTGTACAGTTTTGTTCCATTCTATACCCGAAGCAGTTGTTTTCGGAAGCTGCCTACACTAATTCGGACAATCAGCGTTATTCTGTTTAAACTAAATTAGCGATTCTTGCTTGGCGATAACGACCAAGATAGCCAAGCAAGTCCGGCTGAGCTGAATGTCAGTTTTCGTTCTGTTCCCGTCGCTTGTACGAATACAAACCGACGACAGACGCATGATTAGTTCATTTCGTAAGCCAGTGAATGAATTAAGTTAGTGTGGCTGTCAAAAGCTGGATTGCAGCGGGCGATGATCGCATTAAACCAGATCCAGTTGCTTGGATGATCGTGACCGTCTATCTGTTTTCTCTGTTGGAAGATCGGACTTGTCACTGACCTTTTCCTAGTAGTAGGAAGGTAATACCTACGCACTCTTGAATAGTATTGTACTTAAATTGAATAATACTGCGCTAGATAAAGGTGCACGTATAATGAGCGAATTCTAAGCGATAGCGTACGTATGCGGACAAATAAATGCCATTATTGACAGGGTGAAATGACTCAGCAATGATTGAACTGAAGAAATGTTTGTTCTCGACCAGAGTTGCGTTGGTTAGTCACTTTAAACTCAACTAGAATCAGCTCTTCTTTTTCAACCAAGAATTAGTGTAAGGATTCTTTGAGAAATTCAAAACCCAAACCTATGCTAACCTAAAAATTTACAATGATAATAAAATTGTTTTGATCCATGTCAAACCAAATCAGGTACATAGGATTGTTTTTTCTATGAGTAAAGTACAGTAAAGTATCTAGTGTGTACGCTTTAATTTCTGTTTGTAAACATAGTCGTCTAGAGTTTAGCCACAGCAACTTTTTTAGAGTGACAAGTCATTGTGACTTTTTACCTTGAGGCAACAGACTTCGGGAGCACGTGAAATGCAACTAGCTAAGCCATGCATACAGAAGAGAGTGGTTTGAGGTCTGCGGCTTGATTCTCTTCCAGAGGAAGAACAAAATTGTTTTATATATTTAGAAATAAAAAAAATAAATAGGCAGTTTGTGTTTGACAGAGCCACTTGGGTAAATTTTTATTTGTAAAACTTTTTTTTGCAGCAACAATTTTGAGCTGTTACTCTCTTTTCAATGGATAACAGGTAAATAAAAGCACGAATGAACAAGTAATATAACTGAGTGATAACCATTGAAATTGAACATAATTGCGTCCCCTGTTTCGATTTTCGATTTTCCTTTTATACCCCTATAGACCTATAGACGTAGTTCTACGTCAAAAAATCATTCTTTTCAAAGCACTTTGTGTATTACGATGTGCTGCATATCGATAAAATCACACAAATTCTAACACCGAAATAGAACAAACATCATTAGAGGCGAGGCTCGAAATTCTTTAAAATAAAACAAAACAATGTTCAGCAGAGTAATATCCGGGTACACAAAATGAGGGAGTTAGTTTAAGGATTCAAAATATGAATATATTTACAGAATGCAAATAGTTGATAGGCCGTAAAATTATACAGTGTGAAAATTTATTGAATTCATTAGACGTCGATTCAAACTACTTTGAATCAAAAGTTTAACAGGTCCCAACAATTAGAAAACTCATCAATTTTATCATGTTATGCATATAAAAAATTCCAAAAACTGGCTGTTACTTAAAATGAGATCAAACGATTGTAACCTCAACGATCGTTCATTTCAGTACTGAACACAGATGCTCGCAACGATCCAAGCGTAGTAATTTTACAAGACTATAGCACTTCTCGACTCAAATAGACACTTTCAACGATCAAATTATATTTAAATCTAATTGGCTTAAATCAATCAACGCCCCCTCCCACTCTTAAAGACAACACCAAGCGCCAATCGCCGGTACTCCACGTGGAGTGTCTTTTACCACCATCCGTTCTCTGAAACTGGAATCAGAACGGCTCTTATCGACGATATTTTCGTTGATCATTTTGTTTTGACTTTCTCAGGTGCGCATTTTAAAGCTTCACTTCTGGGGAATACCCAGGCTGAATGTATCCATTTCCTACTACTATAGAAAGTGAAAATGATCATCGATCAAATAAAATTTGTACGCCTCAAGCAGATGATCCAATTTGTGCAAACAGAAAAGTTGGAGTGCATCCCTTCGCAGTGCAGTGAAAGGATGAAAATCCCCGAAAACAGGCCCGCGGCCGCACTTAAACACCAAACCAGATTGTTTCGCGGCTCCGTCATAGGGCACATATTTGCACAGTTTTGGCATATCAAACATTGAAAATCGATCGGCTTGTGTGTACACCAGAGGCGGCTTACGTTAAGCAAAAACGGATATATGTTACTGGGGTATTGTTTGGTCTGCGATCAACAGCACAATTTCGGTTGGTTTTACCCCGGTACATCAATATGCCACAGCGGTGGTACGTCATCCGTGACTAACAACATTCTTCGGTTTTGTTATCGGGTTCTGCTCTGTCACAATTATGCAAAAATCGGCGCAGGCAGATGCGTGGCATTCCTCGCCCAGAATAAATATTTATGTTAAGTGAATTCTTTGGAAACCGAAAACTATGGCTTGACAATTGAGTAATTTGTTTAGATGACGACTTGTGGCTGTGAATATTGGGTACGACGTGCAGTGCAAATTGCAACTCGGTGAAATGTATTATTAGGTTAAAAAGTGAAATTTAAATGTGAACATATTCTGGTATAGTCTCAGCTTGTTAATTGATCGTAGATATTTTTGCAATTGTAGTAAATGTCAAAATGATTGAGTTTGAGTTAAGGTCTTGATAAAAACAATTTTCAAGATGTCCGAAAATAATTGTCAGTTATTTTCTATAATATGAAAACAAAAATTCTGACTCACAATTTCTCAGCACCGTTCGGAATAAAAGTAATGCATGTAAAAACCTCTGAAAACTTATCCTCATTTTTGCATTACCCTAGCAAACATGAGTATATGAGTTATAACCTACCTTTTTCCGAGTCTTGTGCCTTTGAAAATTCAAAGCCGGTCATTTAAGGAAAAGGTGAAAATCAAAGCTTGCCAGGATGCAGGCCTATATACCATCTCACCGACTCTCTTTAGCCTCACTTTTCAGACAGTTTGTGGTAACTTTGTTTACGTTTTCGATTTTTTGCTTTTTTCTAGTGGAGAAATCGTGTGCGTAGTGGAAATGCTGCTCAATTTATAATTGTTCTTAGTGTACTGTCATCTCACGCTCAACATTTAAAGGGCTTTTTGGTCACAATTGAAATGATTTGCTATAATTGAGAAGTAAACTACATCGCCTGGAGGTAAACAAAGTTGCCAGTATCTGTCAAACTCAGATACGTGACATCACCGTGCGATGGTCTATACGAGATAGAGCGGATAATTCATCGAGCACACACGGCTGTTGAAAATTGTTGTTGACATAAACAGAATTGCTTCAAATTCACAGAAAAATACGTATTTCGTACCGACCGAGTGAAAGAACGTCATTATTCTGATTGAAAAAAGTTCAAATTTGAAGAAAAACTGGAAGGTGCTACTTTTATTTCGCTCAATGTATTTCAAAATACAGATGTCAAGAAAATATAACAGTGATTCCAAACCTGTATTTTGAGATAGATTTGAAATGTCCCTGACCGACACTCTACCAAAAAGCCAAACGATCTATTGGTTCAATTGAAAAATGCAATCAATCAAACAACTCAACACGAAGACAAAAATGCAGTTTAATTAATAACACAGCTAAAATTTTGAATTTGTTGCTATTGCTGTTACAAAAAGGTAGATGTAATTAAGGGCTTATATGCCTTTTTAGTTTTAAAACAATCGAAAATTTTTTTATTGCATTATCTCATAGTATAACATCTTGAGAACATTTTTACAAATTTTCAAAAAGATATGAGTAATAAAGAGAGAGTTAGAGCGATTAGCAGCGCGCCTTGCCACGGCCGCATAAGCTAAAACTTTACACGCGTTTATCTCGAAATTGTGTTTCTCAAAAAATGACTTTGCCGTGTATACGATTGCAATGAAACTACTGAGCCGATTTTCTTAATCTTTTTTTTCAAATGGTCGTCGAACAATCGTTTTTGAATACATAAAGTTTAACCCTCTAGTGCCCAATGCCGCCATTTGGGCACTAGAGGGTTAACTTTGCTTGTTGTTTTTTTTTCGGGGAAAGCGTTCCAGTTTGCTCTGAAAATAAAATACTTACAAAAACAATCGTTCAGATACTTGGCACACTTCTAAACTAATGAAACAGTTCAAGTTTTTGTATTTCAGTTGATCTACTGCGTCACTATCGTAAACACCGCAAACCTCTGCCGAAAAAAGCGCTTCGGGTAAACGGCCATTACCCCCCAAACAATTGCTATTTCCTGTATCTGGCCAAAACACATAGGGTAACCGCTCCATTATTCATCTCAACAGCTAGCTGCACCTATATTCATCTTATTTCTCTCATTTGTCCAATTTACTGTCAAATTTCTACAAATTTTTGGAAGTAAATCTATTTGCTTCTCGACTTTGTCAACTGGTTGAAAGTTTTACGTTGAAAATGTGGTAAAATTTGACGATAAATTGATCAAAAAGGCGTGATTAGATGAATATAGGTACTGAGATGAATATAGGAGCGATTACTCTACCTTACACCGCATAGTGGTCCAATAAGGCAAAAAGTGGAACTTAATTCCATAGCGCCTTTCACGTTAATCCTAGCGCAATAGTGTCTTCGGAACAATTGTTTGTATGAATGACTCGCATAATCGCAAATTGTCAATAATTATGAAAAGTTTACTGTACTAAAAATAAAAAAAACTAACTTTTTTGTGTTAAGAGATAGAATGGTTTAATAAAAAAAAGTTATAGAAGATTCAAAAATATGAAACTTTTTTGAACAAATAAAAATCCTATCGTCATTGGTACATAAAGTATATAATATATGGAACTTACTTAAAAAAATTAGTTTTTTGTACCTAACTTTTGTTAGTTGCATGTTACTCGAAAGTGTTGTTCGGGTGAATTATTAGGGCACATAAAACACACATTTTTGCTAAAGAGCATAAATCTCCAGGACTTTTCCTTACAAAGTTGTATCATATTTTTGCTTATTTTTTCGGTTGTTTCAAGAACGTATAAGTCAAAAAGGCGCAAGTGGAATTATGATGTCAATACTTTAACTTAAAGTTAAGCTCAAATACTACAAACTCTTGTGGGTTCTACTTGTCTCAATCCACCCATATTAGTGTACGGCGAGCATATGTTACAGTTGGTTTTCATATATTTAAAATACTAACATTTTGTGTTTAGAGATAGAGGAATGGTTTATTTGGCAAAGTTTTAGAACTTGCAAAAATATGAAACTTTGTTGAACAAACGAAATTCCTATCTTCATTGAGTACAGAGTTAGAGAGCATTTAAAGTAAAAGTTACTCAAAAGTTAGTTTTTGTACTTAATTTTTGTTAGTTACATTTTACAAGAAAAGGTTGTTTTCAAGAAGCATTTGGGCATATAGAATACACGTTTTTTATGAATACCACACATCGCTAGGACTTTTCCTTACATAGTTATAGCATATTTTAGCTTACTTTTTCGATAACTTTGACAAAATAAAGAGTGGTAGATTGGGACGGATGGAACTTACAACAGTTTTGAGTACTCGAGCTAAACATGGAGAAAAAGTATAGACATCATGATTCCACTTACCCTTTTCTACCTTATACGGTCTTGAAATTATCGATAAAATATGCTAAAATATGCTATAACTTTGTTAGGAAAAGTCCTAGCGATGTGCGGTCTTCAACGAAAACTTGTATTTTATGTACCCAAATGCTTCTTTATAACAACGTTTTCTTGTAAAATGTAACTAACAAAGTTAAGTACAAAATACTAACTTTTATGTAACTTTTACATTAAATACTCTGTAACTCTGTACTCAATGAAGATAGGAATTTTATTTGTTCAGCAAAGTTTCATATTTTCTAAGTCCCAAAACTTTGCCAAATGAATCATTCCTCTCTACGAGACATATTCTACGTCTTTTGCACACACGCTTTCGAAATACTCTTTATCCTACCCACACTCGCCGGAGCAACAGCTAACATGCACCGGCACGCAAAAACTCTTTTGTCTTGCTACTCAGCGCCTGTAAAATAGTACGCAAGGTCCTGCTTGCGAGTAGGAGTACTCGACTAAAACTGCTCGACTAGGAGGAGTGCTTGAAAAAATGTGCTCGAGAACGAAAATGCTTTCTTCATCCACCCAGTTTTGCTTTTTGCACCAACAGCCGATAGTAGGGCGAAGAATCTATGAAGTATCGCATATTGGAAAGTGTGACTGCTTTGGTAAGTATTTTACAGCAGTCTAATACAAAATGAGCCGAAAACCGCTGCCGAAGTAGTCCGATACTCTATTCGAAATAATTTTTGTTCCTCCGTAGACGAGAGTGTGTACATATGATTTCGGAAGCAAATGCGAGCAAGGAAGATAGTGAAAAAGAACAAGGAATAGCTTTAATGGAGAATACTCTAATGTGTGATATCGGTAGTAACACGAACGTCACTTGAGGTGTTGCAAGCTGTTTTGAGCAAAACTAGCAACACTGGTCTGGAACTGGCAGATTTTGGCTTTTAGAGTAGTTTACCGGGATCTTTCTGCCGATTTTTTTTGAGCTGTTCACAGAGCTGTACAATGTGCTTCCGTAATGCTTCTTGTTTCGACGCCATTAAAATAGAACTGGAAATACTTTTACTTACCAAAAAAGAGATAGAGAGAACTTACATATATACTAACCAATTTTACTTTGAACGTGTTGGTTGTTGAGTAAAAGAAACCTCAAAAAGAAATTCAAACTTTAGTTACACCCATTACTTAGCATCGACAAATAAGTGGATGAAAACTGCAAATAATCTAAAAATAAAACCAGTACGCTGAAGGGAATGCTCAAGCTGTGGATAATGAACTGTTAACAAAAGTTCAGAGACGCTCAGATTAAAAACTCAAAAAGAAATCTATTCGAATCGAAAGAAAAATGAGTAGGATAGGGAATGTGAAAATTGAATGGAATATTGTTATTCAAGAATTTAAAATCATATTGGAACACTTATAGTAGCTAAAAATGTTTTGTGCACTAATAACTTAAAATTCACTAACAATTTACAGAGCGCACCAAAAAAGCAAGGTGTTGACAAGCGGAAACAGTTAAATTTCTATTATATTATACAAAACTGAAGTGAAAGGAAAGTTATAGAAGAATGTTGTTGCTTTTATTAAAATTTGAGTTTTTCTATAGTGTTACGGCTATGAACATATCGTATATTCCTTTTGAAGTTTGCCGCGTAGTCTCGAGTCCCCTGTCTTGAAACAAATGATTTATTCAACAACAGAATTTATTTAAACAGGTTACTAAAACATTATTCAATGTAGACTATAATAACGCATGTACCGTAGTCGTGTTCAAAAGAATTTAAATATTTTCGATCAACAGTATTGATCATAAATGAATCAGCGAACATTATGTAGGTAATGCATATTCTATTTTCCACTGATTGACAAATAGGAAACCGTTTAAAAAGAGTGGTGCATTAGAAGTAAAACGTAATGTTTCACCACGAAAATTGTCGCACGCGAAGAATTTTATATTATAAGCATCAAATCGTTGATCTAATGTTGTTTCTTATTTTCTGGGAATTATTCGATACCCGATAATCACTAATTTTTTTCTTAACATAAATCAGAGTCATTCTGCAACATTTTTCATTTTCAAGTTTTTTTTGTGTCAACAATGTTTTGATAAGATAGCAATTACAACTTGATCATAACCTGTTTTCAACGTTTTTTGGCGTATTGGTACCTGAAATGACAACTGACATTCTAACAAGCTGACTTGTTTTCAAGTTATGTAATACTTCTTATAGTAACGTTTGTATTAAATAAACAAACAAAAATTGTCGATTTATCCTGGGTTTACATTCACATGCACTTACGAAACTGCCCATGCAGCATCAGTCTTAGTAACCCATAAGTCAGTAAGAAAATTTGACAGCTCTAATCGTGATGGTGAAAACTGTGAAGCTACTCCGTTCAGAAGTGTGCGCGTTCAAAGAACAGTATTCCGTCACGTCAAAAACGGACATCGTGCGGCACTTTGTGGACGCCGGATACGCTAGTTCCGGAATCTCATCTTGGCACAATTCGACAACAATCAGAGCATTGAAAGAAAGCTCGGTTCCAGACGGCCGACGACCCTGAGCGACAAGAACGACCCTGAGGAAAAGTAGCTAGTGTACCTGACGAAAGTAGACATACATGTCAGGAGTTGCAGGCAGAGACGCAACGGCTGAATAAGATGGTCAAGTCGATTTTCCCGGTGAATCGCGACGTGGCGGTAGTGATGAATGACGAGACCTATCTCACCCTGGATGGCAACGACTGGCAGGGCACTTCGTATGTACCTCCCCCACGAAGAAAGTGAGCTCCAAGGTGAAGTTCATTTCACATACCAAGTTCCCCAAGAAGGTGCTGTTGTGACTAACAATCGGCGAGAAGGGGATGCCAAAGCAGCTCTTCTTTCACTCAGGACTAACCTGCCAGAAGCTGCGTCGTTTATCAAGAAATACCATTAAGGCGAAGACGCGGCCAGAGGGTTTGGCGTCTACCCACTGCTTGAAGCGATCGTTGAAGGAGATGGAGCGGCTGAATATCGTTGTGGTCCCAAATCGAAGAACCCGACAAACATCCCCAAACCTCGCCAAACGCAATGAATAAATAAGCTGATAAAAACAGTAAACTACTAATAGCTTGAAACTAAAATTAAAATCAGTACCCTGAAGATAATTCTCAAGCTGCGGGTTATACACTTTTAATACAACTCATATAAGGCGCATACTCATGAACTAGAAACAGCTAAACATCTAAAAAATAGTAATAGTAGAAACATTTTTCGCACGAAAAATTGTGATTAATAGAAAAGAAATCTTATGATTGAAAAAACGACAAATACTTTGACATATTCTCGATGACAACATTGTACGTTAAAAAAAATGCGTCAATATTGGGATAAAATGGATGTTTTAGTGTTCAAAGCAGTTAGCATGGTATATTTTGCTGTAAAACTGTTATATGCCTTTTAAACGATTTGTTAAACTGAGTTATTAAACATGAAACACAAAAGTGATCTAATACTATGGAGGAACAGTACGTAGGATTTTCATCAGTTTTTTCAACAGAACACTTAGGTTTTTTTCTTTGTTAGAGAGACTTTTAGCTTTTGGCTGGGTCGTCTTTAGACATTTTTTTAATGTATGCTCATTTTGTGACAACAATTCCAAATTATATATTTATAAACCATCAAAAATCAATTTTGTGTATTGTTGGTTTTTGATATAGAAGAAAAGCCTCTTGCTTTAAAAGTGGCATTCTCCCTTCTCCAGCTTTACCATCATATAAACTCGTATTGAGCGAATCGAGTGTTAACTTTCAAAATTTTCATAATTTGGTGGATCGCCAACAGTCTAATGTATTAAGGCATGCGCATTGAAATAATGATAAGTTAAAAAGGAAATATTCGGAGTTTGCAGAAGAAGACTGTGAAATTTTGCATAACGTTGATAATTGGAAATATTGGCATTGGCAGAATGTTATTAGGCCACCCCAAATGTGTTATATTTTACATGGTGCTAATGATTAATAAACTGATTGCTTGGTTTCGCAGGGCACTTATAACATAGTTTATAAAACCCGTTGCGATACCGGAAAAAATTGTTCAGATGGCAGAAAATCGAATCAAAATTGAACAAAAATCTATATGGGCCAAAAAATAAAGAAGATGTTTGTAACATAATAATTTAGTGTTCGCTTTTTTCGCGAAAAAATATAAACAACCCAGACACGCCTAAGTTAGTAGCAAACACCAGAAAAACAGAATTATTTTAAAACAAGTTCTATTTTTCGTCACGTTTCAGCACACGCCATCGGGAATCTGATCCGATCGAGAGGAATAACTTCTGAGGTTATTAATTGCCAAACGTTCAACAAACGTGGGCACCAGCTGCCAGTAGCAGGTAGTGCTTCATTTCTCTTTCGAAAAGGCTCTTGACGGAAACCCCAAGCTCAACAGCAGCAGCAGCGCCAGTAAAAAACAGCGACAACGGCAGCGCAAGGATGTGATAATATGGAGAATAAACCTGTTTGTTTTGCCGGCGCCGTCCCTCGTGTGCCAATGGTCTTTTACACGCGTATCTTACGACTTCTCCTGCTACAGCTGGATCTACCGGAAGACTTGGATCTTAGTGGTAGCAAATTCCAGTAAGCGAGAAACTTGCATACTAGCGGCGAAAAAATATAGACACTAGGAGCGTCTCACGCGTCGTTACGCAAAGTCATCCGGCGACGACGATATGATCTCCCGGTGCGGCAGCGTCGAATACTGGAATCTGGAACAGTTAATCTAATTCGCGTGAGGAAGTGCACGCGAAGACTACTTCCCCCGGTGCGAAAACGACTGCGGCAATGTGAACCTGCCACCGGAGGCAGAGGAGAACGCACTCATTGAGCAACATTTAAATTAGTTTAGTGGCTACGCAAATTATCATCAGTTAGCGCGTCGATCGGATTCGCTTTACTGCGGGAAGCTGATGGCGATGATGATTATGATGAGGATGATGAATGCGAGCGAAGCAAGTTAATAAACATAAACTACGAGTGCCTTCGGGGGAAAAGAACAAACGCTTTTTGTGTCTTCTAATCTTAAAGTGAAATTCATCATCCCGAGCAGTGAGAAGAGAGGAAAAAAACAACAACAAAACAGCAGAAACCAGCGATGCAATTAATATTAACGCGTGAATACTTATTAACCGACGGGTGCACGAATTCAGTCACATCCGTGCAGGAAAGGAATATTTTAAAGATTATCACTGTGAGTACTGAAATTCCGGGCGGATCGTAGTTTGCTTTTGTTGGGATGATTCCTGCATTTTGTGATTGGCCTGACGCGAGTGTGGAAGTGTAACAAAATACAGCTCAGCTCGAAACTTCTTTGTGTCACGTCACTGAAAGGGCTCGCACTGGTGAATGTTTTTAATTTTATGTATTGTCAACAAAAAAAAAAAGGAAACGTTGAGTTTTGTTTTGATTGTCGTCTCCATTGACCCGGTCAGGATAGGATACAAATATGACACCGAAAGAATGGTTGGCGTTGGCGGCTTTCTACGCTGCCTATCTGTTCTTCGGGGCTTGCGTATTTTATCACAACGAGCACGCCATGGAGACAGAACGCCGCGCCGAGGAACTGGCCGAACGGATTGAAATGAATGGTGAGCATAACTGTTTCAGTGCTATGAGTGAAGTTCGTTATCGATTAAGTAATGCATATTGAACTTTTCAAATAACAATTCTAGTTTACACAATTTATCTTTTACATGTTTTCGAATTACTATTAAAAATATTGGAATAATAATTTTGGCATTTAGGCATTTTGGCCAAAAAGTATTCAAATGATTTATTTGAAAAACTGATGTTTTCCCAATTTTAAAATCAAAAAATTTTATACACATCAATCTAGCTCAAAGGTTTACTTGAATGAAGAACTCGCTAACTACTAAAACTATATAAATAACTATGCACTATCCCACCGCCGACATAGGTGTCGATGGTTGTGAGGTGGCGTGATCCACTCACAACCAACCCAAACTGGTCTAAATTCAATCCTAGCCGACACCGGAAGATTTTCTGAGGCGAAAAATCTCTGGGATCACGCCTTCCATCGCATGAGGAAGTAAAGCCGTTGGCGCCGGTCCGTTAATAAACGGGTCGTGAGTTAGGGTCCTGGGTGTGGAGTCGCCTCCCTGGGCGTCGGTGATTGGCCACAACAGTGGCGGAACTAGACCGACGGAAAATAAGCGAGAATAAAAAAAAACTATGCACTGTAATGCTGCACAATCGAGGAGTGAAATAATCATTCAGCACTGTTTTTCCCGAACGCTAATCACTAACTGTCTCTGTCTGTACATTGTCTTTCTATTAAAAATAGAAACTGCCACAAAATCATGTTTGTTACATATCGATGTCACGACAAAACTGGACTATACAAGTTGCTTGCTGTGGCTTCTTGTAGGGTAAATATGTATAAAACGCCCCCCGGGGCATAACGCCCCAGTCCATTTATTCGGAAACACACAAAAAATAAGACATGAGACTATTGGGAATCCGTAGCGGGTCATAGGACCAACCTTCTGTGCAATTTTGATAATTGTCACTAGCAGCAAAAAATAAACAAAAATCAATTTTGATTTGAGCTGCTTCAGATCTAATTTCTTGCAGCGTTTCCGTAACGTTTTTTCACTAATGTATAAAGTTTATTACCTAGTTTTTGTACTTATATATCTCAAACGAACCTCTAAGCAGCTGTATCTAGTGAAGGAACGATAATAATTGTATAATTTGCTTAAGTATTCAATGCTTTCTGCTACACTACAGCTCCCGGGTAATATGCCCCACCGCTAGCCCGGCTGATTTGTTCATTGCTTTACCGTTTGCTTCTGAGACTTCAAGCGCTGTTTCACTTCGCATGCTAAGCTGGCATATGTAGCTACTGCATGGGGCATATTATACTGCATCTGGGGCGTTTTGTCCCGGTAGAATGAAAAGCTTGAAATTTAGTCATATTTTTTATTACAATTATGGCATTTTTGGGTAACAGTAATAACAAAACAAAATAATAGCAGTGCATTACCAACTAAATAGTGTATCCAACTGCATGAAAGATTTGTTGTTTGTGATAAACATAGCTACAGTATTGACGATGTTCCTTAGGGGGGGCGTATTTTACCTGTTTACCCTAATGACGTAAGTGTGAAGACTTGTTTGCTAGACCAACAACATCGCCCTGAGGCGGAATCTTGAATTATGAATGAGATTTTTCTTGTTCTAATTATCAAAATACGATCGCGACAAATTAAGAAAGGAATCAAAAGATTAAGATAAGTGTCATTTATTTTCATTAATCAAATGGTGTTATATTTAATCCACCTAGAAGGGAGGGTAACAACTAGTTTTTCTGAATATGTGTTTGGATCCACCGCTAAGTCTTTGGACGGAAATAAATATAAATGATAAGTGCCATTTTTGTCATTTCGAATGTCATTAGCATTTTTGATATTTTTACCTTTTTAAATATTTTTGATATATTTTACTTTTTCAATTTTGATTTTTTTTTCACTTGAATTTGATTTTTCAAGACTGAGTGTCGTTTGAATAAAATGCCGTATTCCCAAGTTCTAATTTTTTCTTCAATACCCTTATAGCCATCTTTAAGACTCGAAAATTTTTCGTTTTGAAAGATGGAATCTCTTTTCGGTAGCTTCAGCATCTTATTCTGCTCTCATGCGTCAAAGTGAGCATAAACCGGAATTTGGCTGCCAACCAGTTTTCTTGTACTGTGCTCTCATTACTGGTTTAGTTTCTCTCTCAATTTGTTTATGAATTTGCTCAGAAACTTTGCTTGTACTCTCGAATAACTGTTTCGGGTGGCCAACAGGTGCAAATGTGGCTTACCTCGACAGAAACAGCCCAAATACTGCGCAGCCTTCGAGAGCCCATACTGCGAATTTGGGCTGCAACGCAGGTTTAACCGCAGATGTGACTTTCGTGTGCAGCAGAGTTATTTATTAAGTTATTAGGTATGTTTGCATTACTTCAGTTAAAAATATGCAATGCTGAATAATGTCGAAGAGAACAATCGAAATACTCCCTCTATCTGTATCTCTCTCTTTTTTGGTATTTCTCATTATCAATTTTATTGATTCCGACGTATACAACACTTTTTGAAACGAAGCCTCCGTAGCTATCTGTAATCATTGCATATCGAAATATATTCTGACTTTACAATCGTACACTCAATCTCGAAACGAGTTAAGGGCTTCACTAACTCGCGCAAAGTTTATCGAACCAACTAATAGTTAGTGTCTTATTGGCAATTCATAGAATAACGGATGTTCTTGAATTATAGGCCGATACATAGACTGATAGATAAAATTTTTTACTTAGACTGATAGATAATTTTTTTAAATTTCTTTGGTTGAAGTTCGGCCTTTGTGCAGATCATTCCAGTTTCTTGATCTGACAATACCAGAAAAAAAGCTTGGTCATCTTGGGTTCTTCCAGATTTTCCCGCAGGATGTTGATGTGGGTATCTGCCGTCATTACCCTGTCGATTTTTACGAGACTTCCCAGTCCAACCCACAAAAAAGCCCCTAGACACATCTTCTACTCCATACATTACCGTGCCTTGGATGTAACGCTCCTGTTCGCCGAATTCAGTTAAACAGCTTGAGGTTTGATTTGTTCGTCCTGAGAACAATTTTACAGAACTCTAGAGGCTTTCGGGTAACTTTGCTATCTAACTTTTGTTCCACGAGATGGCAACAAAGAGTTCTACGGGGTTTCCTGGATGTCGTAGACAGTAATCTTTGGGTTCTTTTCGCTGAGTCGCTTTAAACGCTGAGTTGACAACTTTAAAGGAGTGCCAAATTTAGTTTCCCCCCTCACACGTTCGTATCCCACACCTCCAAGAGTCATAGGATCACATTAGACTGCCAGTTGAAACAAAGACACGACTTATTGGTGTAGCCTGGCAAATGTTGTGATTCTCGAAAAAAAATCGATTCACCTGAATATATTAATCAAAATCTGAAAGATCGATTTAGAAAACCGAATAATCGACATAAAAATATCGACTCCGCAGAAAATTGGATTGATTGCGCTTATTGTGAACATTACCTACAGAAGAATCGATTCAGCAAAAGATCGTACAAAAAAAACATTGATTCGAAAAATCTATTAGTCGACCTGAAAAAATCAATTCTGCAAAAAACGGATCGATCTCGCCTATTGCTACACCCGACAAAAACTAAGTGAGAAGGTACGACGCGATCATTAGCCCAAAAAACTGCCTCATAAAAACAAAAAAAAAATACTAACGATCTGGAAGGAAATCTCGAAAGGTGGAAACTACTACGACGAACATCTTAACCGCGACTCAGACGAATGAGGTGAGGCAATCAATCTAGGAATACGTGCAGAAGACGACACGGTCCCGGCTCCTAACTTCCGGGAGATTGAGGAGGAAATCGGCATGGTGAAAAAAAAACAAATAACAAAGCCACTGGCAAGCGAACTTTTAAAACATGGTGGTGACGCACTAGCTAGAGCGCTGCACTGAATGTTGTTGTTGTTGTTAAAGTTTCTTGTTTTTGGCTTGAAGTCTGTGCTTCATACCCGCCACTGCTCGAAACTGCACTTAATGATTGCCAGGATCTGGGAGGACCTCAGCACAGTGACTTCATACAAAGGCTGGCCAAGCAAAAAAAGTGTCGATAAATGCGACAAAAACTTGGTACATTAAGCAGACAATGTATGCAGTAGGGAAAGCGAAAAATAAGCGAACTGGAAATATGATACAGATATGGAAAAATATACCGCATCCCGTCAGTTTTGCGCTACAGCGGACAGTATGCAATTGAAAGCTTACGTTTTTACCTAAATTTTGAATGAAGTCACAACCGTGGCAAACTGCGGCAACTAACCTTTTAAGCTACTTTTCTACAAAAATCACGTTTTTTTTTTAATTTTTCTAGTGTAAGGCTCACTATGACCAAATTTTACAATATCCAATGAAAGGGCTGCGTTTCGCACAATATTTACAACAACTTTTCCTTCGACGTCAAAAACATCCAAGCTATCATTCAAGCTACAGAGCGTTTCAAAGTAATGTAGGTATTTTTTTTAAAAAAAAATATCAAGAAACGTCAGTATTAGGTAGGGGAATCGTTATATGGAAAAAACGAAACTTGATAGCAGAAAGCCAGAACCAAGTTTTTTTGCTCTATTCGGGGCCCCAAACAATCCTAAATTTATCGGAAGTCGATTGGTTTTGTCTTCGCTTGGCGCATTGCATTTCAAATTTATATGGAGATTTGTATGGAAAAACAAACTTATTTGCATTTTCCATTCTAAAGAGCTCAAAATGGCCCAAACCATAGGTTTCATGACTTCAGATGGTAGGTTTTTTGATGCCTAACAACTTGGCCGAAGACACTAAAGAGCTAGGGTGTCACAAAAATACTAGAGCTGTTCAAAGTTGATTATGTCGAAATTTATGTTGCAAATAATTTTTTCTGCCAACACTGCCAGTGTACCGGCGTCAGCCAGATTTCCATCAGAAGTTACCTCTGAAACACGTTGTAGATTCTATTTACGCCTAGAATTTTAACCTAAATTTGTTTGCTTGGTCCAGCTGAGCGTATAAACTCGTTACGACAGGTTACTTCTGATGGGAATCCTACAGACATGCACCGGTGCATTGGTAATGTTGGCAGAAAACAAGATTTTCTGCATTTAAATCGACATACTCAACTTTGAACAGCTATAGTTCTTTTTAGGGACAATCTAGCTCTTCAGTGTCTTCTGCAAAGTTTTTCGGCATCTAAAATACTATACTTTAACATAATGTAGTGCATTATTAGAGCATTATTGAGCTTTCTAGAAAGGTAAATGCTAAAAAGGGTTTTCCCATATAAATTTTCATACAAATTTAAAATGCAATGCGCCAAGCGGAGACAAAACCAATCGACTCCCGGTAAGTTTAGGGTTGTGTAGGGCCCCAAAAGGAACCAAAAAAACTTGGTTCTGGATAATCGATTATTTTTCCCCACCCTAGTCAGTATACCAAGCATTCAAAAGTCATAAAAATTTCAGATTTCATGATATTGCGCCCAAATTTTGGATAAAGACACTTGAATGTTATAGCAATAAAGAAAAAATATCACGAAACAGCTAACGAAAAAACTTTTTTTTTGGCTGATGGCCAGCGATTCCCCACTGTGCGAAGGAATGGATGGAAGGAATCGTGTGTCGCATTTTAAAAAAAGCGACAAGCCGGCAACTCTCAGTGAGCAACGCCTACAAGGTACAATCCTAGTCAGGGTTGCACATTTTCGACCCGATCACATTGAAACGATTTAACAAGTCTTTCACTTTCATTTCATGTAATGACATCGTGTTTATTTAGTTGAAATGAAAACTGACTGTATTTGTTTTCGAGCTTGCTCTGATTGCTTACTCATTTCGCTCACCTCATGAGCTGACTGAAGGCAGCTTGACTGCCGACAGGTTTTCGATGACTTTTTAGCTTGCTCGAAATAGTCGTTCATTTGTCAGATAGTTTCGCCTCATGATGTGAAACGACTGAAAATACTGCCATTAACATTCTTCATTTTAGTGATTCGCGACGCCAGGCGGCAAAAAGCAAAGTGGAAGAATGAAGAAAGCATTTTTCTTAAAAGCTTCCTAACTAAAAAACTAAAAAACTAAAATGTTGTTTTAATATGTCAGATAGCCATCTACTTTTAATCTTTTTTTCGAAAAATACACGCACAGACAAAGGAAATGTCTAGTAATTGAAAAATCCTTCCCATAACATTTTTTCGTCTGCTGCTGCAGGCTATTACTGACTGACTGAGGCAATTGTATTTTATTGACTTCAACTTGACTGCCTTTCGCGAGGCTTTCATTCGATGGAAAACTGCTCGAAAGGGTAACACTTCGTTTTCACAACGACCGATGACGTTTCGTCAATACGATCAACGAATGAGGCGGAAATGAAACAGTGAATAAAACGTGAAGCTTGAAGGAATGTTCGTTCCAATCAGGGTTCTGTGAAATAGCATGTAACCCGTAACCAACATATTTGGCAACATGGCGTCTGTTTGTTTTGGTTTTTGTTGTTTTATTTTTAAAAATTCATGAACATTTATCATCATGAAATCATGGTAAACTTTTTTAAATAATGCGTTTTGTAATGAAACATCATCGACACAGGTAATCTATCAAACATCATGTCAAAATTTTGCGATTGATCAGAGCGACGGTGGATAGAGTGATGTGTATAGTGCGCGTTTCGGGGACGCTATCGAGGCCTTTCGAATCTCGAAGATTGTTGCGATAGGGTGTTGGCTTCCATGGCTGCTTTTTAACATTGCCATTGAAGGTGATATTAGAAGAGCGGGGGTAGACACGAGACACGAGTGGTACGATCTTCAGGGAGTCCGACCAGTTATTTGGCTTCGCCGAAAACATCGACATTATGGCACGCAACTTTGAGACGGAAACTTACTGTAGACTTAAGGCAGAGGCCAATCAGGGATAGAAGTAGAGGATCAAGGGTAAACTCAGTTAGCCTTCCACCACGGATTCTATTTGACGGTGATGAAATCGAGGTGTTAGATGAGTTTGTGTATTCAGGCTCACTATTGACCACCAACAATTACACTAGCAGAGAGATAAAAAGTGGAAGAGGTTGTTTATAAGAAAGGACCGCAAGGTTAACGTAGAATTACGACAGCCTGTCTTATGTCAATAATTTTTTGCAATAGCTTTGGAAATACACTCGATTAGGGTTAATCATTTTAATGGTGTGAAGCGATATATTTTTCCGTATATGTTTCGTATATTATTTTGCTTTAATGGAATGGAATGGGATAACTGGAAAAATAGGTGTGACTAAATTTTTTCCAGTTATACCATTCTAAAACGTTCGAAAAAAAAAATACATCTCATTCATTCTGGCACAGAGCGATTATTTGATAAGCTCCTCCTTTATTTTTAGTTTTAAAGTTTTTCCTCAGTTTCGTAGCACGGATGTACAAAAATGATTTCTTGTGGACATTCTATCGAGCCGGACCGATAGCAATCTCATGAAGGCAACAAAATAACATGTATTGTGTCGTGTTGCGCGGCTTGGAAGGAAAAAAGGTTTTCTTCCCCGTGTCGCATGGAAGCAGATTGTTGCGTGTTTGATACTGCCGACGGTAGACATTAGTATGAAGGTGGAAATTCTGCTGTGATGTCAAGCAATAACCGTCTCCTTCAAGTAGTTACATCCTTGTTAATGAAGTGTTACGAATTTTCTAAAACGGACTCAGCACCGTGAGCAGAACTTGCTGAACTTTTCTGTTTGAAATCGGATTTGTTTCGCATATACCGCTTGTGATGCACAGTATCAATGAATCGTAATATACATCACACTGCTGCGCAATTGCAGCAGCATCAAACTGCAATCAAAGTTGCAGTTTAGTAACAACCATTCATTATGCTCTTCCAGATACATTTAGTAGCCTTGAAAAAGGCTGGTTGCTGCAGTTGCAGATTTCATTCAACTATCGCATAAATGCTTCATGGTCCAGATAGCGCGCGATATCCGCTCTGACATAGATTTTTTGCACGTTGTGGAATGGGATAACTGAAAAAATAGGTGTGACCAAGGTCGCATGGAAGCGGATTGTTGCGTGTTTGATACTGCCGACGGTAGACATGAGTATGAAGGTGGAAATTCTGCTGTGATGTCGAACTATAACCGTTTTGTTTTAAGACGCAATAGTATAAGTGCTGCATTTCTGTTATCTGCTGCCATCTAGCACTAGAACAAGTATATATTACAACCGGCCACCAACACATTCTTAAGGCAATGTTGAATTTTGCGGTTATCCGTCTGTTACACATGATGAAAAATCTTAACTACTTCAATCACATAATTGTGGAGCACCAACAGGTGCTATTATATTTGACAACAGTAACAAACTGGCGAGTTTGTTCAATTATCATCATTTCGGTTAACCATTTGCCGATGATTCTAGTTCTCCCGTTTTCTTCAGAAGAGTTGCCTGCCATTTCCAATAATTCTGCAGCTACCGAAAACTCCATAACAGCCGCCAGATAGTCAGGTGCTTAAGTATCAACGCGCCCAGCGCGATCAGCCAGAAATTGAAACCCGGCTTTGTTTCTTCTTCACGATCAGCAACCAACGTCCGTGTGGTATCGGCACAATCATGGAATGAATTATTCATAAAACACAAAGCGTGCATTCTTAGTCAACTAGGTATATTCTGTCGACCTTGTTAGGGAAAGAAGCATTGTGCGACCAATCAGAGGTCGACATTTGCGTTTCGACAAGGCTTGACAATTTTCAATAGTACAATCGTTCGAACTATCAGATTACACCTTTCTGCATATGGACGGGTGCTTGGTTGATTTTCCGATCGATTACTGCAAAAATAACGAAAATCGGTTGGAAACTGACTGAGCTTAAAACGGTTGAAAATGGAAAATTTTTGTGACGCTCTTGATGTTTTTGGTTTTTGAAATTGGATCTCTGTAATGAAATTGGTCCCCTGTATATGTTGCCGTAAGACGTAATTCTACGTCAAAAAAAAAAAAAAAAAAACAGAAGAGTGAGTAGTAAACAAAACAGTGACATTTTCAATTAGGAAGCATGCATAAATGACGTAGCTTTTTTAGGTTTTAGGTACCCCCCCCCTCCCCCATCGTAGCATTTCGTCACAAAGTCAGACCCCCGGTTCTACAAGGTATGCTACATTTTTGTCTATCCACGCACACAAACAAATCTCGTTATGAAAAATTTCGCGTTTTGTATGGAATTCGGAACATTTTTGGAAATTTCTCGTTTTATGTTGATTTATATTTAATTTTTTTGGTTTGAGAGTGAATCTCCAGTTAAAACACACTAGCAATTGATATTAATTTATATTTAGTGTGAAAAATTGTGACAATATGTCGAAATAAAACATATAAAAATTTTATATTTCTAATAGTTGGAGCATAATCTTAGTCATTGTCATAGCTCATGACTTTTGTTACTGTATGAAACATAAGCGACTCTATTTAGAAGCGCTATTAGAGTACAAGAAAAAACCAAAAAGTGCAAAAAGGTTACCGGCAAAATGATGAAAAACAAATTTTTTACCTAAACCCCAGCATGTGTATATATTTCTCACAAATGAAACATGTTTGAACATCATTTCTATAACTTTTCAGGAAAGTATGTTTTATAAGTTTAGTTTATAACGCATAGTCATTTCAAATTTCATACAAAATCTGAAAAAGTTCATAACGCTCACTAACACTAATGCAACGACGTGAATAGCATACCTTGTAGAACTGTCATCTATACTTGGCGTTGCATCAATACAAATGCAGCGGGTGAGCGTTCGGAGTACGGTCATTGTATTTTTAGGTTTGGCTTGCGTTCTACGAAGCTATTTATCAATTCGAAAAGAGGTAGGGTATCGAACGTCTTCGTCAGTGGTACAATCGATAGGTTTCGCTAAGTCAAAAGAATTTAAAGATCTTAGTTACAGATCTCCAAATTATTTTCCAGTAACAAATATCTGATATTCCTAAATGAGGTGGACGATGCGAACTTTCGAAAGTGTTTAATCAGTAATAAAATCAACTGCCACGTTTGCTGGACGTGCCAGTGATACAGATGAGAGCTGAATGTCTATGAATTCTAATGAATAATTACATAGCTTCATTGCCGTATTCAAATCGTACGTGGGCAGTCTAGGGAATATATAGTTCCGAAAACTTGACTTGAAAGAACAACTTGACTGCTCCCTGCCTAAACAGAGACGTGCAGATTCTCGTGCGATAAATCATCTTCAGAGTCTGCCGTCATAATTCACAGCCTTGTTGGTAAATGATCACTTGTATACGACTTTTACGACATCATCCTATCGGTTTGCAGTTAACAGCTCGTGAAGTGCATCTTGTTTGTAAGTAGACTAGAAGTCTGTTGGGTAGCGATCCCAAATTAGCACGTTTGATGCATACTTTGTAGTTGTCCATACTATCTTTTTCCATACGAAATTGGTGTAAATATTTGTCGTATTTTTAAATGAAAATTTCTGCATCAAGCTCTAAAATAAATGAAATAATGAATAAGAAATCTTTTAAGATAATATAACCTAGATCATATTTCATCAGTTCAGTATTTAGATTTAAAGGAATGCACAACGACAGCAAAAAAAAGAAAGATTTCATAACAACAAGGGTCTCTTTATTCGAATATTTATCTGGAGCGAATTTATACGAACGCGCTAAGCAACATTGATGGGCGGTATTATAACAAACCGCATTCCTCAGCCATCGGGTTCCGGGTTTAAGGATTTTCTCGAAAAGAATGCAGTTATTCATTTATTCCCTACTATCTAAGAATTATTCCCTGTTGCAGAAGGAGTGAGCGAGGCCATAGTAATTAATATGCAGACCTGATTGGATTCGAATTTAACCTTTTAATGGTGGTTTTATTTTCAACATTGTTTTTCAAATGAGATGTCATACGCTTGCCAAGTCCAGTAGAGGGTTTACTTCCTGACGCTGCGTGTGCGGGTAATTAATCATCCCGCGCTCATATTTGCAAAAATGACGTTGGTTATCGTATATTAATTGAACAACTGCACAGCAATGCGCAACTAACAAGTTTGTCCAGTTACCGGTGCTGATCGGACAGCTCGAGTGAATCACATGGGCGACGATTATTGTACTCCATCCACGCGATGATTGAACGTTATTGTAATGGATGAGACGATATACAAGCAATTAAGGGGTCACATTATTGTAATAGGCTCCTTTCACGTTTGTGGTTTTCTTCAGAGAAAAATAAAATCCATAAAATAAAAATCGGTAATATACCATGCGATTTTTGTTGAATTTCACGAATGCTGGACAAGAAATGACATCTCAAACATTCCACTATTAATTAAAATCGGAAACGATCGGTCCAGATCGATTCGCAAAGTACCGTGGAATGGCTCTATCGATCGATATTAACGATAAATCAACAAAAGAAACTTACAGGCTTGAAAGCAAATACCCATAGTAACCGATGCTTATCGATGGGATTGCCCGGCAGATGCACCGCACACTTCGTAACTTGAAACGGTCTTTTCGGGTTTCAATTGATTTTTTTCGGTGAGATTTATTAAAACAAAACAACTAAATAGTTTACGTTTCAGCTTACTAATTTTTCAGCCATCCTCAGAAAAACTATTTTTTTTTTCGTGTGCATCACCGTGTGGATCCCTCTAACTTAGTTAGAGGGATCCACACGGTGATGCACACGAAAAAAAAAAAATAGTTTTTCTGAGGATGGCTGAAAAATTAGTAAGCTGAAACGTAAACTATTTAGTTGTTTTGTTTTAATAAATCTCACCGAAAAAAATCAATTGAAACCCGAAAAGATTAAAGTTACGGTGATTCGAACCCGGAGAACAACTTGAAACGGTTTCTTCGATTACGTGCTGCACTCGCAAGGGTGCTAATTACCTCCCCCCAGCGAAATGAGTTCAATTACATGTGATAATGCATTACAGATTGTTTATTAGCTCAGCAGCAGCAGTGAGAACATCTACGGTTTGCTCGCAATAAGCGTCACGTTGGTGATAAATTGCCAAGTCTCACTATTGAGTGCTATTGTCCATCCTGAGTGTTGCTAGAAAGTGTTGAAACAATGTAATGAATGGGTTAGTTTAGATTAGAAGATCATATCCGGGAAGCGACAAAGGAAACAAACCTTACTACCTAGTTTGGTTGGGAAATGTTGGAGAAAGGGATCCTATTTCTTGTATCAGCAAAACGTTGCCCTAAAGCTCCAAATAGTTGTCGTAAAAAGATTATAGCTTTTCAACCATTCCTGTGAAATTTGCTTGCCGGGCTCGTCGCTTTCTACTTTCGTTTCCGGGAAAATTCTTTTAGGTCTCTGAAAAAGTTTTCTTTGCCGAAAAGATGATTAAAGAGTTATAATCTTTCGTTATTTTCTAGTTTGAACTCTATGGCAAAACCTGTGTTTACCAGTGTTAGTAGACCTATTAAATAAAAAAAAAAAATAGTTTTTTTCTTGTTCTAAATCAATTGTCAAGATAGAGAGAGATGTCATAATAAACCCGTTTTATAGTACTGTTTAAAGTTTTCAAAAAATGAAAAAATAGAAAATAAAAGAATATCACCGTATTTTTCAACTAAAACGCTTAAAATTCATGGCTCGTGGTCGACATTTGGAATAAAATCCTGGTATTAATAACCCTAAATGAAAATGAACATAGGAAAAAAACTGCGTCCGAGAATCTAGCAATTGATGCTTGATAAATTTGCGCTCACATCTCGAGTGTTATTAGTACCGAATCGCCAATCACTTTGGTCACGAATGGGCATCTCTCGAAATAGCCGTTCTCGTCACCGAAAAGGCTAATTCGTTTAGCACCTTGTTATCGCTATTTAGCTTCCGCGCAGTGAAAAACCCCGGAACGCAATCGATTAAAATTACGAAGCCGAGAGCCGACGGCGATTTATTTACAACATTTACTGCCTGCGCTATAATATTTTAAACGATGTAAACAGTAGAATAACTGTAGGCGATTTTCTATCAATCACTAGCTTATGGTTGTCCTCTATTTTCTTTTTTTATGCAGAAATGCTCACCAAATACCTGGTCCCGGAAGATAAGGAGCTGCAGAATGAACTGCTGGAGCGCCTTTCCGATTACTGTGAGAAGAAGGTCACCAACTATACCCAGGACGCATACACGCCGCCCTACGTGTGGGACTTTTACCATTCGTTTTATTTCGCCTTTATCGTGTGTTCAACTATTGGTAGGTTTTTTTTCGTTAATCTAATTTGACTTAATCAGAAGATGAGTTGTATTACTTTTGTAGGTTATGGTAACATTTCACCAAACAACACCTTCGGTCGGATCTTCATGATTTTCTACGCGTTGATCGGTCTTCCGGTGAATGGTTTCTTTTTCGCCTTCGTCGGCGAAATGTACAGCAGAACGGTAAACTAAGCTCGCAGAGTTGCCCCAAACAATTTTTAACAAATTTTTTGTTTCCAGTTTGTTCGACTTTACCGCCGGTACAAGGCGTACAAGTTGTCGTACAATTCGCACTACGTGCCACCACAGCTCAGTTTGATCGGGCAGGTCGTGCTGTATCTGATTCCAGGCATTGTGATATTCATCTTTATTCCGGGCAGTATATTTTGCTACTTCGAAAAGTGGCCGTACGATGTTGGAGTTTACTATGCGTTCGTCACGCTGACAACGATCGGTTTTGGGGACTACACGAGTACCTTTGAGCCGTCCCAGCAGCACGAGTTCGGCGAAGTTTTCATCGCGTACGAAATTTTCGTGGTGGTGTGGTTCTTCACCGGCGTTGGCTATGTGTTTATGATTCTTGGTTTCATAGCGAAGTGAGTAGAGCTTGGTTGGGAAGCTTGAGTGTTAAATGGTAAATAATCACTTTTTCAGGGGTCTAGCGCATAAAAAAGTGCAACGGCTGCAGAAAGCTCTGGCTATGAATGTGATGGAGACACAACAGCGTGTCTGGCACGGCGTTACCAAAGATGTGAGCTATCTAAGGAAGATACTGAATGAAGTTTACATGCTCAAATTCAAGGTATAGTAGGTTGACTACACCATAGTCGTGCGCAGGGGATTCTTGGGAAAGATGCCAAAAAACGGCGCACACGATGCAAGCAATTTGTATAACTGAAAAAAAACAGTATTTTTAACAATTTTCTCCGCTTCGAATATTTTTGATCAATTCATGCTTACTCTACTGAACGAAACATTCTGTTATCTGCTTTTTAATTTTATATTGCTGTGATTGTTTTTTTCAAATGAATTTTGTGTTATTATAACTTATAACAACTTGTGTGATTACAACTTACTGCGCAACTTTTATATACTCTGTGCAATATACACAAACATTTTGTTTCAACATTGATTTTATAAACTTTACAATATTCCTATTTTGATGTTCCAGATTTCATTTTTCTATGTTCTTGCTCTGAAACACTTGCATTATTAGCATTTAGTGCCTTTCACGTTCTGAAGAACCTGTCCGATAGTATTCTGGAACTGTTTCTTGGAAATATAGGTGATATAGATTATTATTACCCATAGACTTCTGATGCAAGCCTCATATATTTTTTAAAGCATTCTGAAAATTGGACGTTGTTTGCCATTCTATGCCAAACAGTATCCATTAGACTGGGACACGGTTATATGGGAAAAAGCGATGATGTTATTTTTTTGCTCCCATTTACTTCTCGTATTCCTTAAGGGTCCTATAACAACTGTGTGACTTTTCAGATCTATCGGTGGAACTATAATTTTGCGCCCGCTTTTTAAAGTTCCCGTACTATTTTTCATCGAAAAATCCACTTTTTCAGAACGCATTCCATAGAGAAGTCCAGTTGGCTCCTAAAAATATTTGGATGCATGATATTTGTAGGAAATTTTCCTGGAAGACCGTAAGGCGCTACGATGTTTGTAGAAAAAGTTATTTCTCTTAAACTGATTGAATATCTACCGATCGTCTCAACATTGAATTTTTCTAGCAATACTGCTGCGGCATATATTCAGGCCTATGAGTAATATAACCCTGGTTCACTCGTCATGACAGGAATGCTAGCTGTAAAGATATATCTCAATTTCAAAGACATTAGAGCTTATGTGAAGACCTGGAAGCTAAATATTCGGTTCAATCCGCATCCAAATAAGGGAACAGCTCCATTGTTCATCTCAGCCCATATATTCATCTCATATAACATGAAAACACAATTGAAAACAGGAAAAAACGCATATTTTCTAACTAAACCAATCTGCTATTTCATGGAATGGATTCTTCTTAGCTCACGTTAGATTTCTCATAAAGTAGAATCCTTAAAAACTCACTTAAAAGCTCTATAATTGATATTATAGTCGAGCATCTGCACTCGAAAACTCATTTAATTCAATCACCTACCTGAGAAAACAAAATCCGCGCATTGTTCTATACAGCTACAACCTACAACGGGACTCATTCAGCAGCCAACCAAAGTTTTTTTCATCACTAGCGGACCACTTTTCATTTTGATCACTAAACAAAATCACTCACTACACTAAGAATTTTGTAATCTTTGAAATGTTCACCTCAAATTTCCAAAAACAAGCTCGAATTAGCAGAAATATATGAGATGAGTTAATACAAGTCCTAAACTCCAGCACTGCAGTGGTTACCTAGGTTACCAATTTTGCACGTAAACAACTATCTTGTAGGGATGGGCTATACTAGCATCGATATCAGCGGTATGGATACTAGGGGTCGCGGTATCGAGTATTTTGGCATCGATACTCACCGCGAGAGATGAGTACCGGTATCGATACTTCCTAAATAATGATTTTTGAAAAAAAAAATGCAATTCTGATACCGATACCATCGAAGCATTGATAACCGATACTTCTTCAGCTGATACTTCGATACCTGGTATCGAAATTCATTGAATTATCGCGATGCCAAAGTATCGATACTTTCGTCAGCATCGCCCATCCCTACTATCTAGGTAACCTACTACGACGGGCTGCGGCTACGTTCATTCATGATAATGTGATTCATTCATGATTAACAGTGTGATGAATATGGGGGCGTCGCGAGATGAATATTTGAGCAGTGATTCAAGTTTTGAGATTGCGTTGTGAAAAATGGTTTGTTTTACAAATTTCCGGATAAATCCAGCTAAGTTTACTAAATATACAATACTGTGCGATTCTATAAGAGCACGTGAGCGTATTTTTTTAATTTGTTCAATGATTTCGTGAAAATTTGGTGCTCAATCCGTGCATTCTTCGTGAATATCGGCTTAATGAGATGAATAATGGAGCAGTTCCCCTAAATGTGTTTAATGAGATTTTTGCCAACTTCCAAAATTTCAATGAGGATGTGTTTACAGTTTTCTTATGTGTAATGATGTTTTTTCGTGACATGTGAGATATTTGAAAAAGTTACCTGGCATCCCTGTGTCAAGGTTTCTTGACGGTAGGGTTGTATTAAAACCAGTCACGGTTGTTAAATTTTGAAATCGATGACAGGTTTTAGGGTTATCAATCATTTAATAAATGAAAGAGAGTTGAAAGTGAACTGTTACTAAATTACTGTTTCAAACCATCGATCAATTAACTCTAATCTAGTGTATTCGCTGACTTTTCATTTGCAATAATAATATTTAATTTGTTTGTCTTCAGAAAATTTAAAGAAGTTATGCAGTCTTAATCTTAACTTAAACGTAATTTTACAAACATGTAGACCTAAACATAATTCCTACAAACTCTTAATGTTTAAACACAACGTTTTGACGTTCTCTATCCAGATAACTTTCTGCATCTAATTGTAGAGAAATTTTTCACCGCTCAAAAATAGATATTTTTGAAATTTAGATTATGAGCGCTCAGGTGCTTTTGATGATCCATTGTCCATAGTTTAAACCAGGGCTCTAAATTTTTTGAAGCATAAGAATACAATTGTGTATTTCACGCAGTCATTTCTATTTGAACAGTTTCGAAACGTTATAAACATTTTCGTTGTCAAACAGATTTGAATGCGAGTTACATTCCCTTGTAGTGTTCATTGGTTCATTTCAAATGAAACTGGAAGAAGTAATTAGCTAGCCACTGTACCTGTGAGTGAACTGTGGCAAGTTAATTTTTGCTTGCTCTCGCAGCCGGTGGATGGTTATGCATAGCAGAGCAGACAACTGGTGGCAGCTGATTACTGGGAGTTTTATTGCAGTTTCGAATGCGGCTTTGCGCTTGGTAAGAGAGGTGTAAAGCTTTCACATGGCTCTCGCTTGCGGTGTCTGACCAACAAAAGCTGCTATCAGCTTTTTTCTTGAAACAAGGGGTGAGTTTCTCTTGAAAAAGAGCGGTAGATCACTCACCCACTTTTAAGCACCAGCTCTCTAGATCAGTTCGTGAACGGATTGCCCACCCCCAAAATAAACATAGCTTTATGTCACTTGAATCGAAATCAAGCACATTATATTATGCATAGAGTGGGAGGGCATGCGGCTGCTCATCGTTCCACTGCAAGCCCCAGTTGGAACGGCGATGGCATCCATTAAGCACGTCACGCAGGTTCCATATTTAACTTGTTTTTAATGTTGACAACTGATATTAGTTGATTTTGATGGTTGGTAAAAGGCTGGGCAATGCGTACCATGTACTGTGCGTACTCATGTACTTGCAGGCATAAAATAGATCCCGTTGTGATCCGTAGAATCTTGCCTTACCCCCTAGTGGTACCAGCCGGGATACGAGTAACCAAGCGAAGAGCATGGTAACCAACCCGTGTTGAAACTTCGGTCGTAAGTTGGTCCCTTCGGAGGAAATTGCAACCTTTCTGAGCTTTTGTTTCCCAGGTTAAGGCGGCTCACAATAGCGTTCGATTTAGAGTGAAACGCTGAATTAAGAAACGTGTTTTCTCGAATGCTATAGCCAAGGTGGCAACCCCGTCACGAGACTCAATAGCGTGGGCCTAGTAAGGCAACCTACCTAAACAATTACACTACGAACAATCAAGAAAATATGACTCGGAACATTTGGCGGACCTAGGCAACGAAAAACGGACCACAAATGGAAACTTGGTACCTGGAACTGTAAGTCGCAAATTTTGTTGGCGGAGACAAAGTGCTGCTCGAGCTGATAGAACCCCGCAAGGTCGGTATCGTGGCTCGGCAGGGGATCTGTCGCAAAGCTGAAAAGGTATGGAGAGTCCGTGGCGGCAAGGCTCTATTCAACCAGAGCGGTGGGCAAACAACGAGCTGGAAACGGGTTTTGGTGTACTGGGCAGAATTGTGATTAGAGGCATCTTCTTTCGTGCAAAGATATCCACAAAGCTACCTAGAGATTACGTGACATCCGAACAACCAATCAAGTTGACCACGTTCTCTTTGATAGCCGCTTTTTCTCGGGCATTACAAACATACGCTCCTTTCGGAATGCGGATATAAACTTGGACCACCACCTAGTAGCAGTACATGTGCGCTTAAAACTTTTTACGGTATTTCACACACGATAAATTGTCCTCCCCGTCCAAACATCAAGCAATTGCAAAAGCCGCAGGCTGCTGAAAATTACGAGAATTATGTGTTTCGACTTTCGACGATGGATGGAGAAAGTTACGCTCGGCCATTGAAGGGGCCGCGACCGCGGCACTAAGCATCGTAACAAGAGAGAAAGTGGCCAAATATCGAAGAGCTCGGAATTAGTTGACCACGATCCTTAGGAGAAAGTAACGCTAGCAGGAGGACAAAGGTCGTGAAGAACTGGATCAAACGTTTCCGTTTTGGGCTGACAGCACGCGCAAGTTTTACGAGAAGGTAAATCGATCCGGCAAGGGCTGCACGCCGAGTTCAGATATGTGTAGGGAGTCGGAGGGAAACCTGATTACAAGCGAGTGTGGGGTGGAATTGTAGCGGGCCTGTAAGCCACACTCCCAACTCTGCGGTTCCGCTCCCCGTATCTTCAAGCAAGTGGCTTGAGCGCCACCTCAAAGAGGACCACTTGCCTGTCTTGGCTTGCCCGGCCAGAAACTCCGCCTCAGGGCGGGTCAGGAGAATGAACTGGGGGAAACGAAAAGACAGATGCACTAACCTAAGGTACTCCGTCTCGAACGATGATATAACCCTCAAGTAAATTATACCGCAGAATTTCGCGAAAATAATCCCCAAAACCTCAAAACACCGAACTCGTGATTCTCCTCACTGGACCAATTCTGAACGATCAGATTGCTGCCCAGTTTAGCGAAACCAGAGTGCGGGGACTGTATTCCCAAGCAGTCCACTTGGAGTACCCAAAATTCACAAGACTGGAAACGATCGCGAGACGTGAGACACCTTTACATCACCTAAATTACACTAAACATTACTTCAAACAGGGAAACGCACTATATTAATTTTACACATATATATTTACAAGCATGCTTTACTAATTTTACTTCTATCCTATTTTGACCATCTAACTAAATCACTAACCTATAGTGTGCGTGGGTGGAGCATCTAATGGCTATGCCTTAAAGCTTCTCTCAAGGTGGGGGTCTTGGCTTAACCCTGCGCAGGGATTTTATAGCTAGCGTACTTACTCGTCAATGGCTACCTGACCTTTCTTAATTCCATACGGCAATCATCAAACGGCTTTTCACCATCAATGTGCCATTCAGGCACCGATCACGGCGGCGTCAGCAATGGCGGCGATCAATTGTCGGAGCTGCAAATGCCGATCGGTCCGATCAGCGGCTGGATCGAAACGCAACCAGGCGGTCGACGGCGAAAGCTGCAATAGCCGATCTGTCCGATCGGCGGCCCAATCAGTGCGGAGGCTGGTTCGCACCCTAGCGAGCAGTATATCCAAAAATGTGTGGTAGTAGGAAGGATGGCTGGCGGTGTGGATGTAGCTTCGCCAGGCGCTTTAAAATCTGACAATAAAAGCCGTCGAACGGCTGTTCGACGCCGTTAGCCATAATATTTAGCCAAACCCAATTATGCGTTACCTTATTTTTCCACCACACTTGCTCGCAAAGTCTCCGCCAAATAGTATTCTCCTAACTGCGCTAACCCTAATAACAAAACAACATTTAACATAACTAACTAATCTAAAGCTAGTCTCACTCTAACACCAACCTTCGAAAATCGCGGAACAAACATAAAACACGCACTCTGATATCGGTCGCTGCTCAGTTATATCTGATTAGTTATATCGAAGCGAGATTGGTTTGCTCCTCAGATCAAACGAGATTTTGAGTTTGAAACCGGAAATTTTGCAACGAACTTCCACGGCAAATTCAAACCCGAGTTTACATCTCCCTTTCCCATTAGATTCATGCATCTAACCATTTCATTTCCTGAGTTTAATGACCTGCGCTGGCTGGGATTTTACCAATAAGAACAAGCAAGTAAGTCGCAGATTCGTGCTTGAGATTTTGGGTTGCGTCACCGCGAATGAGAGGCTAAAGAAAGAGCAAATATTCAAACGGCTAACTCGTACGCAAGGTGTAATTGCGCCTGGTTAGCCAACTATCCATGATCCTTAGATTAGCTATAAATTCGAAAATTGACGAAGAATAATTATGCAAATTAAATTTACCAACATGATTGCTACAGAATCAGCACCTCAAGCAACGAAAGGAGTGAGGGAAGTTAGCCTCGAAGTTAAAATAAACGCTAACAGTGTCCCAGTTCCCGAAACCCTGGGGATCAAACGGGAAAGTGGGTCATCAAAGATCAACCGAGCCACAGATAGCGACAGACAACCGGCAGAGCTCCATAAACACGATAAAGAGGAACTAGCAACGGACCAATAGTTCTCTATGGACTTGAAACCGTAACGCTGCTCACGGAGGAAATACGCGCACTGGCCGTATTTGAACGGAAAGCGTTGCGGACAATAGTTGGTGGAATACAAACCGAAAGCGGAGAGTGGCGCAGACGTATGAATTACGACATGCAGGCGCTACTTGAAGAGATTTCCATTGTGCACCGCACGAAAGTCGGGAGGCTGTGTTGAATCGGACATAACCTGAGGACACCGGACGCTATAGCTGTAAAACCGGTTCTCTTCAGGAACCTTACCGGCACCAGAAACAGGGGAGGTTTAACGTGCTAGGTGGCTTGACCACGTTGAAATGGATCTACGAGTGTCGAGACACTTAGGGAATTAGCGGCGAGTAGGCCAGGGCCGAGGAGGCCGGAGGGAAATACTTGATATGGCACGAGTCACCACGGCTCTATGCTGCTGAAGTAAGTAACTGATATTAGCGTTCTCTTCTTCTGCAAGAAAGTATTGAAAAACCCCATTTCCCCATTTTTATTATTTATTGCTATTTTCCTAAAACGTCACACAATTTTAAGCCCTCACTCCCCGCCTCACTCCTACGTTACAAATAGTCCCGTTTTCCTTGTTTACCTCTTCCCTTTGCATGAAATACTGTATGCAAGCCCCGTGTCTCTGTCAGCGTCCAAAGTCATTTTCAATTGACAATCGCCTACGCTTTCAATTTAAAATCTCTTTTTCCCGTCCGTGCTCTTCAGCTGTCAAACTCGAAAGCATTCGTGCTATTTGTATGTGGCTCACAAAGTGCTCGAAAATAAAACGAATATTTTTCAATTGGTCTGTAAAAATATACCAGTTTTTAGGTATATATCATTTAAAACGATAAATTTTCTGGGAAAATTTGTTTTTTTTTAAAATGTTAGTCGTTATCTTTCGATTTTTAAATAAAGAATAAAAAACTACTCGAAATTTATTGAACTGTCATTCAATAAATTTCGAGTAGTTTTTTCATCTTAATTGTCATCGTTCGTTCATCTTATTTGTCATCCGAAAGATTTCGTATTTTATTCTTCATTTAAAAATCAAAGGACATCGATAAACATTTTCAAAAATCACGTTCCACTCAAAAAAAAAATCATCACTTATAAAACGTAAAAATCAGGAAACCGTGTAAAACTTTACAACCCAATTGAAAGCGAAAGTGAAAGAGGTTGGCAGCAGAGCAAAAATAAATGTTCCAATTCTAATATTGTTTTAATTGTCATTTTTGATTTGGCTTCAAACATTGCACAGATGAGCTAAAGATGCCATTTTATGATATTGCTGGTTATTTTGTATTACCTACGACTATTTTGTGAAGACCGTTTTTGTGAAAAGGGCAATGATGCCCAAGTAACAATTTATATTTTAAAGTATTCTTGCAGACTCTTTCAAAACTTATTTTGTACTTGTAATCCGCTTTAAAACCTGAAATGTTGCTTGGGATGACTACATATATTTTCAAAACCAGAACGGTTTCTTACACTATGAAAAAAAAAAATTATAGGAAAACAAATTAAAAAGCATTCAAAATTGATTGTCTAAAAAAGCTCTTTTTTGGTCTATTTTTGTTGAAAACTAAAAAAAGTTAGCTAGACATTGATGGTTGTCTTAAAAAAATTAAATAAAGAAACTATTTTTTTTTATTTCACTACTCTGATATTGCTTTATATTTTCCTATTTGTTCACGCCTTCTGAATTTCGAATTTAACCTAATTTTAAAAGGAAATTTTTACAAAAATAATTTCGCTTACGGACTATTAATCAGTGCTATATAATTTGGCTTGGGATAAAGTTGGATTTATTTAGTAATGAATTTCTAGTCTCAAAGTAATCAAGATATCGAGAGTAAGCAGACTGGAGAAAATCGATGCTGAAGAAACAATTTCTAGGCCTCCAATGTTGCAAACTTTGAAGCACTTCAATATCGCGGGATAGCTTGAAGCTATTTGTATTCTGGAACCTTGAAGACTCGTTAAAAGAGTTAATTACTCATACATTAAATGTGCCGCAAGGAAGCATTTTGGGGTTCATTTTGTTTATTATTTATATCCAAGTTACGTATTGGTTATATACAAAGTACTTGATCATTTCTTCTGTCAAGCCTAGACCAGACGTTAATATTACACTTGATACAGAGACGATTGATCACTTAGATCGGGTAGTATCAATTCAAATACATATCTGAGAGTTAGTATCGATAACAAATTCACTTTTATGTCTCACATTGATAATGGCTTCTTGCGCACGGCTGTAGAACACATAAGAAGTTAAATTTTTTTAATGCGTAAATCTTTTTTTCATCCAGCCGGTGTACAACGAGCCATCGGATCGATATAACAAAGCTAACATCGGCCGTTCGAGTTCCTGTCCCGATCTGACGCTGTACCGCGAGCCGGAAGTCGACCCATTAATTCTAGCTCGAAAACGAGCCTGCTCAATGTGTGTTCCCAGTATAGAACTGCCTGACAAGTCCAAATCGCTGCTAAGCCTTTCTTCGATCGGACGGCGTCTCTCCGATACCGACCTAAATCGAATCAACCGGGAGAAAACGTTTGGAGTACAGGCAGCCATGGTGCAGCCGGCCGAGCTGTTGGCCCGGGTTGTAACCGCCTTGGGTAATATAGCGCCCGTTGATGATGACACTCAAAGCATTCTAGAACAAGCATCACAGAACGCCGGTATCAATTGCTTCTCGGACTCACAGATCTTGGCTAGCGAAAAGACATCGTCAGGTTGGTCGATGAATGGATTTGACAAGAACAGCTACCTTGCGCCTCCGATGATGCGACCTCGGGCGTCGTCTGATATTGGGCTCCCACCGCATGAACCTCCAACGGTAGGTTTTCATGCTTTAATTTCATTATAGTCTAATTTATTTTATTTTTCTAGAATCTGAACGATTGGACCTGGAGTGTTGGAGACAATATACAGATCAAGGAATTGATGAAGGCTCGGCATAAAGCACAAACATCACGTCAAAATTTGCTGCGAGCGGCGATCAACAACAGCAAACAGTACGGATCGAATCATTCGGTCAACATGCCACCAGTTAGGGACGAGCTGCAACCGTCCATTTCGACGACCAATCGAACGTTATTACAACGGCTCAATCCCTTCCGCAAGCGGTCCACTGCTAGCGAAAAGAAAAACTCTATCTTCGACATCGAAGCTCCACGGCCCGCCGTGGAAAACTATCTGGCGAAAACGGCAACGGGAAGAGCTTCGATGTTCAATTATCCCCAGCAGCACTATCTATCGAACACGGCCACCGGACGTAGAAGTCTTTTTGCTCTTCCAACGCATGAGGAGCAGCAAATCCTAGAAACCACGACCATCGGTGATTTGATACGGGCACTGGAAATAATGCACACAAATGCCACATTTAGTCGCGAGGACGATCTGCCGCAACGGAAAGCTGGCACCGCAACTCCACCCAAAGTGCCATCGTTGATGAACCTCTTCATGAACAGCACGCAGGACAACGCTGGTTCGCGAAGAGGATCTCTCAAACCTCCCCTAACCCAGTCCTTAAGCAATCCCCTCCCGCCTAGTCCGCTTAGTCAATCCAATCCAATCCCATCGCCCAATCCACCACCGTACAGTGCCACCACCGGTTATGCCAGTTCTCCCATCCCGATGCGACGACGCTTCAGTGTCCGTCCGTCTAACCTCGCTCTCCCCCCAGGCAAGTGCCCTCGCTCGGCCAGCATATCCCTGGACACAAAAGCCCCTCTCACCGGATCATCAAATTCGATTTACATACCAACAACGTCCCTGCAGCGACGCCTGTCCGCTAGACCCAATACCCTAGCGAATCAGAACCAAAGTCTTCTCCTCGTCCCGTCGATGATCGGAGGAGGATCCGCCCTCGGTGGAACACCTCCAAAACCCAAACCCTGGCGACCGGCACTGCTTCGATCGGACTCGGACCAAGTGGCACCTCCGACACCGCGGCAAAGAATGCGACACAAAAGTCTGGGTCAGCTGGAGGAACGCAAGCGTACCGAATCCAGCTGACCGTGGAACTAGAGCAAGAGACAACAAGTGAAACCGAACAGTATTTCCTCACTAATGAGTAGTGTCGTAGTTATTTATGGTAATGTTTTTTTAATATAGCAAACACAAAAACAGTGAAACGTAAAGCAATAGGAACGCATCGAATTGCGATGCAGTGGGAATCGATTCCAGTCAAAAGGTTGTGCCTTAAAAAAGCCATTCCAATACATAGTTTTAAGTTAAGTTAGGTTGTTCATCGAACGATGAAGATAGTTTTTTTTAGAAAAATGAATCATTGCGGGCAAAAATGATACAAAAATATCGAAAACAATGTAGTATCATAATGCTTTACGACTATTTAATAGTTTGAATATTTTGAACAAGTAAAATTTTCAAAAGTTTAAGTTTCATATTATTATTACATCCAATGGAGTGAACAATCCCGTGTCCCTTGTGGCTCTTTGGAATTCAAGCCTTTTCCTTTTTTAACGATGACGTTTAGAGCAAAATTTCTTTCTAGTTAGCGTAGACAACATTTAGTGCACATTGGAGTGCAGAATATGGATTTATTCATAAAATGTACATTGTTTTATGATTATATAATCTTACAACAACTACGCGTTTGCTTCTCTACACGCAACTTCTGGAATAGCCGAATGGAATAATGACATTATGTAATGATAAATATGTTCAAATGATTAACGCATTTGTCTATAATATAGTATAGTAAGAACTAGCAACAAAAAATCTCTTCTCATATAACGGAAAAACTAAACTGCCTAGCTTTTCACTCATGGTAGCCGCCTTTGCTTGCAGACTGATTAACCGTACGTTGTAATAATACAAAGTTGATTGTATACGTTTCGCACTAGAATGCATCTAGTTCAATTTGAGATTCTTAAGAAACACAATAGAAATACTAGACGTTGGAGCTTCCGATGCCGTGCAGTCCCCCTTCCGCAAATCGACAGCTCAGATTCAGTTCTACGTCAGTTTGTTGAGCTCGTGCCAACACAAACGTATCAACAATGCCTATTTTAGTTGCTACTTAGTTTAGCCTATGCATCAGGAGCTGAGAAAGATTAACTATTCGAGCTGGGAACATCGTCACTCTTGCAGTCGCAGTTGTTGTTGTTCACGCAGTACGCCACACTGCTGGAGGATTCTGAAGGAGCGATTGTGCTGATTGAAGTAGGCGACGGTGATTCCACCGAATTTAACGTCATCGAATTTAGTTCCACTAGTAAAGGAGGCTGCACTGCGTCTTCGTTGTTTGATGTTTGCTCACTCCGACTACTGTTGTTGCGAGTGTTGTTGTTGTTGTTGTTATTGATGCTGTTGTTGCTGAAATCATCCAGATCGGGCAACGAAAGCCTCGGTATCCGCTCGGAAAGTGCCGCCTGCTGCGCTTCGTATACCTCGTCAAATATCTCGATCATGTTGTTGATCCCGATCATGTAACCGTCCTCGTGGTTCCCGACCTTCCACTTGCTGTCGTGCGTGATGGTCACTCCGTCCGGCAGGGCGACCGTTTTGGCGAAATCAATTAACCACACGCTGGCGTTGTGTCGGTCATGCACGAACAGCAACGAACTGCCGATCACTTCGTGTCCCTTGAAGAAGTCCGAATAAGCCAGGGTGGCCCGGATCGCCTTCAGCCGTTGGATGTATTTAGGCTGGGTGGGAACAAAGAATTGATGATAGGTTAGTTTTTCTTCTTCGAAGAATGCTCTCAAAGGGGTTGCTTCTTACCAATGCGTGCGGGAAACTTTCGGTGAACTCCTGGAATGCCTCGCTTATTTGCTCACGGGATTTGGTTGTTTTGAAGTCCTTCGAGCTCGTTCCGTCACTTTTCTTAATGCCCTAGAACGATTTTCAGAGAAATGAAACTTTGTAGTACGAATCGAATTATTATTGTTAAAATAATATGGAGCATGGAGACGCATCGTTATTTGTGAACTCAACATGACAGCAGAGTATGCAGTACCATGATGTTACATGTGAAACATTCGCTACATTAATATGTTCGAGCTAATAAAAAACTCAAAATGATAAGCTCAAATTTACGAGAATAATAACTTGCTAACAGGGTAACTTCAGGATACCTATCGATTTCACTGGTCGACAAAATAAAAAAAGTGCACTCCAAAAGCTAGTTGCAACAGCTTTGAACCATGGCTAACGGAGCTTGTAGAATACCTGAGGTATCTCACACTACTTTAGCGTTACAGCGTTGAACTATTTTGTCAAGCAGAGGACCCTTCTCTCGAGGCAACTCGTGGGATGAATTCCAATCGAAAGCAACAAATTTTAAGCCCGTGCCCTAGCAAACTTCCTTTGGCGCACTCCATGGCGAGCAGCCCTGCAAGGTGGCTCGCCACAGGCAGAACCGAGGAAATAGAGCTGGAGGAGGACTTCAACCTAGATAGCGAATTGTTGGACGAAGGACGCTCGGTAGCACCACTTATCCTTGGTTTCCTTTGGGGGAAAGCGGAGAGCCACAGTCGAATGACAAGGGAAAACCCAGCTCGTGCTGCTATCAAACGAATGGCTGGAGACCACGGCGTCTTCTCTCAAACCGTGGGAAGGAGCGCACCTTCGTGTCTTTCATGCTAAGAATCTGTCAAAGGCTTTAAAATTCATGGAGTACTTCCAGAATAGTGTGAATACCACAAACAAGAGAATTTTCCATTAACTCCAAAACCAGAACGACAGTTTTTCCACACGTGCTTGGCGAGTATTCTATCGTAACGTTACTGGAAAAACTCTCGAACTGATGTTGGAGCTGGACTAACAGTCTGCTTACAATAGCGCGACACAGAGCTTCCTGCTGAACTGCAAGTACGGCAACGTACGTATGCGGCAGATTGACAGAAAGTCTTCCTAACACAGACGTGAAATGCTTTGTGGCAAAAGGCAGGAAAGGTACATTCGGAAACACCCTCAGGAAGTGCCCCGCTACCGCCTGTATGTTGCAATCCATCGATGGTGAAGAAGATTCCGCTGAAAAACCGTAAGAGGAGTACGCATGATCGTCCGACCAGTCGCAACCTTTAGAGCCGCAATCCACCAAAACACACGATCTGAGTATCTGCCCGAATACCTTAATTCTAACAACGTTCATGTATGTTATGCAGAGAATGAACCATCTTTCTTAGATCTCACTTTATGTAGCGCCTCGATAACGGAGAAGGACAAACACTGGCAAGTCTATGTAGGGTATCCAACCACCTCAGGAATCCAAAGAACACTAAAGCAGGTATTAAACGAAACAAATATTTGCTCTTTTTGGTACGGATTTTATTTTGCGCAAAGAAATTTCGTACCACTAATAGAAAATATTGGCTTCGTCTAATGCCTGCTTAGCTGAATTTTTTTACGGAACTTTTTGTCCAAAATTCAATTCGGTGAAAAAAGATCAAACTCTGCCTGAGGCACCGCGACTACGCTACAGCATCTCGGATCCAGACACTCGGCATCACGTGACTCCGCAGTGATCGCTCGTCCATTGTTCACGGAAATTTCAATCAAATTAATGCTAAGCTCTTTTTCGTGCTTCACTCTGGGACAACTGGCGGATCTTTGAGGTGGTGTTTATATCGAAGCCGGGTAAAAAACCACAAAACATTTCCTTAAGCTTTTAGATCCATGAAAAAAAACTCGAGTTCGGGTAGGGTTTGAAATAATTAATGTCGAGTTCGGGTTGGGTACGGGTTTGAAAAGCACGATGGATTCAACCAATGCTTTCGAGAAGGAACATCACAGCTGCCCTAGGAGATACGTCTGTCACAGTAGAGGCAATCAAAGGGTGTCCTCAAGGCAATTCTATATAATCGTATGTGTAGTGTTGCTTAAGAGGAGGGTTGAACATTACCTCAATACACCAGTCATTATACCCTTTACCCGTTATAGTAAAGGGCACATGTCATCACTCCCTCGATACTGAATAGGGTAAGACTGAGTTTCAGCAATGAAATTAAATTCCTTGGCATCATTCTGGATGAAAAGCTAAACTAAGCTGCTCAACTAGATGCCGGCAACTTAAGCGATCTGGGCTGTGTACTGCAACACTGTTTGATGAAACTTAGGAATTAAAACCACAATTATTGGTCTTATATAAATTTATATCTCATATCAACATTACTCGACACGTAGGGTAAATCAACCTATAGTGGACGCTTTTCTTATGGTGGACCACTTATAAGATTAACTCAATTTCTCCTAACAGCAAACCAGAATTTATAAATGTTTCTCGTAATTCTGATGCAGATTGGCATGTTTCTTGGTGAAATTTTTCTGAAAATCTTTTGAGTTTGCGCATAAACTTAGTAAATCTGGCTAGTGGTTCACTATAATTAAGCGATCCACTATAGGCTTTTTAACACTATAACCTACCTTAGCCCACGTATAGTGTCCAAAGATAGGGTAGAACTGTTTTGGTTGAATCAGCTCCTTCAAAGAACCACCGGTCAGATTAATACCATTTGTGCGAAAACTCGAGAGATTTCTAGAAAACTTTCCCCGGGAAACATCTCATCTAGTTAATCTGCATCAGAAATACGAGAAACATTTGTAAATTTAAAATTATGAAGAAAGTGGTCCATCCAAGGTAGTTCTATCCTATATCCGAGCATATGAATGAGTCTGGCGTTCTTCAGATTGACTCCATTTCTTTTAATATAAACCGGAATTTATAGGGTAAATTAACCTATTATTGAACCCTTTCCTATTGTAGACCATCCGCCAAATTATCTCAATTTTTGCGAAAACTCGGGGATTAAAAAAAAGTAGAAGGTTGTATCCAAGACACGACCGCATAAATGACGTAGAACTACGTACACTATTAACAAATGCATTGAGTGTTTCATTACCCTAGTAACACAACTGATTTTATCAAAGTTTCATAGCGCTTTTTTGGCTGTATTGAACGCTATGAAACTTTGATAAAACCAATATTTTTAATTGGGTAATAAGTTATAATGTCTACTAATGAAGGGTCGTGAATTTCGTTAACCGGATTCAGCAGTTAGCAGAACGTGCCGAGTTAAAAACCATACACAGCACACACACACAAATCATACCATATCATAGACACACACACACACATCATACCATATCATACAGACACATACACATCATAGCATATCATACAGACACACACACACACATCATATGATATCATACACACACACATCATACCATATCATACACACACAGCAAGCAAGCGACCAATCAGAGGACGTTATTTCTATTTCAACAAGGCTTGACAATTTTCAATAGTGCAATAGTTCGTAGATTCAAACAACACTTTTCTCCATTTGGGCAGATGCGTGTATAATTTTCCAATCGATTGCTGCAAGAATGAAGAAAATCGGTAGAACCAACCGACCTATAAGCATTTGAAAAGGGACAAATTTCGTCCCAGTTTTTCAGTTTGCATCCCTGTGTGGTATGCTAAAGTAAAACGTAGTTCCACGTCAAAAGGCATTTTGCTGTTCAAAATTGGATTTGATGATGACGATCTCTATGCTGCCCCAACAGTGGGGGACTAATGGCAGTCTGGCGAGGCACGCTGAGAAGAACCGCGCTGCTACTGAGACATGGTGACCAACCACAGCGCAAGTGATTTATTTAATTTGAAGGTAGCCACAGGCGCAACCCGCTGTTACTTCTGAGCGCTGTATCTGCTTCTACTGCTGTCAACGTTGTGGACGCTCGCCTTCCGACTAATGAATGTAGCTAGTTTTCCCAGAAACACTCTTTTATAGCCGAAGGGTGCTACGTAATAGGCCACGTCTAATTCTCTAATATTCTTCAGACGAATTATTCCACAATTCGCATTCGATATTTGTTTCCAGCGAATAAACACCGATGGTGCTCTCACACACGCAACGGTTTTAACCCGTATTTTATTGCGGTTTGTAACATCAAGCGATTTCGTTTGCTCGTTGTTGCGTGTTGCATCATGTTGCAACTTGGCAGCTGGGAGACGACGAAATTCTGTTAATGCTGATTGATTGAATCGACTTCATATTAGCTCTGCATATTCGAATTAACTGCCTTTGTGAATGCGTTCTAACAGGGCAGTTTGTTATTCAAAATCGGTTATGTTGATCGCAGCCTTTGTGCTGTCCCAACTAGTGATGGGAAATATCGCCCAAAACGGACATCGATAACAATCGATAATTTCGGGGTTTTTATCGGTATTATCGATAAGTATCGATAATTTGAGAGCTAAAGTTTGCGGTGAAAAAAAAAATTTTCAGATGGCGATGAAAAAAAAAACAATTTCAGATGGTGATAAAAAAAAACTATGCCAGATAATTGAGTTGGATAAATTTCCCATGGAAGGTCATCATGTTAGCTTCCCCACAAAAAAATATTACGTCCTTGTGTGCAGCCTTCCGGCAGTGAACCGGAACATTCGCCATGGCGGACGAAAACATGCGTGTAGCCATGTTTTTAAGCTTTTTCTTCGTTTTTTTTATTAATTCATCCTCGTTTTCGCAACAAAATTGTTGGAATAGGTCTTGCGCTTCAAGTTTGTCCAGAAATTCTCGATGGGAAGCAGGTGGGAGACATTGGGCGGATTCGCCGACTTCGGTACCACATCGATATTCAGCCGCTCCATCTCCTCCAACGATCGCCGACGTCAAATCTGGCCAGAACACCGTGTCTTCGCGCTTATTGTGTTTCTTGATGAACGTCGCAACTTCTGTCAGGCACTTCGTACTATAAATTTCCCCGTTCACGGCCAGCCCGGAGCGAAAGAAGAGCAACTTTAACATTCCTTTCTCACTGATTGTCAGCCACAGCCGCACCTTCTTTGGGAACTTGGTCTGTGAAATAAACTTTACCTCGGTGCTTACTTCCTTCGTGGGGGAGGTAAAATACGAAGAGCCCTGCTAGTCGTTGCCATCCAGGGTGAGATAGGTCTAGTCGTCCAATACCACTGCCGCGTCGCGATTCGCCGGGAAAATCGACTTTACCATCTTATTCAACCGCTGTCGCTGCGTCATTGCCTGCAGCTCCGAGACCAGTGGACGGGACTGCCGCTTTCCTGCATGTATGTTCTCTAGATGCTTTTTCACTGTTTTAGAGCATACACCAACCTCTCGGCCAAGTGCGAGCCACTTTTCCCTCGGTCTTCCTCTTCAGCACCTTTTGAAGCTTCTTGTCGCGCAGGGTCGTTGGTCGTCCGGAACCGGGCTTTCTTTCGATGCTCTGATCGTTGTCCAATAGTGTCAAGATGTTGTCCAAGAACCGGCATACCCGGCGTCCACAAAGTGCCGCACGATGTCCGTTTTTGACGCGGCGGGGTACCGTTCTTTGAACGCGCACACTTCTGAACGGAGTAGCTTGACTTTTTTCGCCATCACAGTTAGAGTTTGACTGATAGAGCTGTCAAATTTTTTTTGCTAACTCATGGGTTACTATGATTGATGATGCATGAGTAGTTTCGTCAGTGCGATTAAAGGTAAACCCATGAAAAATCGGCAATTTTTGTCCATTTTTTTACCGCAAACGTTATTCGACAAACGCAATTTTGCTATATAAATTTGTTAAAAACAGAGACAGAGATGGCCCAAACAGAATGGATACGTTTGCGTTGCGTTGACGTCAATGTGACAGTAAATGTATGGGCTAACTGTCAAGTTGCCGCAAACGCAGCCGCAACGTATCCATTGTGTTAAGGCCTTGAATGACAAATTTTACGATACTGCGAATGAAAATTCAAACAACCGGACGAGTTAAACAGTTTGTTTTGGAAAGTCTTCGGGTTCTACGCCGGGAGTGCTTTCTACGGAGTAGTATCAAACCGAAGTTCATTTTGAAGGTTGTATAATTAGGGAAATAATTGAAGCAGGCAAAATTCTGTCAATTTTTAAATGGCCAAAACTTCACGAAAAATGAATCAATTCTGACAAAACAGGTTTCATTTTACTGGAAAACTGTCCTAGTTTCCTAGTATTACTTGAGAACTGGACGTGACCAAGGGTCACTGGAAATGTTTCAGATTTCAGGAGTGTGCGCCAAAGTGTACAGAGCGTTGCAAATCGAGCGAGAAGTAAAACCTTTCTTCTCCTTTCTGCTTGAGAACGAAACATATGTTACGCTTCTCGAGTCTTTTGTACACACGCTTTGGAGATACTCTTTCTTCTTCATGCATTCCCTTGAGTAGCAGCAAGCACGCACCGACACGAACACACTCTTTCGTATTGCTACTCAGCTACCGTAAAAGAGTACGTGAGTAGGAGTACTCGACTAAAATTGCTCTACTAGGAGTGCTTGAAAAACTGTGCTCGAAAACGAAAATGCTTTCTTCCCGGTTTAGCCTCATGCACCGACAGTGGGGTAACGTCTAGGGTATCGGACTGCTTCGGTTTTACAGCAGTTTAATGCAAAACCAGCCGAAGCGAACCGCTGCCGAAGTAGTCCGATACCCTATCATTTTTTTTCCTATGCAACCATCGCAAAACATCTTGAAATAATTGTCTTCGGCTAGTAGTTCTCGCGAGTTGGGCAATAGGTACACACGAGTACACATGAGGAGAGTAGACGGGAGTGTGTGCATATGATCTCGGGAGTAAATGCGAGCAAGAAAGAACGTGAAATAGCTTGAATAGAGAATTCTCTACTGTGTGAAAGCGGCATCACCGAGAACCTCACATGAGGTGTTGCATGCCGTTTACGAGCGAGACTAACAACACTGAGTGTACATTTTTGCAACGCGTAGAACTTTTTCTGACATTCTGTTTCACTTAGGTTCATATGTTGTCAATAAATCAGAATTTATTTCGGGTTCATTGGTAGCCAAAGATTAAAAATTCGCCGAAGAATCACCGAGGTATTTATCAAGTATGGGTGTTGATTTTGGCGGTTTTTTCCCTGTTGGGTACTAATTTTCTTTTAGCTTGCAGCACTCTAGCAGAATTCAATCGAACATTGTGGGTGTGTAGGTCTTGTTAAACCAAGCAACTTTGCAAACTTGCGTTTGAAAATTTATCTGGATTAACATTTAAAAAGGTCAGATTATTTTCACGCGGATTTTCTCTAAAAGGTTATTTATGCAGATTTTCAAATTAACGTGGTTTTTTACGCGAATTTTTGAATTAAAGCAGTTTATCAAGCGGATTTCTGAATTAACATGTTTTTTTCACGAGGCATGTATCCCCCGCGTAAGAAAACCCAACTGTATTTGAACCTTTTCAATTAATCAATATATTTTAGTAAAAATTATCTGAACTTTCCTTCAAAAATATAAAAAATTGAGTTAAAGATCCTACTCTGAAAAAAATATAATTTTAAAAACAAAAAATGATTTTAGAAAATATCGGTGATCTCAGATTTTTTTGAATTAAGTATTTTAGATAGACAATTTCGTTGCCTAAAACGTTCTTTGTGTTGCAAAAATGTACACATTGACACACACTCTTGAAATCCGAAACATTTTCGGTGTAGGTTGGTCACACCCAGAGTCTATGTTTATAATAAGAGTCCCGCAAAGATGAAACCAAAGGAACCAAATTAGTGTCAAACGAGGGTACCAATCGAGCAATGTAAATAAACAAGGTGATAATGTTAGGAGTGGATGGAAAGTGTTGTAATTGAGCGTAATAAAGAATATGTGTTTTTCCGAAGTTTCACTTACACATTTCAATCCAACATTAAACCTGTACACTGGTTCACTCAAATTTAACAAAACATTACCGGTGTAATCTTTCAAAACTGTGTACCTTGTGAAGAATTTCAAAAAATGATATTCGCTTATGCATGGTGAAAAACAGAACTGTATAGTTTTTGGCAACAAACGGCATAGAAACTGTGTTGCCGAAACGATAGATTTTCTCTTCGCGCGACTCTATATACACATAGACTCTGGTCACACCAAGTTCCCAAGTAATACTAATATAATACTGTTGTTCTAGTGAAATGAAACCGGTTATCAAAATTGATTCATTTTTCGTAAAGTTCTGGTCATTTAAAATTCGAGAGAATTTTATTTATCTCAATTATTTTGTCTACCCCAGGATATTTTTTGGCGCAACAATTTCGTTGATTTGGATTTTTAGTGGAACTAAAAATTGTTTGTTGGGTAACAGATACTTTAAACTTAAACAGTTCCAAGGTAAACTAAACAATTACCAGAGAATTACCAATAGACTGCCGCTATGCATGTCCATCATATTATAAGAGTTGCCAAGCCAAAGAAAATGCATTTTATTACAATTTCGTATCATTGCTTTTTATGAGATGGTGCAAAAAGTTTGGATATTTTTTAAAGTTCTCCAGTACTAAGTTGTCGAATTCATCTGTTCTTAGGAAACTAAAATCTATAAATACCTTATTAGTTACCATTATTTCTCAGAAACTCAGTGACACCCGGGGCTAAAGGTTCGCCCGCACCACCCCCAACAATGCTAAATCTTGTCGAATAGCAGCACCCAACAAATACCTAGCGGCAGAAGCAAATCCTGAGGTAGGGTAGGTGAGGTCTCCTTCTTTTGAGTCTCCTCCAGTAACCGGCCGCACTGACTTTTGCTTACCCTTATAATATCGATAATTATCGCTAACGTCAAAAAATTAACGATAATATCGATGACCATCATTTATCGATATTATCGATTAGTATCGATAAGTTTCCCATCACTAGTCCCAACAGTGGGGGTATTAAATAAATAAAGTACAACAGAATTTGATTGTTAGGATCCCGCGAAGAATGTTTGCTTGTGTTGATGCTAGGAAATTTTCACCCTTTAATTACTTGTTTTTTTGCCTTGAAAAAAGGCATTTTGCTGTTCAAATTGGATTTGGTGATGACGATCTCTATGCTGCCCCAACAGTGGGGGAATAATGGCAGTCTGGCGACACACGCTAAGAAGAACCGCGCTGCTCCTGAGACGTGGTGACCAACCACAGGGCTAGTGCTGCTGCTAAGGAAGGACGACTGCTGTTGACAACTTGTCGCTGTCCAGAACTATTATGAGCGGCTTCGGCTGAAACAGGCTCTTATATAGGCCAAATAGCATGTTTTCAACTGCAAGGTATATGATTCTGTCGACCGTGCTTGGGTGCAATCATATAACGACCAATCAGAGGACGTAATTTTCGTTTAAACAAGGCTTGACAATAATCAATAGTACAATAGTTTGCATAATCAATCAACAATTTTCTACATTCGGGTGGATGCGTGTATAATTTTCCAAACAATTGCTGCAAAAATGAAGGAAATCGGTTGAAAACAAACCGATTTATAAGCATTCAAAAAGGGACATATTTCGTCCCCTTTTCGTTATTAGTTTTCCTATTTACATCTACGTCAAAAAACTTCTATCGGTTAACATTTTTTCTAACCAATCTGCGCAGAATCGCAAGAAACATTTATAAATGATTCTGATGCCGATTGGCTGGATAAGATGTTTCATGATGGAAGTATTTGGAAAATTCTTCGAGTTTTTGCATAACTTGAGATAATCTGAGGGGCGGTCCACTAAAGGATATGTTCCGTTCAAGACAGTTCTACCTAAATGAAACGACAGCTCAAGTAAAACTTAACACAGTTTAACGACTGAACTGTCTTGGATGGACCACTCCCTCTAGTGGACTACCCGTCTAAATACTTCCATTTCTCTTGACAATACAATATCGCACGCTAGCCTGGGGGGCTAATGCGGTCTCGATCAACTAGACTAGTTGAGAGAGTTCGTTATCGGTATTGTTTTCGGCACATTTTGCACGTTATAGGATAAGTACAACGATACACCGTGCCCTAGTGCTGAGTCGAGAAAATTCCCAGCTCAAAAAGATCTTCAACCTGATCGGGAATCAAACCCGATATCACAACCGTGTGGGAGAGCTAGCCGAAGACCACAGAATCACGAGGACCACTTTCTCTTGACTTGAATCTTTATTTATTAAATATTATAAATTAACCTAGAGCGAACCCCTTTTCTGTAGTGGCCCACTTGCCAAATTAACTCAATTTATGCGAAAACTATAAGGATTTTATAAATCTGCATCAGAACCACGTGAAACAATGATAAATTCCAGCTTATGTTAAGGGAAATTGAGTTATTTCGACGGTTAGTCCACTACAGAGAGTGGTCCATCTAAGGCAGTTCCACCTAAATAAAACGAGAGCTCAGGAAAAACTTAACAAATTTAAACGACTGGCCTGCGTTTTAGCTAGGGTTGGGCCACCTTAGATGGACTACTTCCTTTAGTGGACCACCCTGAGGAATAACCGTTAGCTCTCTTGATATAAATTGGAAATAATGCATGTTTCTCATGATTCTGGTGCAGATTAGAATAAATTAACCTACAGTGAACTCCTTGGCTTTGTTATCCTATAGTGGACCAGCCTTTAGGTAAACTCAATTTCTGTCAACAAAAATCGAAATTTAGAAATGCTTGTGATGGAGATTGGCTCGATAAGATCTTTCTCGATGGAAGTTTTCTGAGAATCCCTCGAGTTTTCGCATAAATTGAGTTAATCTGACCGGTGGTCCACTAAAGGGCGTTATCTATCCAAGGTAATTTTACTCTAGCTGGATAAGATGATTCCCGACAAGAGCTCTCTGGAAATCCCTCGAATTTTTGCATAAATTGAGTTGATTAGACATATGGTCCACTAAACGATGTGGTCCACTAAAGGATGGAATTTTTTCAGACAGTGAGGCCTCACTACTAGTATTGAAATCTGCAAAATGTGTTTCCAGACTTGTCTTGGAGTGCAGTGCAACACTGGGAGAGCTTTCCTGCCTCGTCAGAGTTACGCTACTTTGGGTACTCGGTCAGCATGTTTCCGATCAAAGGAAAGAGCTGAGCACTTAGACACGTTGAGTGACATTATGTTAATCCGGCAGCAATCATTGAAGGCTTCTTAATCGAGTTGAAGATTCTGGGCGTCAAGAGTGTTTTTTATCGTGTTGAATATTTTCGAATTCGAAGACCAAATTTTTCGTCGTTCGTGGACAACAGGAAAAGAAACTACCCAAGGTGACTGCCTTGAGGAACGCCGGAAAAACGGAGAAGGGAAATAAGGTGTGTTCACCGAGTTTACCAGAAAGAGTTCTACCAGTTAAGTAGAGGCGAAGCCAAATTAGCAGGTTGTCGTTTATTCCCATTTTGTCGTATTTTGCCATAGCAATCACGTGGTTTAGAGCTGATTTCCTTATACTGAACCTATTTGATACCGCTTACAAATAAACTTCCAAATCGCGAAAAAAAAATCCGCGTTATTGTAATATAATCACGTTCAAAAACACGCATTAAAATAACTCGCGTAAAAAGACCCCAGGGTATATCATCCACTTGATGACCGCGTTCAATCTCCTGAGTAATGAATGATGTGACATTGCTATAGATTTGTTGTTGTCGAGCGCTTGGGCACCGAACAATCATAAGTCAATTTCTTAAAAATAATTATCTCGAACAGCTTTGAGACAAAACTCAGCGATGCGATTCCTCGGTAATTTCCAACAGTTCGCTTCCAACCAGTAATTACCAATAGTCCACGCCAAAAATCGAAAGATTATAATACGCCTAGCTTTTTCGTTGGGAATTAGAATTACGTTGTCGTTTGTTGTGAACTTTTGTAATAAACGCCCAGCTCACCATGTAAAGAGTATCATGAAAAATTTAAAGATAACTTAGTTATAAATCAAAGAAAAAGAGTCTGTCAATGTTACTTAGGTCCTTTAGAAGAGTTACGCGAGAACTCTTCCAGCATTCAGGAGAAACGCCCGTCGTTAATGATAGGTTAAAAACCTTGACCAGAGGCGCTGCCAGCAAATGCAAACAGTTTGAGTGTTCCACAAAAAATGTCCCAGTTTTAATATTTTTTTTTAAATTGACAATTTTGATTTGGCTGGAACTTTGCATAGACGTTTCTATAGGCTATCAATGCCATTTTGTGCAATTTGTTTAATTTTTTTGGAAGACGACTCATTTTTGAGAAGCGATTGAAAAATGCTAATTAAGAAAGGTATTGATGATTATAAATATTTCAGGGCTAAATCGGTTTGTTTGATTGGTGTGATGTCTTCGACAAAGTTGTAGATAATTGTTTCGTCTTCCCTCAAAAAAATATACTTTCTAAAAAACAACTTTTTTTTGACAAAAAAAGTTTGAAGAAAAATTAAAAATTATTTATCTAGAAAAGCTCATTTTTTAAAAATCTCCTTTTTTTACAGATACTACAAATGATCATGATCATGGAAAAATCAGGAAAAAAAGTTAGGATTTTTCGAACTCTCATGCGCTCTAGTAAGCTGGTGCTATCGATTTCGCCACGCAAATTTTTAGTACCAAATACAGCTTGAATAATGTCTCGACGAGTCTCAAGCGGCTTCATTCCTAGCAGAGCACATCGATGTTAGTAGGGTGGTAGGTCGTTAGGATTACGCCACGGAAGTGTTCTTAACACCCGACGGATAAACTTTAGATTCGATTTTGGATTCCCACACAGTTTCATAAGGTGACCAACCAACCGATGTAATACGAGTATTGATCGGGCTAGGGAGCAAAAAATGGCACGTAAGCAGGATCACTTCAGTCGTTTGCCATTTTCAAAGCTGACGATTGGCTTTGTCGATGATTTTAGAATAATGTAGCTTGAATTGGTGAGTTGGTAGTTCAGCAACACGGCAAGATCTTTGTAGTTGTTGTAGAGTTCCCTGCATAATCGGCTTCATTCGTCAACATAAATGAAAATTGCTCCATTCGTCAGAAGTATCGTCGCAGCATTGAAAAATACTTCAAACAGTAATGTACCCAAATTGCTTCCTTGAGGCACGTCAGAGAATGAGATAAAACTGTCAGATACTGTTGACAGATTTTCACGTGAAGCTGTCTATTTAGGTTGACCAGACGTACCGTTTTGAACGGGACAGTACCGTTTATGCGACCATTTTAAACCGAAAAAGTCTCAGTTACAAACTAAGACCATGAGAACCAAGAAAATTGTTACACATTTAGAACTTACAGCCGACTCTCAGTAATTTTTTGCCAAGACCGGCACCACTGAGTGCTCGGTTAAGAGAAACAGCTGTCACATATTTTCGTAAATCTCGGTTTAACCTAACTGCAAATTCGCGATGCGTTGCTGAATCAATGGTTTTCATTGTTTCTTCTGCTGAATTCTCACGAAATTAGAGGTTAAACCGTGATAGCTTGAAAAATATGCATTACCGAGGTCGAGAATCATTTTCAAATGTGTAAACAAAATTTTGATTTCCCACTGAATATTTTACCGAGTTTTGAAATTCTCAAGAAATTTTTAAAAATCAGTCTTTTCATGTGTCCCGTTTTTAATACTCATTTGTCCCGTTTTCTCTCCAAGAAAATCTGGTCAGCCTATGTCTGTTGCTCAAGTAAGCCACCTGCAAAATTTATCAGAAGTTTCTAGACGATGCACAGTGCAGAAATCGGTTTTCTTTTTTTTTTATTTGGATGCACTAAGTACCCAGAAGTGTTCACAGATATCTCCTGGGTTGTGAACAAGTATTGGTGAGCTTCGGGAAGCATCACAAATTGTAATACAAGCATAGCAAGCGTCAACGTCCAGAGCAATCATTAGTTTCACATTTCGTGTTAAATTGTCGCGCGTTTTCTCAACGTTGGTAAAACCTAATTACTTCGTGTATTCCAATACAACAAAATGGAAAATAACAATCAAGGTTAGTGCAATATATTTCATTGATAGAGAGACTTGGTTTTGATTGCGTGTATGATTAATCGGTATGATGAGTTGGTGAAGGTATTAATCCTTAAAAAATGCGATCTCAAACTTTCGTTAGCGTTTTAAAAAAAGTTCCACCGAGTTCCTGTCTAAAACATACATCAAAAGTTTGCTTGAAGTGTCCTCTACAAAATATTTTCTGCTGTATATTGTCCGAAATTGGGGTCCGAAACTCGAAATGAGAGAAATGCAGTAGAATAAAAAAGTATTTGATGAAAAAGTATGGTTTTTGGTTGGAGTCACCGCTTGCTCCTCCTCGATTCGGTGAGAATAATAATAATGAATACAACCACATTTCTACTCGTGAGTGCCTCAGAAACTTTCTGAGAGCTGCTCAAGGAGAATTAAAAACGGCGAGCTGCAGAGCTCGTTGACAATAACTCCCCAAAAGAACTAGTATTTGCTGCTACTGTTTCGAACAACTATTCCAATTCGTCTGAAGATGACCCAAAACTTAGCTTGATAATATAATATGCATCATGAAGAATTTTAAATTGTTGGTTATTCTGGTAATTAAATATATAAGAAATAATAAAAATAATACGTAAAAGAATACCTAAAAAAACTTTTTTTTTCGTTACAATTGCGCATAAGTCTCTTTTGCAATTATGTAAAAGTAAGTAAAATATAGAAAACGCAGTTTTCGTTACAATGTACAACTTTTACAAAGAGTTTAACGGTTTCTGGTATAGGATGAGTGCGTTGGCGTTTGGGACAGTTTTGTGATTTAGTGTATCACATAAGACATTTATGCATTTAGTAGCTCTGAAGGTAACGAACAACTTTCCTTGTTACATCAACATGTTTTATCGACAAAATCGTGTAGTTTTGATTTTTGTCCCGTCTTACCTTACATTCAACGCACTGTGCGATGTAGCTCAGCAAGGAGAAGGTTATGATTAATGGTGTAAAACGCGGCCTTAATGTCGATGTATATGGCGTTAATCTAAGCTCCACTATTGCACCGATACCAAATTATGTATATTCGCACAGCTCAGTGTACACAGAACGATTGGGTTAGAATCCATATTAAGAGAAGCTAATATAATTTCTATAAGAGCTGAATCTTGATGATGGTTCCGAAGCATTTCGATCCAGCTAACAAAGAGGTTATCTCACGATAGTTACTTAGAGATGTCAAATTTCTCACCTCTCTTATGCATCAGCAGCATGTGAGATATCGTTCATGCAGAGAGAAACATTCGGTGTTGGAGTTATCTGTTGAAAATCGCCTTTTAGAGACGCAAAAAAACCCAATTTCTCTCTCAACCTTTTGGGAACACCAACTAGGAAACTAATACCTTTAGTAAAGATCAACTTTTAAACCCCGTGGTAGCTGAATGCTTGCTGAAAAAGGTGTCCATGCACGTTTATTTTATTATTCTGAGCAGTATACAACAACGTCTGAACCGACATCCAAAATGCAAAAGGTAGGTCCGTCTGAAGACTAACTTACGTGGCCCTATTAGGCCACACGACAAAATTACTGTACTACAAACAATTCAGAAGTGAATTCAAATCGAAATAATTAGTTTAGACCGAAGCGAACGAGAAAAAATGATTGGAACGACTGGAAGCTCGATACTTAAAATACCTGAGCCACAGGTTGTGATCAAATTAGGCTTGAACACGATTTAAAACAATATCGATTAAACTGATTCGTGTCACCTTTGATGATTTCACTGGAATGCGGATGATATAAAACTATTCAAAAAATATTGTTTTTTTTTTTCGATGCTCAAGAACAAAAGATAGAAGAAAATGACAGGTTAAAAAGCTGCTACAAGAAAAGGATCCGACTAAGCCCGAGACACGTTTACAATTTGGCAATTGATTTGACAGTGGCAATGATTTTGAAGCTTGTGCACATTTTGAGCCTAGAAAAATCTTGAGAGTGCATTTCTAGGCAGTCCGCACCTTCTTTCAATAAGAGAGTATTACTAATCATTTGTTTTTGGCTTTTTTCCCTTTTGTGTAAAGCATGCCCGAAAAGTGTTGAGAAGAGTTCGAGTCTGACAAAGAAAACTCTGTCAAAATCCATTGATCAGCACAAAACCAGTTTGTAAAAATCGATTAAATATTCTCTGCTGTGAGATTGCATTTATATTGATAAAGAAGGTGTGTTCAAGTCTCCCCGTCGTTTGCAATCGGAATCTGATAAAAATTGGGGAAAAATAGCTAAAAGTATCGTGGAACTCAGTGTCTGCTAGGCATAATAATTTACACCGTATGGCACCAAATTTACACCGTATGGCACCTGGCACCAAGTAACAAACACTGTGGCTTTCTCAAATTCAAAGCGTTTGGCTAATCTAAAAAAACACAATATTTACCTCTATCCGAAAGCCGAGCGTCGAGGTACTGGAGATTGTTTCCCGCCATACCATGTAGCGCGGCTTGGTGACTCCCTTGGCCCGGTGTTCCTCCTCGGTCGGAGCGTTCGGGTCGATCTGGATCATCTTTTCGTACATGTCCTGCAAGAAATAAAAAATCGAAAAATAAGTTAAATAACGTAAATGCCCAACGGGCAAACTTGTAACCCGTTACCTTTCGCAGTTTCGGCTTCTCTTTGGCTTTGGAAAGTTCCTCCTCCAGGTAGGTCCGTACGCCAATTTTGCAGTCCATCACGCACGGCTGGTAAAAGTCACTCAGCAGATCTTGCAGCTGGATGTAGGTGGCTAATGGTTGAGGGGTTTGAAAGTTATGGAAAAAAGCGGTGTACACTCGTGCTGGACGGAGGATGTAGTTAATAATGGGTTTGCCTTGTAGGTAGAAACGCTACAATAGAGTATTATTCTCTACTCGAAGTATGAACCACATTGTAGAAATTTGCATCCTAATTGGGCTGCTTCACGTGAGGTCCAGCTTCACCATTAGACTAGTTGAGTTCGAAAAGTATGTATATCGATTTGGAAGGAAACTCGATTCCATTCATCGCAAACCATCGCAAAGCGGGTGAAAGTTTATTGCACTTAGAAAGGATCCGACGATTTTATTGAAATCGTCGGTAAATTTAAGTTTATTACGAACAACTTAATGGTAATGACCCCTGATCAGTTACAGTTTGCATTATTTCAGTAATAATTTCAAATAAAGAAAAAAAAAAACTTAAACACCCACGAGCCGCAATTTGTTGGCTCCCTCACGCGCACCCCCAGCAGGTGAGACAGGACAGGAGTGCAGGCATCCAATTAGTAAGCAAATTAAGCGGAGCTATTTATATTCTCCCCGGGTCTATTTGTTCAGCTGCGGTAATAAAAAAATAAATAAATAAATGAGAAACGCGGCGGCAGCACAGCATCAGCAACAGCCGAGCCGAGATGCTCTCCCACCCGCAGAATGTGTGTACGCTGCTAGCTGTTTACTATCTGTTTGTTTTGATTATCCAGTAACAGTCTCAGCATCAGCCTATAGGCCCCAGAGTGCAGTGGCAACAAGGCAACGGCAGGCTGGCACTCACTGGCCAGTAGCAGCGATTTATCGGATGCGTGCATAGCATTAAGTAACTAGGCAGGGCAGGGCGAAGCTGCAAGCTGCAACTTTGCAAGATTAGCACACCGATGTGGAACTGGATTAATCCGATAAAATCTTTACGGGATTCGCAGCACGTTTCACGTCGTAAACAATAAATTGAAACATCATGATCTACAATACGCCTTGTAATTGGTTTTTGCACTGGAATCGAAGCGGGGAAACGGAACCGGTTTGGGGAGTGTTTTGCTGTGGGATTTGTGCGTGTGTGTGTTTTTTCTTCAATAAGTTTTCTTCGCAAAAGGATACATTCGCCATCATCGCTGTTCACCTGGCCCTTGTACTCGGGTACGTACGGGCGAATAACGTCTTTCATGAGGACCTGAAAAAGGTAATAGAGAGAGAATAATGTTAATTCGGTGGAAACATCAACTGATACTGAAAAATAAATTCAAAGTTTTCAAATCTGCGAATTCCAAACCACACAGCATTTCATTATTTATTTCCTGTAAAAAGTGAATCTGACACTTACGTGCGTTAACTCGTGCTACGATGACTGCGGAAATCCAATTTCACACAAGCTTCATTAGCAATGATATTCAATCTTTGCTCCCCGGATCCTGTTATGACATTTGTTGTTCGTAATTTCGGTAATTTTTTTGCACACTCTTGAATGCAATTTCATCTTATTATTTGAGGCTAACAAGCTAATTACATACAACGAAAAATTCTTTTTAAAACTTTTGCAAATCTTTCAGGTTAGTAAGTATTTTACTTCGACACATTTGCGGTAATAACTATTCAACGTTATAAATTAGTAATCAACCAATGAATGCTACTGTTTCGGAATAAACATATTGCAGATCAGTAGTTTGTGATAGAGTAAAAGTGTCTAAGACGCCACTTATAAAAAGAAATGTTGAGATTTTGATTTAGTTTGACGATAAACAAAAAAATTTTATTTGTGTTTTAAAAGTGACAAAGCATTTTACAATTAATTTACAAGTAATCCAAAATTTATATTACAAGTTTATCTAAATATCACCCATTAATTTTTACCTTAGAAACTAATTCAAAAAGCGGGTAATGTATGTAATTTTACGAGTATCCGAGAAATGAACGAGAACAGAAAGTGTGACTTAGACTTTTCCTCATTAAAATTTTCCTCATCCAGCCGGGATACGAACCCGATAACTCCAGCATGGTGTTTTGCCTAATTAAGGTACTGGGAAGGTAATTTTCTCTTCGAATAATTTTAATGAAATATGAAAACATTAAAAATTAATAAATTTAAATTCGGATACAATCAACATTAAAGCAAATTGAATTTGAATAAAATTATTGTTAAACTAGAACATATACAGGAGTTATTTAATTAAGACGAAAACATGGTAAAATTCAAATTCAATCTCAAATAATGATGTAATGCCATCTGGCTAAGTTCATCCTGAATCTCTTTTTTTTTTTATTCTCGCTTATTTTCCGTCGGTCTAGTTCCGCCATTGTTGTGGCCAATCACCGACGCCCAGGGAGGCGACTCCACACCCAGGACCCTAACTCACGACCCGTTTATTAACGGACCGGCGCCAACGGCTTTACTTCCTCATGCGATGGAAGGCGTGATCCCAGAGATTTTTCGCCTCAGAAAATCTCCCGGTGTCGGCTAGGATTGAATCTAGACCAGTTGGGTTGGTTGTGAGTGGATCACGCCACCTCACAACCATCGACACCTATGTCGGCGGTGGGATTCGAACCCAGGCGTCGAGCGTGGTTGAGGGAGACGTTACCAACCACACTAGGCCCCCGCTCCATCCTGAATCTCTTATTCTGGTTTCAGTCCAGGTGCTTTGTTTCTATTCCGTGTCAGTTTTTTGTCATTTTTGTGCAATTTCGCGTTTTTCGTGTCACTTAAAATACCGTTTTCTTATCTGTTCTTTTCGCTTTTGTGACGTTTTGGGTTTTTTGTGCCAGAAATATATCATTTTTGTACTATTTCTATTTTGTTTTTGTATCTTTTTGTGCCGTTTTTGTGTCTTGATTTTGTCTAATTTAGTATCACTTTTATGTAACTTATTTTTGTATAATTTCGGTGTTAATTATGTGATATTTTTGGGTTATTTGTTTAGTTCTACTGTGAACTTTAAACCGATTTTAGGTCAAATTTTGTACCACTTTTTAACTATGTTTGTGTTATTTAGTAACTCTTTTGTTCCATGTTGCGTTATTTCTGGATCGTTTCAGCTCATGTCTGTGCAAATATAGTTTCATCTCAATGTCTTTATAATATATCTTTCTGTCTCCTTTATGTCATTTTTGTGAATGCTTAATGTCATTTTTGCTTTTTTACCATTGTTATGATTTCATCATTTTTGTGTCAATGTTTAATCACTTTGTGTTAATGTTTAATCACTTTGTGTTATTGTTTAATCACTTCTGCACCACTTTGTGTTATAATGATAATAATTTTGTGTTATTGAAACACCATTGAAATTTTTGTTTTTTTTTATACTTTCTCGAATTATTTCTGCGTTATTTCTGCACCATTTTTGTTTCCTTATATTTTTATTCCATTTTTACTAACATCCTACTTTCATCTATTTTTTCGTAACTTTTCTCTTTATCGCTACTTCTATTTCAGTTTTTTGTCCTTTTTTTAATTTTTCTGAAGTTATATACAATACCTTTGTTGTGCCATTTTTTAACCATTTGATGACACTTTAACATCATACCTGTGTTCCTTTTTGTGTGCTAATTAAATTTTTTTTTCTACCAATTTTTGCATCATTTTTATGTTAATTTTTTTGTGTCACTTTTGGTGTTTTCGTACTAAAAATGTTCCATGTTTGAGGTAATTTTGAGTTTTGCGGCTATTTTATTTCTGTTTTGTTTTTAGATTTTATTTCTGAACTCCAGCCCTTGTTTTCTTGTTTTTGTCGCACTCAAGCTCATTTTGTTTAATTATCTTTTATTGTTTTATTTTTCTTTATTTTGTATCAATTTTTATACCATTTTTGCGGCATGTTTTGTGTCATTATAGCATTATTTCAAGGTCGTTTTTAAATTATTTTTGTGCCTATTCTGTACCATTTTTATATCATTTTTTTGTCGTTTATGTTTTATTTTGTGAATCATTTTTCAGTCATCTTTGTATTATGTATGGGTAATTTTTGTACCATGATTGAACCATTTTCGTGTCATTTTAGTGTCGTATCAGTTTTAGTTATTTTTGTTTTATTTTTGGGTCCGTTTTGCGGCTCTTTGCGTCAATTTCTGTTATTTCTGTGTCATTTTTGTTTCGTATCCGTATCCGTCCAGTTCAAGTCTAGGTTTTTTTTTGTCACATTTGGTCAAAATTTTGTCGTTCTATCGCTCGTTTATTTTATTTTTGTCTTATGTTTTCCTATCATTTTGTTCATAATTTTTGTATTAATCGGTACATACATACAACGTTTACAGTCTTGTGTTAGTCTTAAGTCAGGGGTGGACATCTGACATTGCGCTGAATGACGAGCAGAGTTCTGCTTCAAACCGGTCGACGGTACAGGTGCATTTCAATTTCTTTACTTGTTAGATTCAGTGATAAGTGTTGGTGTGTGGTTCTTGGTATCGTTTGTCAATTCATTCATTGTTTTGTCAATTTTACAACACTGTTTGTGTTTTGTGTTGGTACTTTTTATGCATCTTTTTTGAGCCATTTTTGTATAAGCTATGTCTTTTCTGTGGCTTTTTGTTATACTCGTGTTATTATTGTACCAATTTTGGATCAGTTTTCGTCTCAATTTGGACCAATTATTGACGTAGAATACGTCTTACCGCAACATTCTGAGATAGGGGTGCTAATTGAAATACCGAAAACATAGAAAGCGTCACGAAAGTCGTCCAATTTTAAATGTTAATTACTCAGTCAGTTTTCAACGGTTTTCCTTTTTACTTTTACCAAAATGCGGAAATTTGGGATTTTATGATGCTCTTACTATTGTACTATTGAAAAATGAAGAGCTTTGCTTTGAACACAGATTTCTATCAATCAGAGCTGAAAAAAGCCGAATACCACCCAATGATGACACCCCGTTAAGCATACAGACGCGAGGCATACGGACGCGAGGCTTAGTACGCTAGGCATAATGGACGGCAGGCATACGGACACGAGGCATATGGACGCGAGGCCGAATGGAATCGTGGCCGAATGGACGCGAGGTCGGATGAACGCGAGGCCGAATGGACACAAAGCCGAGGGGAAGTGAGCCGGAATACGGTATTATCGTTATCATCATCACAGCCCTTTTTTAATAACATGTATTTCGCTTCAGAGTGACATTTTCTAACCTACTGCGAGTGTATTTTCTAACCTATTGCCAGAAATAAATTGATTTTAAACTGGATGTTGTAATTCTACGTCAACTTTGCGGACGTGTCTCATACACAACTTCTATAACTTTTTTCTTACGTTAGCCCACTTTAGTCTTTGATCTCATTTTTGTCTTAAATATTCTTATCAATTTAATGTATTTTTATCACTTTGATGACAATGTTAGGGACCGTTTAATAATTACGTAAGCAAATAGGGGGGAGGGGTGTGTGCAATTTTCTTACGCTATCTTACAAGGGAGAAAGGGGGGTGAATTAATTTTCTTACGTAAGCAAAACATTGTTAATGAAACTGTTCAAATAACCATGTTCATGGAAGTGTGGACGCTAAAATTCATAAAAAGAAAATTACGGGAGGATGATTAACTCGAATTAAGGTCAGAAGAGGAAACAAAGTATTGTACTGGCTTTAGGATGATAAAACTAAAATAAAAATCTATATATGCTGGCAGTAAGATCTTACTAAGGGGAAGGGGGGGGGGATTTAAAAAATCTTACGATGTCTTACAAGGGATGGAGGGGGGGTTGAAAAAGTGGAAAATATGCTTACGTAATTATTGAACGGCCCCTTATTCATAAATTTTCATCATTTTTTGACGTAAAACTACGTCTTTCGGAAAGCTTCTAAGAGAAGGTGTAAAATAAAAACGTGAAATCGAAACGTGTTGTAGTTTTTTTCTAATTTCAAATACTTTTATGATTAATTTTATGACAAAAACTGTTGTACTGTTGAAAAATGTCGAGCCAAGTATTGAACGCAAATTCCTACCGATTAGAGTTAAGCATAAGAGTATTTTACGAACCGGGATCTAGATGTCAGAAATCAACACCAGATTCCATTCTAAATTCGAAGATGGCTGTTTTCGGTTTCATAAAATAAAAAAACAGCAAAATACTAGACAACACGGGTATCCTCGGGATCTGGATGAAGCCCAGAGGCCAAAATCGACTTTTGAAGGCCAAGGTAATATAGGTTATATTTTTTTTTTGTCAATTTAGTGTATGTTTTTTACCATTTTTATTTCGAATTTTATTTATATTTCATGTGGGTTTTGTAACATTTTATGTTTTAGTATGTATTATTTTTGTATCATTTCTAAGATTAGACACCAATGCTGTGCCAGTGCACAATGGTATAGAAACCTAATCTAGGGAAAAACTTGGGTATAGAGCCCTATATCAATATTTCAGAGAAAAACTGTCTTCTACAAAGTTGTTGCATATGATGAAGCGCTTATTGAAAAATTATCAAAAAGAGGGTGACCCAAACTTTTTTTTCAATTTTCACCTTTAAACTGTCTTCGAGCGACTTTTAGGGCTTTTTAAGAGAAACAATTTGCAATGCTTTCATCGCGCAGATCTCAATTCTTCTCAAAGTTATTGATGTTTTTAATCGAAAAATAAGCGTTTTTCAATCGTTTGTCATTCTTTTTGGGGCAAACCTAAAGGATATCCCTATATTCTATTTCGGGATTGGTCGCGCAAAGTGCTTCAATTGTGATCGAAATTGCAGGGATGGAATAATAACTTTTTTATCCTTTCAATCTTTTTCTATTTTTTTTAATTTTTTAATCACCGCACAGTCCGTGCTCGCCGGGTTCTCGTTATTTTTAAGTCTTGGGGTTTTTGCATCAATTTTTGTTATTTTCGTGTAATTTTCGTGTAATTTTTGTTCCTTTTTCGTGTCATTTTTTGTATTTTTTTAATTATTCAGATCTTTTTTGCTCTGAATTTGTATTATTATTGTGGCATTTTTGAATCATTTTTTTGTATTTTTTTTTCGCATTCATTTTGTACCATTTTTGTTTCGTCTTTATTCATTTCCATTGAATATTTTATCTTACTTTTGTCCATTTTTTGTCACTTTTTCTCATTTTTGCGTTTTTGAAATATTCTTTAAGTTTTTTCTAATTCTAATTAAATTTTCATACTGTTTTCGTAGAGTCTTATTTGCAAATAAGGATTATTTCAGTGTCGTTTTTATATCATTTTTGACCATTTTGACAATGTGCTATTTATGTAACTTTTCAAAATATTTTTAAATATTTTCTGTATTATTGTTATTATAAACCAATTATTGTGTGATTTTTTAATCATTTTTATGTACGTTTTTCAATTTTTTCGTTTCGTTTATGTGTCATTTCTATACTATTTTTGTGTCATTATTTGTTGATAATTTTTCGCCTATTTTGTGTACGTTTAGTATCATTTAATCTTTTTATTCTGGATTTTATTTTTATTCTCGTACCAATTTTGTGTTCTATTTTTTTGTTTCCATTTCCATATCAATTCCTTGTTGATTTCAATGTGTTTTTTGGTCATTTTTGTTCCATAGTATTTTGTCTTGTTTTTGAGTTGATACATTTTCAATTTGGTTTTTTTTCCTTCATGAGTCTTATAACAGTTTGCGCCATTTTAATGTTTGTACCAATGTTGAATTTCTTTTTCATAATATTGTGTTCCTTTTTGCGTGGTATTTTTGTGTCGCCCCGAGCAGTTTTAAAGTTTTTTTAACTTGTACCAATTTTGTATATGATTTTAATGTCATTTTGTATTGTTTATATATTATTTTATACAGTAAGGTCTTTTTTACACGAGGGATGCGTTCCAAATTTGTATAGGATCGCGTAAAAAAAGACTTTTATGAGTTGCGAATATAACGAAGAAAATCGTTTTAAAATGTTTGAAACTTGTTTGAATATGATAGTGGTCAATCTAGAGATCAAAATTCAATATTTTAAATTTTCAGTATTTACACAGAAAAATGTGAATTTTCTTGTAAACTGGTATATGGTACCTAGGGGCCTGAAACGGAAAACGTGATTGAAATGAGGTCGATATCTTTTACCGTTTTTGAGTAATAAAGAAAAGAAAAGCAACTCGCGTAAAAAAAGACCTTACTGTATTCTTTTTTGTGGCATTTTTGTTGTTTAAAATATTAATTTGTAATTTTGTTTCAGTTCTGTACCATTTTTTTGGATCCTATTTTTTTTGTTTTTGTACCAGTTTTTTTGTTGTTTTTTTTTTTTTTGGGTTACTAATGTATTATTTATGAGTTATATTTAGGTTTTGTGTCTTCTTTGTGGATGTGTCGATTTGTTGTGTAATTTGTTATTCGTTTTCGACTCACTTTAGTTTTATTTGTCTTACTGTTGTCAGCTTGTTTTAAATTCACTTTGTCACATTCTGGTCTTTTTTCTTTTCTTTTGTTTTGTCTTATGTTTACTTTTCAGTTTGTATCGTTTTTATGATTATTCTGTATCACTTTGGTGTGAATGTGACATTTCACAGTATTCATTCACTGTTAATTTTTGCCATTCTACATTATAAATATGTTAAAGTTCAATTCATCTCTGTAATAATTTTGTACCAGCTCTGTGCCATTTTCATTTTTCTTTATTTTTGTGTCATTTTGCAACATTTTGTGTTAATATTCGTGTTATTTTTGTTTCGTTTTTCGTTTGTATCTATTTCAAACTATTTTCGTCTGTATCTATTTTAAGCAATTTACATAAAGTTGTGGATTCTTTTTAAGGATGTTGTGTTTCAAGTTTTATTATTTTTATGTTTTTATTCTACTATTTTTGTTTCGTTTTTGTCTCAATATAGCTTGAATGTTTTCTTACAATGGCCCATTACTGGATATATTTTTGTCGCACTCGGTCCCATTTTTGTCCTTTCATCTCTTTATTGTCTAATGTTTTTTTTTTATCAATTTGTATCAACTATTAATACTGTTGTATCATTTTTTTATTTGTTATGGTTCAGTTTTGTGTTTTTTTTTGTGTCAAGCTGTGCTATTTTTTAAGTTTTTTTGTACACTTTTTTGTCATATTTCGTTCATTGTTCGTGGATGTTTGTTTCCAAGCGATGTAGTAATTTGCTACAAAACTACTTTCGTAGTAACAAACAAGTGTCGTAGTGAAAAAATTTCATTTTTCTGCCCAATGTCAGGTATACGAAGCCTTTTAATTTGTGCTTGTACTACACCTAAGAAAAAACTAGATCTCTTACCTTGAAGCATTTCTCCTCCTTGGGGCACAGCTTCTTTAGCACTGTGCCCTGGTCCGGACCGGCTTTGAAATTGCCCTGGTGCCCAGCAAGCTGCACCCAAGGGTAGCGTTGTTTCTTGTAGGTCTGGAAGAACGGTGTCCACTGGACGATATTTCGCAGCTTTCGCCATCCCGAGGGCTACAAAACAAAGATAGAAGCAAAAACAGCAAGTTAGTATATGCAGAGTACAATGTAGTGGGCGAAATCTGATCCCAATTGGTTGCAGTGCTTTGGTTGTTCATTTTACGCAAAAGCTTTACGTAAGCCAGACACGGCACGGTCACCGAATAGGAAAACAAATCAACCACGAAGGTGTGACAAACCGTAAAGCTGCAAAACTAGATCACCGGAACGCGATGTGATGCGATCAGATTGAGATGCATTTGGAAATTGCGTCGTTTAGAATGCGGTTTTATTTTGCTACGGGTTTTTTTTTCACTCAGCAACAATCTGGTTATTTAGCCACTCTGGAGTGATCTAGCGGAATCGAGCCTAGGTACACCCTTGAGGAGTATAATATTGATATGCGAAGTAGCTTGCTGTAATTAACACACCGTACGTCATGTAACTAGAAACTCGATGGTTCGTAACTTAAAACTTGACCCACAACAAATGTCATCCATATAGGCAGCCGATGTGGAACAGCTGTCAGCTTCGGTTTGTCACCGAGAAATCATAAACAGTGTGAACAAATTTGATACATAGCTTTTTAATCAGTTGGTAAAGAAATTGTAAATTTTGTTTTGAATATGTTTAAAGTTGATAAACTCTTTTTTTATTATCGAGCAGATGTACGAGAAAAGAATTTGAAAATGGAATTCCCAGAACACTCCAATTTTTCAATTGCGATTCATGTGGACATCAGTCAACGAAGATGTACAAAGAATTGCCTCAGACTTTGAACTGAGAAATAGTTCACAAAAATTGAAAACAACATATGCGTCTCCTTTTTAACAGAGTCGATGGAGACGCAGCATTCCATTCACAAAGATTTCAAAATGAGTTCCGTAAACCGTAAAGGAAATAACATTTTGTTTGCAGTGACTTATTATGGAATTGATAGTAAATTTCTTCAGCAATTGGAACAAAACTGCTCAGATACAAATCCTCCTATGACGCAAAGTTCAACATATCTTTGCTGCTTTTCTCCTAGAACGATTTTATCATGAAATCCGAATTACTAAGCGACTTCAGCAACGTGTCCCCCTTTTTCTGTGACAAAAAGTATTGTGACAAAAAGTATGTATATTAAAAGACAGATCACACGTTGGGAAAAGTCATTTGGTCTTACCTATTTTTGGATTAGAATAAAACTTTGCTTTGTCTCAATTTTTTTTTTATTTTTCCATATCTTGACGATAGTTGAAAAATTGTAAATGTTATGGCACATAATGCGTAGACTTTTAATTTAATAGCATTTGATGCAGTTCCATATTATTATAGTGAAATTTTCTAGTTTTTTTTCAAGAGATTTCAGAAGATTTTTTTTTTGGAACTTGTTGAACAATCTACAACTTTAATTAATTAAGAAAAATCATCCACCTTATTCTGCTCGTATTTTTAGGAGATTTCGATATGATGTTATAAGCTTCGCTTAACAATTCGCTTGTTCAACAATTTTACTTGTTTGTTACAATTGAAACCCATCTAAACATGATGACGAAAAAATATTTCCGGTTTTTAAACAATTTCATTTGTTATTGAATAATACTTGGTAGTGAAAAAGTAAGTTGTTTAATGTGTAAGGATAAAATTCGGCTTGAAAAAGACTATTTGAAAGATGTAAAAAGATGAAAAACAAATCGTAAAAAAGGTATTGAATAAAACGTTGCTCAGACAATATGAATAATAATAATATATTGAGTTTATTACCTGATTAGTCAGTGATCTTTGGCGCTTTTGAGAAGCTTAAAATAATGGAAATCAGGCTACCTGGATTCCACGCATTGAAATCCCTTTTCATACCTAAAAAAGATAACAACGCATGGCCCCTGGATAAAAAAGGGTTAACCTGAATTTTATATCGTCAATTTGTCAACGTCAACATGAATTTTATATCGTCAATTTGTCAATGCACTAATTGTTTTTTTTTTTATTTTTATTATTTATTTAAGACGCTTTACCACTGACATGGCATTCGCGTCTATCACTAATTGTGATATAGCATGCTTTTATTTCTTTTCTTCTTTTGCAGACCTGTGTAAATCACAAGTACCCCCTCGCCATAAGTAACATCATTCGAATGATTCCCATACCTTCCGAGTGCTATAAATACGACAAACAATGCAAATTACCCGGTTCGGATTCGCGCACTCGACTAGCGGCGGAGCAGCGCGTGCTTGCAAGTGTACCGAATCGGAAACCACAACGTAACCTCAGAATTTCTAGAGCGCGAATCAAGCGCTTTTTTGATCGACCGATTCCCAATTGCAATCGTTTATTAAATGAATATAATTCCCCTTCTGTCGGGTAATGTACGCGCGAAAATCACCAAAAACAAGGCAGAAATTCCCACCGATTGCCGACGCAACTCGCAACCGGCGTGCAAAACAGAGAGAAAGAAAAAAAAAGAGAGAAGCGGAGCTTTTGGGGGAAAGCGTGTTTCAGCCAGAAGGTATAGTAATGATTGACGTCAAATGTGTGGTTCGCTGCTGGGCTGGGAGTCGAAGAAGCACGCAACTGAACCAAGAAAAACCGGTTTCAGCTGGCAGCAGCATCATTACTATGGCTACAACAAACAATAAAACAGAGAACACTCACCTACTTTTTGACCACTCATACGAGTAAACCGCAAACTCTCAAATGCAAAAAAAATCATGAAAATGTAACACACCAATCAGCTGACGACGGCTGCGAGCACTGGTATGGCATGGGCTGGGGGAAAAAGTGGATCCACCGACCGGAACGCTTCATCCGATCGCTTGCCGACGGACGTCATCGCTAGTAGGTAGCGTGTATTACAATAAGCTAAGAGGCGTGTTTTTGGCATAACAATTAGGCTTTGCAAAGGTGAAACATCTGTTGGGAATTTTTTCCGTGGTAGTTGGTATTAGTTATTCATTATTCGGACCAACGCATCGCGAAGCCGCTGCTGGATCGAGATCGATATGACGCACATCGGAAAAGTGGTGGATTTCACAATTTGGGTTAGAGAACGCGAAGTTTTGCTGATGCGTTCGTTGGTTGGCATAAATATCGCCACTGGCCGACCGTTTGTGATAACATTTTCCGTTTAGATTTGACGTCAACGAGGCGGGATAGAATGCGCCATCATTAGCGGTGATTGCATAATGATAAGTCCCCGGTTTGAGAGACTTGAGACGAGCTTCTTAGCGACAGCGAAAACCGGTAAGGAGCACCCGTTAGTTGCGTATTACATTTACACTGCACAATACGTGATGCTGATGGTATAATTTCGGGTGCTTTTTCCAGTCGAAGAACGGAACGATTGACGTCGAAAAGAGCATCTGCGATAGCCTAACGCCGTGAACTGCACAATTAACGCGTCTGCAAGTTAGTAATTCAATTCGTAAACGAATCAAAGTTCAAATTTGGTTGATTATAATATTCGGCGCGAAATAATAACTGAGAGTTCCGTTTTGCTACTCTCTTGCGTCAATGATAATCTGTTCAGTGAACACAAATTTTCCATGAATTTAAACTGACTTTTGAACACGCATATAGCGGATTACAATTGTTGCCACGGTGTCGTGGTTGCGTGCCCGACTGGAAAAGTATTTCGCAATCTAGAGATCGGCTTATATGCTATACCATAACAGCTTAGAAGCATTTCAATTACTCCACAACTATTCCACCACTGATATCATTATACCTTAAAAAAACAAGTTCGACACTGTCGTGGTTAAATATCAATACCGTTTTTACTTGTGAAGTAACCGATTTTAACCGAATGATTCAGACTCAAAGTAGAAGCGCTGTAGACCACTCTGGACTATTCGCGAAACACACGTGCATACGTATGCCAGCCAGCTGCTGTCATGAAACCAAGCTCCAGTTTTAATCAACTAGACAATTCTTGCAAAGTATTTCCCAGAATGCGCGATCATTTCCGATTCAACCGTGACGCGGCTTAAGCTTAGCTCGTAATCGGTTACTAACGTAATAAAAATCATGCCTGACACCTTTATATAATATTAATAGAATAACAATAATGACAATAATAACAAAAGAGTCCGAAATGCCGCAAATTCGAAAATGTATTTGAAAACAAAATTATTTGTGAGTCACTACCTCTAGGCTCACACGGTGCGCAGAAATTACTAATTCTGTAATCCTCACGCATGTACAATTGTGTTAATAAAATATTTAAGTAAGTTTAGACTATCCAAATTGACCATCATTTAGCTCTGTAGAAAACAAATTACTTGAAAGCTTAATAATGACTCATTTCATCAATCCCTCTTTTTCCGAAAATGTTCATTTCAATGTCTTCTAGTATTATGTATAATTTTACTTCCTCGTAATTCGTAACAATCAAATTTTTATTTCATTGTATATGTGAGAAATTTCCTGCAGTTATAAAAATATTATTTTCTATTTCTGTTTATAATCTCTGCATTTTTAAAATTTAAATTCATCAAACGAATTCTCACAAATATCTTCTGGTCTTAAGGTTCTTCCTTTACCTTACGTAAAAATTTTCTGTCAATAACAATAAAATTCGAGACTTAACCAAATAATTTGTGCCATAGTTTAAACTTGTTCCGTTTTGTACATTTTTTCTATTCGATTCATTTCTATTTGTATCATTTTTTCATGTCTATAATAATTTTATCGAATATTTTGTTATTTTTTGCACTCTTCATAGTTCTCATGCCATTTTTTTCATATCAATCAGTTTTTTCTTTTTTTTTGAATTGGACTTTCTCTTTTACGCTCACCAACTTTCTTTTTTTTCTTTATTCGTTGATATGTTTGATAATGTTCTTTAGGGAAACTGCTTTAATTGCGTAAGGAACGAGTGAAGCAGTGCGCCTGTTTTAAATAGTCGAATCAATACACCCAACGCAAACGGGGAACATTTTATTACTTTAGGGCAATTTTTTATTACTTATTGTGTCTTATGACTGCGCATTATACACAAATTGTAACACACAAAAAGTAATAAAAATTATGACGGCCACACGCTTGTATGTGTTTCTGGAGGAGAACATACAGCCAAGCACCCACCGCAATGCATGTGTTAGCAAGACTTCACTCGCTGCATTTCTATTGATGCAACGATCAGATTCATTTTTGCTTCCCTTCATCCACACATAATGGGAATCTCACCCGTCAACCTCAAATGACTAATTAGAAACACTTTCGTTTCGTCCCCCAGTGTTTACTTGAAATGGAAATATGTAATACTGTCTGACCAGATTTGCCGAAGTTGCGAATATTGTCTGGATAGGCACGAGTATTGTATTTTCAAACAGGTGCAATGAGTTTCCATGAACCAATGAGTATGTGTTTTAGATATCTTGCAGGAAAGCGAATGTTTTTGTTTTTCTCTAACGCAGTTTACAGATCGTGATGTCATTTAAAGACGCATTTCAAGTCTTTGAAATCATCAACGTTTGCATACTCTATGACGGGGAAAATGCTGCTTGGCAGCTCTTGTCATATTTTTTCTCTACTCCGTATGCGAACTTATACACGCACACCGGATGAATTGGAGATTGAAGAAACTTGTAACATGTGCAACATATGCGACGGTGTGTGATTTTTTTTTGCTTGAGATGGAAAGTAAGCAGTTTCGACAGAAAAAATCTTGCATGTGGTTGAAACGACCATTATTAGATAGTCGTACTCTCGTAACACGTGCTAAATTTATGTCAGTATGTGTTGTTACTTGACTGGGGAAGAATTTTATTGCCTTTAAAGTAATAGGTTTGTTACCCAAAAGGCAATTTTGCGCTATTGCTTCTAAAGAAATAAGGAAAAGTTTTGCGTGTATCGACAACTTCAATGACTAGGACAAAATTTATGATTAACTTACGTACACATAGAATACCGCTCAACACAGAAAATCTTCGAATAAACATCAAACGAAAAAAATCAACCAAAAATGTAGCCATTCAGACACTATTCGGGTGCTGAAGAAAAGTAATTCACCTCACACATTTCAAGTATTTCGTCTCAATATGTTCCGTACCCTATCTGTCATTTCAGATGGGAATCTTCTTTGACCCTTCTTAGAAAAACTAGGAGAATATCTTGAATTCCCAAGTTCAGCAGAAGCAGGTTCTTCAACAGTGTTAGGCTCATCGGACGGCGAAACCTCGAAAAGGTTCGGAGAAAATAGTTCGCTGGTCTCTTGAGCATTTCGTACGCGTAGCACTTTTCACCATCTTCATCACAGGCATCTTCCGCGTGCTGCTCTTCGCTTTTGCCACTCCGTTCTGTACTCCCAATTGCTCTTTTGAGTCACAAGCGCAAGCGTGAAGCCAAAGCCGGAGCTGCGAAATTTCGAAACCACAAAATGAAATTGACACATCAGCAATTTAACTTTCAAGTTGTAACTGATATCGAGTGTCACCCGTGTTAATTCTCTTCTAAAAATCATGTCAATGAAAAAAATGATATTGTATGAAAATACTGAGCCGATCCATTGCATGAAATAGATAAATATCTTCATCCTAAAACACATAAGTATCGTAATCAGTGTTACCACTGTCAACTGATTGAAGCTGGAAGTAATTCGTTTTCACCTCGTTTGTACTAAAATAATATCCACAGCATTCAATTTCAACTGATATTCTGTCGCTGACAGTGAAAATTCGCAGCCCTGCTTGTGATAGTTCATTACCCGCGGCGCAAACGAGCGCACGAGTAGACGCACCTCGTCCACGTCCCGGCGTAAGTTTTTACACCCTTGTCGAGCGACACTGAGAGCAATCGCTTGCAATCCAGTATCTTTACCGGCTGAAAGCTGGAATCCTTAAAACGGTCGGTTCCAGCCTCCAGCAGACTTTTGATGGTCAGACTCGTGACTCGAGACTGCGCGATCTGGAATGTACACGTGATAGTCCAGCGTAAAAAGTTCACAAACAGCAATCTTCTTTGCTAACACCCGCAGTTTATTGGCACGAAAATAATTTCGGTTACGGCTGAAAACCGCGTCAGATCCCTACTTATCTGCGTTGTATTCAATGACTCAGGGGCCCTTATATCCTTCCGAGTGTAGCTTTGCCCGATGGATGAGGTGGGGGCAACTTTGCCGACCCGAGACACCTTGTACCCGTCTGTATCGGACTCAAATTTGCACATGCCACTCCGTGCTCCAAACAGTGAGGCCGACACCAGGCGGTGTAGGGAGCATGCTTCAGCTGCTTTCCTACTGGCGATTGTTTTTACAGCGCAGAATCGAACCAAAAAATAACACGTGCCGTACACAAGCTGTGTTGCCAGCAATAGTAACAGATCGAACGTTAAGCGGAATCAAACAAAGCGTACCTGTTTGCTAATATTAAATCGGATAAACTAACAGCGAAGCAGGCAACAACGATCCTGTCTCTTCCGAGATTCACTTCCAACGTTTTGGTATGGTAAGATTCAGCAACATCTTCCTTAAACCTGCACCTTCCAGTTGGTCTTGCGGTACGATGCTGGCCTAACAAGCCAGTCGTCGTAGGTTCGAGTCTCGGCTTGGGAGTGAATGCCAATGTCAGTAGGATCGTAGCGTCAGCCCTGCAATTGTCCTGTACATTGAACAATTGGCTGCGGAGTCTGTGTATAGCAACTAGAAGGTCAATTTCCGAATCCGAATGCAACACCAAGCTTTTGCTTTGCTTTTGATTTAGTAACTGAAAAAAATTAGGCGTGTTGCCAAAAACGGAACGGGGTCTTACTTTTTGTTATTATTATATTTGATTGTTTAAACGTTGACCACGAAATTTACGCGATTAATACGAATTCCAAAATTTACGTGTTTTTATATTTGCCTCCTTGATGCGAGATAACGAATAAAAAACAAATAACAGTGAAGCAACATATAAAAAAAACTTTTGTAACTTGTACTCTACTATGGATGAGTTGGAACAAATGGAATCTATAACAGTTTACAGTAGTTGAGTCAGGCATTGAAGAAAGATATTGTTATCGAGATTCCACTTGCCCCTGTTTACCCTGTGAAGGATTTAGGTAAGGGGCTGGCACCCTTTCAGAATTCAATGAAACTTATAGGCGTGTAGGCCTTACTACCGAAGCAACTTTGGATATAATTTCGAAAACTTACCGGTACTAACATTTGAAAAGGGCTGAAGTTATTTTTTTAACACTATATCTGAATAATGATAGAGAAAAATTTCACAAATGAAACATCCCGAACTTAATTTTTATTGACAAAAGTGGTAGTTCATTAAGCAGAAAGCGAGAAACAAGCGAACTGGAAATAAAATACAGATTTGGTAAAATATACCGCATCCCGACGAGACTTGAACCCGCAATCTCCCTGTCTCCGGCATGGTGTTTTGACCAGATAAACTACGGGGGATGGTGGTACTGTTCCACAATCTATATGCGTATCACATTCCACTGCCGACTTGTTCTATTGCTCATTCCTAACGGCATACACTGCTGTGCAAACGTTATTTATAGACTAAAAGGAATGTCTTATCACACACAAAAGAGTAAGCTGATGCTGATAACTCTAATAGAAGGAATGTCAACGGGTAAAAGCCGTTGTTAAAAATAGAAATTTAGTTCGACGAAGTGGTAGTATATCAGATTTCTTTCAAAATGAACCTTTAAGATAGACAATAGTGTTGCCTAACTCGTTTGAACAAAACAAAGTGGGCACTCTTGAGAACAAAAAAGTTTTTTTAACAAAAACTTTTCACGTGGCACCATACATGTACAATTTTTTTTATAAAATAGCTCGATTTGGCTTGTTCAGCCATAGGTAACTAGATTATCTTTCTAAATTACTTATTTTGAAAGAAATCTGAGATGACTAATTTTTCAATATCCACATTATGTTTTCAAAATGAATATTTTTCAGAGTAATCCTACTGTACTCTCCTACTCTCAAAATATTTTTTTCAATATTTTTAAATGGTAGTTCAGACAATTTCCTAAAAGTCATCCCTTGAAAACTTTTCTCTATCTTTTATTATTATTTGGGTTTTTTTTTAATTATAGACGCTTCAACAATAAAGGTCATTTGCGTCTTATTATTATTTAGATACATCAATTTATAACAGTGAATCACGCCCTCTTCAAATGTTAGTAAAGATAAATTAAAAAAAAGGCGAAGTGGCCTAAGGTAACAAGGCCTACACACACACAAGTACAAACAAGTTTCATTGAATTCTAAGAGGGTGCTGCCAACATCGAGTCGAGTTGGCGAAATCCTTCCTATATGATGGTAAAGTTATCGAAAAAAGAAACTAATATACTCTTTAACTTTGTAAGAAAAGTCCTGGAAATGTGTGGTCTTTGGCGAAAACATGTGTTTTCTCAACGTTTTCTTGTAAAATGCAACTAACAAAAGTTAGGTACAAAAAAACTATATTCTAAATATTTTTTTGAAAAATTATATAACTCTGCACTAAATAAAGTTGGGAATTTTATTCATTAGGCAGTTGCACTTAAGCTTTGCCAAGTAAACCATTCCTTTATCACCTAACATAAAAAGTTAGTTATTTTTTTTTATTTTTATCATGGAAAGCTTTAAAAACTTCTGATACATGGAGATTATGCGGGTCATACATAAAACTAATTGTTTTGAAGGCCTAGGATGAAGGAAAAGGCTGTCATTAATAGAGAGCCACTGGCCTAAAACAAAATTCAAAATCATAACAAGCCATCCGTGTTCATACAGTGATACCCAGCAACTACAAACAAAGATTGATTGAGCTTTGTACAACATATAATTTTTACAAACAATCTATCAATTTACAGGATAACAATCCAGTTTATATAAAAAAATTACATAACCCCCGAAATCCTAAAAAACGAAACCAATGCTCAAGTCGAAAAAATGCTGCAAGATAAAAACATAAAGCCTTCTTATTCACCTTACAACTCACCAATTCTGTTAGTACCAAAAAAATAAACCAATGAAGATAAAAAATGGCGTCTTGTAGTTGATTTTAGACAACTTAACAAGAAAATAATCGCCGATAAATTTTCTCTGCCCAGGATAGACGACATGTTGGACCAACTGGGTAGAGCCAAACATTTTTCCACTCTTGATCTGATCTCCGGATTTCATCAGATCGAGATAGAGGAAGAATCAAAGAAATATACAGCCTTCTCCACCAGCACTGGTCAATATGAATTTAATAGGTTACCGTTCGGACTAAGTATTTCACCGAACAGTTTCCAGAGAATGATGACCATCGCACTCAGCGGTTTACCACCCGAGTGTGCCTTTCTGTACATAGACGATATAATTGTTATCGGTTGTTCAGTAGAGCATCATTTGAAAAACTTGGAACAAGTTTTTAAAAAACTTCAACATTTCAACTTGAAGTTGAATCTTGAAAAATGTCATTTTTTTGTTCAGATGTCACTTACCTTGGACATCACATATCCAGTCACGGCATACTTCCTGACAAATCTAAACACGGAACCATAGTGAATTACCCAAAACCAACAAATTGCGATGAAGTCAGAAAGTTTGTAGCCTTTTGCAACTACTACAGGAGATTTATACCTTACTTTTCAGAGCTTGCGTCACCATTAAACGCACTCTTAAAGAAAAATGCGAAATTCATTTGGAACGAAGATTGCGAAAACGCCTTCGAAAGTTTAAAAAACAAACTAAAAAAAAATTTCGATTTACAATGCCATTTAGTCACAGTTAACGAAATGGCAAAGAAATTAAAAATGAGAAAGATAGCAATTGCAAGTAACAACATTATATTCTCACTGATAAATAGACAGATGTTCAAGACATTCTGCAATAAAATATTGAAAGACGTTACCATAACGATATACAAACCAGCGCAAATAATAACAAACAAAAGTACAATCAATGAAATCATTCAAGAAAACCACGATACCCCTACGGGAGGTTACGTCGGTATATCAAGATTATTAAAGAAATTGAGAAGTTCATATTATTGGAACAACATGAAAGCAACTATTAACAGTTATGTTAAAGAATGCACAAAATGTAAACAAAATAAGCACTCAATCAAAACCAAAGAAAGTTTCATCGAAACTACAACGCCTCTCAAAACGTTCGATATCATCTCTATTGATACGATCGGCCCTTTTACGAAATCCATAAGTGGAAAATCGCTATGCATTGACAGCATAATGCGAATTGTCAAAATTCATTATAGTAGTACCTATAATTGATAAGCAAGCAAAAACACTTGCCAAAGCCTTTGTGAAAAATTGCATCTCGTACACGGTTGTCCTTTAGCAATCAAAACAGATATGGGAACCGAATACAAAAATGAATTATTCCAAAAAATTTGTGAATACCTACACATAGAACAAAAATTTGCAACAGCATACCACCCAGAAACAATGGGAAGCATAGAAAGAAACCATCGTTGTTTAAACGAATACTTACGACAATTTATTAACGAACAACACGACGATTGGGATACTTGGCTAAAATACTACGTTTTCAGTTACAATACAAATCCCCATACCACACATCAGTACACACCATTCGAACTATTATACGGAAAAACAGCTAACATACCACAGTCGATACAAAATTCAACAACGTTAGACCCAATCTACAATGGGGTCCTAAAGTTTTAAACGGTTTTCTGATTTTTATATATCAGCTGAAAGAGTGCAATTTTCTGAGCAAAACGTGATTTAAAAAAAATGTTTATCGTTTTCCTTCGATTTTTAAAGGAAGGATAAAAAACTGCTCGAAATGCCTTAAATGACAGTTCTCTCATATACCGTACATGGGCGAAACGTCATCTAAGACCTTTCGAGCAGATTTTTTATTCTTCATTTAAAAATCGAAGGAAAACGATAAACATTTTTTAAAAATCACGTTTTGCTCCGAAAACGCGGCTTTTTCAAATGGTATAAAAAAAACTGGTACAGCTTTAGGACCCAATTATGATTCCTACTTTACAGAGCTAAAATTTAAAATCCAGACAACTATTAAGAAAACTAGAGATATACTACAAAAATCAAAACTAAGCAATATCAGCAAACAAGCTATAGAAAGCAATCCAATCGAAGTTAAAACAGGAGATAAAATATGGTTAAGAAAAGAAAACCGTAGAAAGCTCGATGCAGTTTATACAGGGCCATTTACCGTAATCGAAATAAACCACCCAAATGTTACCATAGAAAGTCAAATTACAAAAGAAAACCAAATTGTTCATAAAAATAGAATTAAAAAAATTGTAATTATTAATGTAAATACTGGTTATCTGGAGAGCACATCCACAGATTGATCTCACTGCATGACATCAATCTTCCCTAGGAGGGATGGTGTCATGAATAGAGAGCCACTGGCCTAAAACAAAATACAAAATCATAACAAGCCATCCGCGTTCATACATTGATACCCAACAGTAATATTTATTGTAAACAGATGACGATGCAACAGCATTGTCGTTACCCTTCAATTCGCTCATTCTATACCCCGCCGCGCAGGCATCGCCCGTTAGTGCAAGCCTGCGAGGCAAAAGGAATTTAAATTACAAATATCGAACAGGGCCAGTGCCATCCAAATTATTTAGCCTTGAATTATCGAACTCGGCTCTCCAGCCTTCTCTTTCTTTCTACCATTAAGATAGGTTAGGCAAACATTGTACAATTAGTATATAAGGCCAGAAATTAACCAAATAAAGACACTCGATAACGTACTTTTGACTAGATCATTCCTATGCGTGACAAGGTCCGTTCTGGTGGATACCCTGGAGGTCAATACTTCCCTGGTCCACCATAGTTCGGAAACCAGGAACCTGGGAGAGTTTTTTCTCAAAAGGCAAGTAAGGTTCAATAGTGACCAACTTCTTAAAGTGAAACAACCATATAACACGGCGACATACAACAAGGCACAAAACAACTAATTCCACTTTATGTCCTTAAGAAATGTTCATGAGTGGCATTGAATCTGATGTTGCCTCAAAAACTCACAGGAAGAAGAAATTTCTCGTGATTTTTCGCAGCATCAGATATTGATGTTTCATGCATGTCTAAAATCATTGGCACTAGAATTTTTTTTTGCCTGTCAGTTTTCGAAGCAACATCAGGTTTGGACGCACTATACCTGTCTAAGACAACTGGCAATGGAAAAACATGTTTTTTTATTCTGGTAATTTTTGAGAGCAGCACCAGATTTTGACGTTTCATGCATGTCTAGGACAATTGGAACTGGAAAAAAAAATTTTTTTTTGCCTTGTGATTCTTCATAGCAAAATTAGATTTCAACGTTTTATGCATGTCTAAAGCAATTGGCACTGGAAAAAAAATTTTTATTTCGATTTTTCGAAGTGACATCAGATTTTAACGTTTCATGCGCGTCTAAGACAATTGGCACTGAAAAAAAAAAACAATTTTTTTTTTCCTGTGTGTTTTCGAGGCAATATTAGATTTTTGATGTATTATGCCTGTCTAAGACAAGTGGCACTGGAAAAAAAATTTTTTTTTGTGGGATTTTTCAGAGTATCATCAGATTTTGACGTTTTTTGCATGTCTAAGACAATTAGTACTGAAAAAAAATATTTTTTTTCCTGCGTCAATTGTCTTAGACAGACAATTGACGTAGAAAAAATCAATGTTTTTCCAGTGCCAATTGTTTCAACCAAAAAAAAAACGACTGTGTTCGATGTATTTGATTTTAAAAAAATTCATAACTTTTGAACCAGTTGCTCGATATTCAATCTTTTTGGATCAAACCAAAGGTAATTATTCTAGTTATAAGGAAAAATACCAGAAAAATAAATCTACGTACTTTTATATGCGTATTATATAAAACTATTGAATTTTTTGTCATGTTTTTAAAATTTTGGTCACCCGTATTTTTGATAATTTTTTAATAAGCGCTTTATCATATGTAACAACTTTGTCGAAGGGAGTTTTACTCTAAAATATTGCTATAGAGCTCTAGATCAGAAATTTTCCCCTGAATTTGGTTTCTGGACCATTGTGCATTGTGTAATGGTGTCAAAAATATCTAATATGTTAAAAATGTCAACTCCTAATTTTTTTTAATATTTCATTTCTAGTTTCTAGTTTAATTTGAGCTTTGATTACCTTATTGAATTTTGTTACTATTTTGTTTGAATTTTTATAATTAACAATTTTGTCAAAATTCGCATGTTCTTATACCTACTCATTTTCTACTATTTTTTGTTATTTTATATTTCAATGTTTGGTTTTTGTCTTCGATTTCTCCCTGTCATTTTCTTATTGCATCTAAAAAAATTACGTGTGGTAACATAAATTATCCTTTTCCGATTTGAACAATTAAAACAAAAACAAACAAAAAATAAGGAAAGGAATGAAAGAGCTGAACAAAGTAACTTTAAATCATCAACTCAATCTCTATTTCGTTTTTAAGTTTAGTTATTTCGTTTCTAATGTAGTTTATTTTTGATTCAGTTCGGTTTCGCACCATGTTCTGAATATTCAACCATGATTTTTCCTGATATATCATACTAAAGTTACAGTTTGTATGTAATTAAAATGTAACTTGTTTTTTTTTTTGTTGCTATTCTGCTTTTCGCACCAGTAATAAAGTTCTACATGGAAAATAACAAATTCTTCTTACCTTCACTCCCTGGTCGTTGCGCATATCCGGCACATCCGAGTCCCATTCGGAGCTGAGATCGTCACTGGAAGCATCACCGTAGTCCCAGGGCATGGGAACTTCCAGCAGGGACATCTGATATTGCTCGTACCCGGGACACAGGCTAGAGGTGCCGTGCCTTGGCGAGGGCGATCGATTAGCCGCTGTAAGTCTGCGACGAAGCAACGAGGTCGAAGGTCCATTGCCGGAGTCACCAACGCTAGTCGGCGATCGCGGTTGATGATAGTGATGCTGGTGGTGATGATGATGGTGGTGGTGATGATGATACACGTTATGATGGTGCTGATAAAGCACTTTGTTGGCAGCACTTTGACCTGGCTGCTGATCCGACAGTACAGCCAGATCTTCCTTGGAATTTTTTCTAGCGCCGCCGCTGCTTCTGCGTTGCTCTGTAACAAACTTTCTGCCGGTCGATTTTTTCCGCTGTCGGCGCTCTTCAATCGGGGTGGGCATAGATGCGGTTCCCCCACCCTGACCAGCGACATTTCCACTGTCGTCACCACTATCGGACATACTTTTCTGTAGCTGCTCCTGCTCTTCGGTGGTCAGTTCCGGGAAGTGTAGTAACTTGATGGTGATCTTTTCACCGGCCTCCGTGAAGTACACCTCCTTGGCGCTGATCTTGTCAAAATCCTCGTAAATCCTAACCGTCGGCAACGTACAAATAGGCATTCTACGGCTTGCTTAGTATTCGCACACTGGCGTCACTTCGGTTGTTACACGGAAAGTTTCGTTTGCCGCCCTGGACGGACCTACCGCACTGACTGGCCACTCATGCGGAAATAAACGAATGATATCACTCCGGAGAGCGCTGATGCACGATTTTTTATTCACTGGAACTGAAATGTGCCGGATCATTAAGATAATTAGGAGGAATGCTCGCCGTTTGGTACTTGGAAAGGCACTGCCTTTTCATGCCATGTCACTGGATGTGTCTTTTTTTCTACCCCGGCCCTTACGAGCTGTGCGCTACGTCTGTCGGCTGACGTGTGATAGTGAAGTAAAACAACGCGACGGATCTGGCATCTGTCAGGGGAAAAACGTGCTCGCGGCCGATTCACAACAAATGTGTGGGTGAAGCTGACTACGTTCTGTTATCACAGTGTATACAGTAGTTTTGGAATTAAAGCTGGTAAATTGAGTAGGAAAGTTTTCAAACGATTGCTTGCAAATGGATATTACGGCTTCCAGACTGAAAACCGGATTTTTTTTTCAGTTTGTTGAGAAACTGAAGAGAGCGTAAAAATGGGGGCAATTTCCTAAATTATAGCTCCAGACCGAGACGGTGTAATGAGTCTGGAAATTTTCGTCTGGTTACAGTTCACCAGTTTTCGCAAAAATCCACAACTTAAGTGGATACTTACGCACTCGTGCGTGCCGGGTGGGCCGAGTTATTGGCTTTTTTTTCGACTGCTGATTCACAGCCATTATAGCCAAAGTGATATGCGTCAGGAAATGCGTCAGCGACTGCATTTCGAGTCGTTCTTGGGGTTCATTGTACCGAACGACGTTTGTGATTTGAAAGTATGTTTTTTCATTGAAAATGTTGAGAAGTGATTGAACATTTTTAGCTACATTGTATTACCTTTTGTGTCTTATGACCGCGCATTAGAAAAAATAAGACAAACTAAAAATTGATTACCGTCCACCGCTTGGAAACGAAAAAAAAAATACATTGTGAGCAGAGTTGCCGGAGATGGTCGCATCAGATTTTTTTTGCAATTTTTCCCAATTTTTACAATTTAAAAAAAGTTGTAGCTTTTGAGTCGTTTAACCGATTTTAAATCTTTCTATGTCAAATTGGAGGAAATTAATGGATCCATCCACTTTAAATAACAGTAATTATGCTAAAAATTTGATACAAACTGTATTTTGCCGTTTTGGATGGTTCAAGATGTCAAACTTTTGCAAAAAAAAAAAAAAAAAAAACTGAGCATTGTTATCTATCCCTGATTACTAGCAAAGCAGCATAGCATTAATTCACATAACGCATTACAATGATTCTACTGTCTGTACGCTGTGGTAGTAACGGCAAGTATTTTCAATCAAATAATAAATGAAAGCATCAATTCAAAATAGCTCGACTTCGTCGAATTGTTTGATAGTAAACCTAATTATTTACATATGAAGGTGTCGACGTTGCCTGAGCACCCCTGACAGAAACTTATCAGCCAACTGCCAACAGGTCAACCCAAGCAGCAAACTTTGCCCCTTTCGATTTGTGGATATTTCAGTCGTAATCTGTCCTTCGGAAATTAAAACCACTACGGCGCAAAGTTGGGAAGAAAACAGAAGAAATTGCCAACAGATTCCTGATAACGAAATGGCAACGATGGCCAAACGGGGGATGCTCTAATCAGGCAGCTTCACTGTGTCAGTACACTACTTAGTGGGAATAATGCGCAATCCTCCATAAATTAGCACAATATTGACTTTACAATTCTACCGTCGTCGTCGTTGTCGTCGTCGTAAATAAGCAGCCAGACTGTAGCAGGTGACTTGTGCCTGGCCTGGTGGCTCTCGTTGTATCTTATGGTCAACATCGTGATATAGTCTAACAAGCAGATTAGATAAAAAGCCTGGGTATGCTTTACTTTGGAGTTCAGCCAACGATTCGATCGGCTTACTGCTAACTAAGAGAAGCCTTAGCCGTGCGTGTGTAGTGTTCTTAGAATGCTGGTGCGCTCGGTCGCGTTGGCTGTTTTTAGTCTTTTTTTTTTGTTGTTGGTCGGAATTTTCTTCCGAAGCACGACTGCGGCCGCGTTGAGGTTGGACAGCACTTTTGAATAATTTATTCGAAATGTTTGTTGTTGATAATTTTGATCGTAAGTTACATTTCTAATCTACAACGCAATCTGTGAAACAGGTGAGAACCAACTGTTCCGAGAAATTGAGAGGGTTTCTTTGCCACTTTGCTAAACGTGGGAGCCAACATCATTATATTTGATTAGGGACATTCCTTCTCAGATTTACAACAGAAGATTGCTGATGATTTTTTCGACTCTTGGTGTAATTATTCTTCACTGTCAAATTTTTATCTTGGATCATAGCTTTTTTTGGTTTTACTAAGGTTTTTTTGTTCATTTTGCGGTTGAAAAAAATCTTGTGGGTGAAAATCTTTTTCCTGCGCACGATTATGCTTTCGACACATAATTAATCACGACCGAACTATTCTTGCTCAAGACCCTACTGGCGGACTACAGCCTACAAGGCACTTCACAGACAACCTATGTGCTATTGAAGCTTCCAACCTACACCAAAATCGGAGGAATACGTGAAACAACTTTGTCTTCTTCCACACAAGGAACACGACGCAGTTGTCGTCGGTTGTCGCCAACTGTCTGGCCAGGGGTGAAAGAAGAAAACTTCATTCTATGTTTGGTGCTGAGCCCATCCGCAGTCGTGGGCTGCTTAATTCACGGTTCGGGAACCGACGGAGTGGGAGCTACAGCTTTTATGCACCTCGTCGAGGTCGCTGATGGGCGTTTGAATGGGCTTCCTTGGGTATACAATCGCCAAAAGGGTCGATAACCGAGTGACTCTCATTTCTTGGAAGTTGTTAACCGATCCTGTTTCGAACGCGGTTGGGGAATGATTTATTACCTTGCATTTATTGCCAATTCATCACTTGCTCGCGGACAGTGCGGAATTTTCGGAACCAAATCTATCAGGTCGATCACATCGGAGGCGTAACAATCTTCCACCTTCCCACGGCTGCAAAAATTTCACACGTTCTAGAAGCTGAAGGTTCGCTCTGCAGTTCAGCCGGACTTGTTGATTAAAATTTCAAACAAATCATCATTCAAGCACGCCTGTCTATGTGACGACAACCGTTGGCGATCGATCCGCTCCAACTGACACCAACGACACTTGCGTCAATCAAAAGCCTCAAATGTGATAAATCATCTCATCCATATAAATGGATATTTTAGCGGGTCCAGGTGCGAATCAATCTCCTAAATAAAGCAGCGGGCTACCCACATTACAAACTACGCACTTTCTCCGCCTACCTTCGCAGTCGTGAACGCACAAAGAGACGCATTTTCTTATCGATCATCCCGCGTCGATCAAAAGCCGCGTTTCGTAAAGCCTGTAAGGGCATCCGCACCGGTCGGTCTGTCGATCAGCCGGTTCAGATGAGCTGTCCGCCGTGTAGCCTTATATGAATAAATCAAGTTTCTGCTCCGCTCTTCGGCGTCCTGCGCTGTCTCGACCGCTTGCTTGCTTTCGTCTAACTTCTATCTCGTTAGTTGTGATAATATGGAGTAATCAGCGAGAAATGACCAACCGACAAAGACACACACACAACCAGCTGGAGACAAAACAGAGGCTCAGAAACGAATAAATTAAGCCGCTTGCGCATATTCCAACCACTCAAAAGGGCTGTGTTTGATGGCGCGGAAAATAATGTTGCATTTTGAGCAATTTGTTGCCGATTACAACTTGTCTGCACGATGATGGCAAACAACGACAACGGCGACGACGACGACGCGCAGTTCGCGAATGATGGATCGGCTTGAACTTTGAAATGATTGATTGCAGCGGCAAGTGAGTGCCGGGGCTGGAACACCGCACAACTTGGTCCCTTGAGAGTGAAAGTTTTTTTGCCTCCTTCTCTCTTCGTTACTCCGTCGCTTGTCTGCTTCTGATGTAGTTGCGGTTTTAATATTTGAATAATGGCTCGTTCATTAAAAAGTTTTGGTGAGTTTGTTTCACTGATATTGCTTGTAATCGATCCTTGAATTGGCCGCAGGCAATACTAGAATTACGAGGTCGGGGTACTGTGTTTTACCACCTGTGCCAACATAAAAGAGAAGACCTGGGCACTGCCGTCGAGAAAACCGACATCGAAAATATTTTTTTGTTCGCCGATAATGATTGTTATTGCTGAAATCTATTAATCTTGTTAATTTCTCGGCGGTATATTTTCCAGAGACCTCTACTGAGGTCATAATGATAAGCGACCCATCAATCAACGTATCGGCGCCACCAGGTTTATCTTTCTAGGACGAGTGATAAGATATTTTCCTAAAATATCGGCTGTGGTTTAACTCAACCAGATTACGCTGACATCACAATCACTAAAGATCAGTTTTGCGACTTGGTGATTTATCAGAAATGATGCGTCTCTGCTGCATTTATCGATGTGAAAATGTTCACTTATTTTAAAAGCAATGACGAAAAATTCTCCATTCTTCCCAACGCAAGTAACAACACATACTTTCATCTATGCACACTAAAGTCGCTTTTTACGCGGGGGATACTTAAAAGCAAAGCAAAGCCTTGGTTCTACATGTCATTCCGATACGGAACTTGACCTTCTGTTTATTCATACACATACTTCGCAGCCGACTGTTTAGTGTACAGGACAATTGCGGGGCTAGCGCTACGATCCTACTGACACTAACAGTTTCTCTCGAGCCGAGACTCGAACCTACGACGACTGGCTTAATAGGCCTGCATCGTATCTCGAGACCAACTGGGAGGCATATGTACCGCGTAAAAAAAACAAGTGGATTCCGGAATCTGCGTAAAAAAACCGCGTAAATTCCGGAATCCGCGTAAAAAAAACGCGTAAGTTCCGGAATCCGCGTAAAAAAACCCGCGTAAACAACGCGGATATTTTCACGCGATACCGCGTATTTCAAACATCTTTTCGCGGAATTTCGAATTAACGCGGGTTGTGATCCAACAACGCAAACTGTTTATTGAGTAAAAAAAGTAGTCAAAGCTCTCCGAAGGATCCGGAAAGACCGTAAAAGAGAATAATTTTAAATAGTTACTGGTCGTCAGGCTTGTAAACGGTCAGCATTTTCTTTTGATCTCGCTTTCTGAGCGTGCGTCACAGCAGGCTTTCGTTCGTGAGCGAACCGTTGCGGAACAGAGTGGTTTAAAGACCATTTTTTTTAGAAAAAGAGTTTTTTGCATAAGCCGCTTCTACTCAAGAAGCTGAAGTTGGGAAATTAAAAAATTAAAAAAATTAAAAATCTCTTTAAAGGAAAAACGAAAATTTCTCCGCTTTGTAACAAATTTGTTACTTAAAAAGCAATTAATGTCATCTTTACTCAAGTAACACAACATACTGTTGAATATTTTGCACATGTTTCTAGTTGCTTTTGTCTCCAATTCATGCAGTGTATTAGTTTGTTCCTCGTACGCGTACGGTGTAGAGAAAAAATATGACAAAAGCTGCTTCTCGTTCTGTTTTCTGCGTTGGAGAAAACAGAAACAACATCTAATTTATTGCATGCCGTTGGAAGCCAAGTTGAAAACACACGATCATCGCTTTATGTAAGCCAAACAGATTTGCAGTTCCGCATGTAATTTTTACTTTCTTAGAATTGTTTCTCTTAAAACTTTATTGTTGAAACCACAAATAAAAATCACTTGAACCTGTTAAATACTACAAAACTCGTGACAATCTAGAAACCCCATATTCGCTTTCTATTGCCTTTGCATTTTTTGCAGAGCGTTCTTCCCGGAACGTCTCGGGATGGAATTTGCCGGGATTCCCGATTCCCGGGATTTTTTTTTTCAAATCCTGGCAAATGTTTTCTACAATGCAACAGGTAAATCAAGTTGAAGTCCCAAGTCCCATGTATTAAAAAAGAATTTTATGCATTTCTAAGACATTTGGCATAGAAAACCGATTGCAAAAATATTATGTTTGACTACTTGCGCATTTTTTTTTCAATTTTGCATGAAAGCTTTTTCTGAGAAGCCGAAACTCTTCAGCCCTACCGTTGAACGAAAAGTGAATAGAAGATTTTCATTGGCACTGTAGTGCTTCTGTTCGCGAATGACTATCCGTCATCGGTTCCGCTTTTTGATAAAGAAAACAAGTTATCAGTTCGTTTTTTTACATTTTGTAAAATTGAGAATGAAACTGGCAAATGTTGTGTCAGATTTCAAACGAATATAGCAAGCGAACGACTTAATGCATTTTAGTCATTTATCGGGACACTCTCACTCACAAAATGATTCAAACCTATGATAACGAATCACCGATTGGAGCCAACGAGAGAATCGAAACAGCGTATGGACAAGCGAAGATGAACTCGCAAACTTTTGACAGGCTATGAAGTTCACGGAGTATTCTTTCGGCAATTCATTTGTCACATAAGTTCTCTTCTCGAGAGACGATACAAAACATCGCGTGTTTTGCGTGATCAAAATCCAATAGGATTTTCTCATGGTAATTATCTGATACGATTTTGACCATCCTTGCATTCTTGTTCAATACACGGCTGTTAGAGGTACGCGACATCTAGAAACGAGAGTTGCGTACGTGTCAACTTCCAGGCACTGCGGAACATCTTAACTATATTTTAAGCTACCGGTGCACAGTGGTTTAAAAGTCGATTTTGACGCGCTAAATTGATAACTCCACGTACGTTGGATATACAATTATGACGTCTTGAGCAAAAATGGTGGGTAAGACCTCCTGCATCTTTCGATGCTATGAGATTTGTGATTGATCTCCCCAAAAGTGAGATGAAAAATTTATTTTTTTGCTCCATCGAGATACAGAGTTGGTGTCTTCGGTAAAGTTATAGGTATAACCAATACAACCAACTTTGCCGAAGACAAAAAAATCGTATCTGCTACTCAAATTGACTTAGAGAGTTTTTATTGAAAATAGACATGTCAAAACACATTTTTCAATGAAACATATTTTTTTCTATTTTCTAGGCCTTCACAATGTTCTACAAAGTTGTTAGTAGCATCAATATACATAACTGTCTGGAAGGTACTATATTCGTATTGTTTGAAAACCATGAGTTATGGGCTATTTTTTATTTTTTTTCGCCATATTTCAAATCACTGTATCTTTCTCAGGGGCAGATAGATGCAGATTCGGTAGTAAGCATATGAAAGTATAACGATGGAACTTTCAAACGCTGGTGGTTTCGCAGGTCCACGACTTTCTGCTGATGAGTTGTGTTCATAACAAAAAACCTCGTTTTACCCTCTTTAATGATTTAACCAGGTAAAATACTAATATTATGGGTATTCATGTCGAGCTCGTAAACAAATACCCAGCCGTAAAAATACTCACCTCCATTGACGAGTAATGGAAGATACACAGTTTACGGCTGGGTATTCGTATACGAGCTCGATGTGAAGACCCCTATTGTAAACCAAGATACCACGTAATAAGCTCGTATCTATGGTGACCATCCTACCAAGCGTGGTTCAAGTATTTCAGAACATGTAAATTGCATATGCTTGTTTTTGGTTCACATCGAAGGTTCTTAATCAAAAACAATGAAAGTGCTATTATAACACTAAGTTGATAACTGTAGAACAAGCAACGTTACCATAAACCTCTAACACAGTGGTTCCCAACCGGGGGTCCACGGCCGGCAAGGGAGCCGCGATGCTCATCTAGGGGGGCTGCGAAATTGTTGGTAAATTTGAAGATTGGGAATCACTTCTCTAACATATTCTGAGCCTCTTCGGAAACACTTATTCACTGTTGTGCAACTGAGCATCTGCTGGTATGTTTGTACCCGCGATATTATCTACCAACAAGCGTCCACAATGTATCAATGCATGGCTTGGCCGTAATCATCCATTTCAATGTTTCACTCCGCCAGCTTTTAGAAGAGGCTCAGGAAGTAACGAACAAGAATTAGGAAAGGTACATGAATTTACCTTACGAATGTGTCAAGTTATTTTCAAAACTTTAATTCAACAGATATCGAGAATACAATACTCGTAAAGCAATTGGATAAACTGGATGCTTGCTTCATCAGACCCCGTAGTAACGTCCATTCGCGGATGGCCAAAAATCACAAGAAACTATCACTTGATGATGTTATGATGCTGCTAGTTCGAATGTGTCGAAACCAACAACTGCATGATGGTCGACAATAATAATAGTTACTACTGAATGCAATAAAATAAAAAAAAAATACCACCAAACAAAATTCAACAAGAGGCAATACTTAAAGTTATCAATTTAGCGCGTCAAAATCGACTTTTAAACCACTGTGCGGTGGTGCGATCATCAGCGTTCTTTAGCACACATTTCTAGTTGAAAATTATGGAATCGGTTCTTTTGAGAACTATGAATGCTCGAAGATAAGAGTTATGCGAATTTTCACAGCTACTACTAGAGTCAAATGTTCGTGTTTTTCTCAATGATAGAGTAGAGTTGCCTACGAACAGTTTCTCGCAGCAAGATATAATCCTCATTTCAAGAAATTTCACTGCTAAATTGGGTGATTTTTTGGTTCGCTTGTTCTTTTGTACCCAGTCAAACACTGTTATCGGTCCAATATCTATAACGCAAATTAGTTAATTTAGAACCAGGGTTATTTTCGCATCAGAATAGCACAAACTTTCTTTTAGTGCTCATGACAAAAATTCAGTAGTAGGTGAAGGTGTTTTGTTTCGTTTCTCTTTCTCGAAACTGCGTAGCCACGCCTTCATTGCAAAAATCTACGCTCAATTCGATACAAAAGACTGCGTGTAGAAAATTCAACACCATTCTTGTTCTTAACACAATAGCAAGTGGAGCCCTTGTACCTGTGTGAGATACACGGTGTATAAAAGGCGTAGTGAAATATGTTAAACATGAGTTAAAATCAATATTTATATTTGTCCTACGTCATCATTTTATACAACCCCTAGGGCTGTATAACTTGTAGTATTTTGAAAATTGATCGATCTTTTTTATTGTTTCGAATCAGTGAATCATGTGTTCAATCTTTTCTCTTTTTGATGAAACCAAATTCAAATTAAATAAATCGCCGCTTTTTTACTTTTCTTTGCACTTTTTCTTATATCCAAGGATTCCGGAATCTCACGGCAAATCAAATATTTATTTCCCGAATCCCGGAAGGCTGAAAACCGTCGGAAACTGGACGCGCTATTTGCAATTATTTCCGGCAACGATGCTCGCAATATATTATTTTTTTCTTCATTCACAAGAGGTAAACAGTTTTACAAACCAGCGATTAAAAAAAACATGTCAGTTTTATTTCTAGAATTAAATTTAACTCGTAGTCGGCAGCGAGGATAAAAAATTTGCTTTTAGTTTTTAAGATACCTTAAAAATAAAAACACTAGATTTAACTGGCGCCGTTAAACTTTTTTTTGTATTGTGCCGTGTCAAATAAATGTTGAGGAAAAAAAGGGGTGAACATTGTGCTGTGGTGAGAGTTGATAGATCAATGCAAAGAAGAAAAACAAAGCAGTGGCGTTTCCGATGAGACATTTGAGCCTGGAGCGCTACGGGCGAGACTCTGCGTATATGTGAGAAAAGAACCTGAACGATACACCAATACAAATGCAGCAATGAAGTCTCACTAACTCACGCATTGCCGCTTTTGATTGTATGTTTCCTTGCAGAAACACATACACGCGCACAGTCGTATTATATTTTGTACTTTTTGTTTATCCCTCAAGATATAGAAAGTAATAAAATCTTGCTCAAAAGTAAAAAATCTTCTTTGTTTGTTTTCGGTATATGTTACATCGTGAGATACAATGCTTGATTAGAACTACTTGGAAAAGCCCAAGGGCAGTATAAGGAAAAAAAACTCGACTTTGTTAGCGCTTTGGTGATTTTTATTTACTGTTTGAGACTCCTAGACCATTTTTTGTAATTTCTACTAGATCTTGGATTTTATTAGTTTTCGTATCTTCTACTACTTATCTTTTGAAGGGCAGTTAGTTCAGTTTCTTGACCCGTAGAATTTAATCCAGAAAGTTGTCAAATTCCTGAATCGAGATTTTATTACTTCAAGCGTGTAGTTATTTTGAGTTTGCGTAACCTTTTTTTTTGGGTAAGTCCGTTTTTGCAGAAATTTCGTATGGATATTTCATATATTTTTTCCTCCGTTCAAATATTTTGGCATAACATTGAAGGCAATTGTTGCACGTTTTAGGGGAAAAAAGACCTCAAAACGACACCAGACGAATCGGAAGATACCACCTTGAATTTAAAAATGGCGTGTGAAATTGATTTAAGGTCTCTAAGCATCATTGTGATTTCGGAAATACCCATATTGAGTGGTACACGGCCAATTTTTGAATCTTTTCTAGAAACCGAAAGTCGTTATTATATGACTCAAAATGGCCGCTAGGGTCGTTTTCAAGTCTCTGAACATCGTCCGGATTCCGAAAACACTGATGTGAGGTGGTATTTGGTCAATTTTGGCTGTTTTCCAGAAACCAGAAGTTACCATCTTGAATTTCAAAGTGGAGTCCAGAGTTGATTTCCGCACTATGGGCATCATCTCGATTCCAGAAATACCCATATTGGGTGGTATTCAGCCAATTGTGGTTCTCTTACAGAAACCGGAAGTCGCCATTTTGATATTCAAAATGGCCACTAGGGTCGTTCGCAGGTCTGTGGATTAGATCCCGAAAGCACTCGTATGAGGTATCAATTGTAATTGACCAATAATATTTTCAAGCAAAGGGAGCTTTTTCCAATGGAGACGCATGGTGGTCATGGTGAATATTGAAGGTTGAAAAAATTCCTTCTTCAAAACAAAATATATACTTTCGTGAAAAACATTCTATTTTATGTAAAATTTTCTGAGGAATCCAAAAAAAAATGAACGAAGGGGTCTCCTAAGTCTTCTCATACTCTCCAAAACGGCAAAATTCGGTTTATATCATAATTTTTGCCATTGTTTTTTAAAGTACGATTTGATATTTTTCTCCCCATCGGGTCTCGAGGTACGATGCTGTACACTTAACGGTTGGCTGCGAAGTCTGTGTATAGTAATCAGAAGGTCAAGTTCCGAACCGGAATGTAGCACCAGGGCTTTGCTTTTTTTTATTCTTTTGCTTGAACGACTCAGCGATAAACACCAAATTAACATAGAAAAAAATTAAAATTGGTTAAACGGATCAAAAGTAACATTTTTGTAAGAGCTGTGAATTAAAAAAAAAGTCGATTTTTTGGGTCACCCTGTTCCAGACAGGTCAACAAAGGACCAAACAAAAAAACGGGTATAAAACTTCTCAAGAAAGACCACCTATAGTGATTTATTGGATGCTCGAAGCAAAAACAATTTCGGATAGGACTTTTTGCATGAAATTACTGTATAGCTGTTTTTGTCACATATCTATTACACCGGGGACACGGTTATAATGAAAAAAAGTGATAGTGTTATTATCTTGCTCCAATGGACTTCAACAAAATTTCTTATGGGTCCTATTTATCTGTGACAGTCAGGCAACAATTAAGGCCCTTTGTGCCACACTAATTTAGTGTGGGAATGCATACTATCGCTAGTCAGCTAGTGATGGTAAAATTGATCAAAGTATCGATTTATGATTCGAAAAAAAGACTGATACATTGATAATAACGTTTTCAGAGCATTGATTTTTTCAAGTGTCGGATTGTTCGTAGGTTTGTTTCTCAAAAAAAAAAATGCTTTGCATAATGTTTAAAACCCAGGCTTCAATCAAAGCCTTTTTTGCAATACAATGACATGAATGACGTTTTCTGTTTGAAACTGATATACGCGAACTTTTTGCCACCCCCAGAAAGAATGACACGGAGCTGAAAGAGATATTATAGACTGCTCGTACCTAAACAAAACTCTATGGACTTTCAACTGTATATGGTAAAAACAAGCAGATATATTTGCCTTCCTTTTTTTCTTACACAAAAATAATGAGAACATCAAAAGTGTCGTGAACTAGGTCGTGATTTTTTTTTCGATTTTAACACAATGTATCAATATACCAAAAGTATGGAACTCGAGCATCGATACCAATTTGTCGCATATCATGAAAAAAGAGTCTATTATGGATTAGTATCGGCAGAATCGAAACGTCACTACCGACAGCTGGATAAGAAAAACCTGGTTAATTTATATTGGGTTCCTGATCACTGTGGATTTGAAGGAAACGAGAAGGCTCACTAGCCAGACAAGGGCCTAGAAGCTTTTTGTAGAGTCTCATCGAGCGCTTTAAAAGCTGAACTCGGTGAATGGAAGAAAGCAACTTTCAAATCAAACTGGGATATCACAAGCGGGTTAGGATAGTCGAAAAAATTCATAGAGTCAATTCGCGAGAAGAGCTTCGTTCTTTTTAGGCTCAATAAGGAAGACCTGAGGACATTCACAGGTCTACTCACAGGGTAATGTCCGAGCAGGTATCTTCTCGAGAAACTAGGCAAACTTGATGATGATAAATTTCGCCTTTGTGGCATCAAAAGCGAAACATCGAACACCTACTCTGCGAATGCCGAGAATAATTACGTAAGCATATTTTTTCATTTTCTTAATCAAGCTGCATTAAGAATGTTTTTCTTACGTAAGATATCAATTCACTCCCCTCCCCCCTTGCAAGATAACCTTAGAAAATTTCACACACCCCTTCCTCTGTTTGCTTACGTATTTATTGAAAGGCCCCTAGAACCTGTCGATATTTGGAGGGAAAATCCCGGTGCGGTAAAAAACTTCATACGGAGTGCGTTGCCTAACTAGAATAAATATGCAATGTAGCAAGGACATCAATTCGCCAAATAGTGATAGTGGTCACAGTGTTTGTCTTCTACAAAAAAATGAGTCCTATAACAACTGTGTAAATTTTCATATCGTCGTATTTTTTTTTAAGTAGCGGAAGTTTCTCGAAACTTGTTTCCCAGAGTCGTCCAGTTGACTCTTAAAAATATATCAATACATTATGTATGTAGCGAATTTTTGGGGAAAATTCTTCTGACAACCGTAAGGCGCTACGATGCTTGTAGAAAAAGTTATTCACTATGTACTCATATCTGACGAACGGCTCAACATCATCCAACGCAACGTGGTAATGTTGAGCTATTCGGTAGACATTTAATCAGCTCAAGGTAAATAACTTTTTCTACAAGTATCGTAGCGCCTTATGGTCTTCAGAAGAATTTTTTGTCAGGAAAATTTCCTGCAAATATTGTTTGGTAATATATTTTCAAGAGCCAACTGGACGTCTTTGAAGAATAATAGCAATAGTTATAGAATCCATGAGCAACATGCGAAATGCGTTGGAGCTGACATTAATTTTTTGTCCCACCCGTATATCTTTCTCTAAAATTTTGATTTAAACATAGTTGCAAGAAAACCATTTTCAATATCTATAAAATAATTCTGGAAATACGGATGTTATGGTATATTATTTCCGTTATGAATGATATAGAATTTAGTAATTCAACTCTTGCTAACTTTCACATTGCGAAGCTGCTTTTACACCGCTAAGGATCACACTGCCAACCACGTAATTTGAATTGTCTATATTGCAAATAAAATTCACAACGAAAGCCGTACACAACCGAACGTGTCAGCAAATAGACGCCAAATAACAGAAACCGCTCTGCGAAAGTGCTTTCATATAAGTTTTCACTGCACCACCAAAAATTTTGCTTAAAAGGGACACTGGCTTGAAGCTGTACCGTGTACCTTTTTTATATTTTCCTAGGGAAATAATTTTGCACAGCTTGGCAATCCTATTCAATGCACTTCTCCGTTTTCAGATATGTTCACTTAAGTATGGTCAAAATGAGCATTGAATTTCGGTCAAATTATTCCTGGATCATTCCAAGTTTCCATTCTAGATTATAGCAACACACAACTTTAGCACTTAAACATAAATCAAAACTGTCATTCGAACAATCGAGCTTCACGTCACTTCACCCACAGAAATCCCAGATGAATTCCCATTGGGGGCTCTGCCAGACAATGCGTGAACGCGGTGGAATATTTATTTATGTAGGTATTTATCATCGCATCACTGCCGCCGATCTGCACGGGCTGCACCTTTTTACATCTCAAACTACGTATCAAGGGCGGGGGGTAGGACTAGACATGTAGCGTGTACGTGTCATGTAACTTTTTTTTGAATATGTAATGACACGGATCGTATAAATCATCTCGCTCTCTGGTCTCTGTCGGTGTGCTCCGATGCGATGCCGCGTTGTTTATGCAACTCGTCGCACAAAATATCTCCGAAACCCCCGCATAGTAGCTGTGATCAATTATAATTGCTTCCAGCCGGTTTCCAAACTGTCAGCGTGCCAACAATCGGTTGGTGGCAACATGATCTACTGTCAACACAGATGGACATGCTTGTGTGCGCTATGTGGTGATTATTTTTGCAACCGGCGGCCATTGTTGAATCTAATCGAAACTGTGCCAACATTTCTCACCAATTAAAAAAAAACAACATCGCAGACCATGTTTTCAATTAAGACGACTCATTCAGTACCTACTGCTTTTGGTTTGTTGAATGCCGTTTTGGTCTCGTCGAAAGGAAACAAAAACAACAAAAAGCTGGTATTTAATTCTGGCTTCAATTAACTGAATCATTTAGTGCTCCGGTAGCGATTTTCAAGTTTTTTGTGCACCCCGCTCGAAGTACAATTGATATGTCAGACGTCACCCGGCCGAGGCTCAACCGGGCAGGAAACCCCTATAAATCAACCGGGGCTGGTCGAATAGTGGTTCTCGCAAAACGGCCTCTCTGCCAGGCCAGGCAGTTAATTTGTCCACCAGTGTGAAGCAACACTTGCAGCAAGTTTCCATTTTGAACCGGTCTAGGTTTTGCAGGTTCGAACGAACCGTCAGGCGGAGATGACGCGACCAAATCGGAATCGTCAACCACACACACTCATCATCGTCACAACCGAGCCGGTTGGGCTGGGGTGGAAAATTGTACGATGGGAAGCCGACAGCCGCGACGGAAGATTTATTACGGTACGCGCGTACTGGGTTCGACCTTTTCGGGAAACATGGCTACACTTTGTTCCGAAGTAGGTGCACCGACCGGCTCGAAATAGGAGTTATCTCTGACGGGGTGCGAAGCAGCAGCTTCATTCAGCGGCGGATGTCGGGCGACAGTTTAATGATAAGCAGCGCTGGGATTCTGTGCTGTTGCCGGGGGGGTCTTGTTTCTTTGCATGTTTTCTGAATGTAAACAAGCTGACGTTTCTCAGATTCACCGAACCTCAAACTGCTGCAGATTATCGCTAGAGCAAACACAACCTCACTTTTTTGAAGGATTAGGAAACTTGTTTGCATGATGATTGTTAGAGTTTGGAATCAGAATTTCTGAGCTATCAAAGTTACGGTGAAATTATGGAGTGCTGAAATGTCGATTGTATTAAAATTAAACAAGTCCAAACTATTAGTGATCGACATCGAAGCGAGAAGAGTTCAGAAATTCTGGTTCAAAGTCCATTTGGAATGAAATTTCAAAAGTCCGATTTTATTTCGGACCGAAATCCTAATGGATTGGAAAACACAGCCAGAAAAGCGTCTACTTACTTTACGAATTTGCTATGAACTCTTTCCAGTAATAGGAGAAAAAAATTTTTTTTTTTTTATTTTTTTTTTTTTTTAAGGGGGGATTTGTTAGTAGCTTAAGTATTTATGATAAATATTAGTAAATAATGAGTATGTGTGTCCAATCACAAATGGTGACTTCTCAACACTGTTAGAAATTTGTAATTTTAATTGTTAGGATTTGTTTGCTTTCGCAATTAGGACTTATCATTCGTAGGGATTTAAACCTACTTGTCAGAAAAGGGGAAGTAAACTTACAACTAACTTAATTGCTAACTTATTGGCTATAAAGAGAGCTTATCGTAGCAATTGAGGATTGCAACGATTTTTGTCGAAAATTGTTAATAATTTCATTTGACATAGCTTCTAATGGTTCAACACCAGTAAGTCTATGTAATTCGAGTGTACCAAACCAAGGAGGACGCTTCAAAATCATTTTCAGAATTTTATTCTGAATCCTTTGGAGCGTTTTCTTCCTTGTTGAACAGCAACTTGACCAGATCGGTACAGCATAAAGCATTGCTGGTCTAAAAATTTGTTTGTAAATCAAAAGTTTGTTCTTTAAACAAAGTTTAGAATTCCTGTTAATGAGAGGATATAAACATCTCGTATATTTGATGCACTTGGCTTGTATACTCTCAATGTGCTCTTTGAAAATAAGTTTTTTATCATAAATTAGTCCCAAGTACTTAACCTTGTCGGACCAACTTAAAATAACCCCATTCATCTTGACAACGTGATTATTGTTTGGCTTGAGGAAAGAAGCCCTAGGCTTATGCGGAAAAATTATCATTTGAGTTTTAGAAGCATTGGGAGAGATTTTCCACTTTTGCAAGTAGGAAGAAAAAATATCTAAACTTTTCTGCAATCGACTGCATATGACACGAAGACTTTTTCCTTTTACGGAAATGCTTGTGTCATCGCAGAACAATGACTTTGTGCATCCTGGAGGCAAATCAGGAAGATCTGAAGTGAATATGTTGTACAGGACTGGACCCAAGACTGAACCTTGAGGCACACCTGCTCTGACAGGAAATCTATCAGATTTTGAATTCTGATAGACAACCTGCAGAGTTCGATCAGTAAGATAATTTTTTAAAATTTTGATTAGGAAAATTGGAAAATTAAAAGTTTGCAATTTCGCAATCAAACCTTTATGCCAAACACTGTCGAATGCTTTTTCTATGTCTAAAAGAGCAGCTCCAGTGGAATAACCTTCAGATTTGTTAGCTCGTATCATATTAGTAACTCTGAGCAATTGATGAGTTGTGGAATGCCCATGGCGAAATCCAAACTGTTCATTTGCAAAAATTGAATTTTCGTTGATGTGTGACATCATTCTGTTAAGAATAACTCTCTCAAACAGTTTACTTATTGAAGAAAGCAAACTGATTGGTCGATAACTTGAAACTTCAGCTGGGTTCTTATCCGGCTTTAAAATGGGAGTAATTTTTGCATTTTTCCATAATTTGGGAAAATATGCAATTTTGAAGCAGCAATTGAAAATTTTCACTAAAAAATCCATTGTGCTCTCAGGGAGATGTTTGATTAGTATATTAAAGATTCCATCGTCACCAGGTGCTTTCATATTTTTGAAATTTTTAATAATTGATTTAATCTCATTCAAGTTAGTTTCAATTATTTCTGCAGGTAAAAAATTCTGGGAAGAAATTAAATCAAATTGACGTGTGACTTCATTTTCAATTGGACTCACAAAATTCAAATTTGAGTTATGAACACTCTCAAACTGCTGAGCAAGTCTTTGAGCCTTTTGTTCATTGGATACAAGAAAACGTTCACCATCTTTTAAAACTGGAATAGGCTTTGAAGGTTTCTTAAGAATCTTCGACAGCTTCCAAAATGGTTTTGAATATGGTTTCAATTTTTCAACTTTAGTCTCAAAATTTTGATTTCTCAGAAGAGTAAATCTATGTTTAATCTCTTTCTGTAAATCTTTATAAATAGTTTTAAAAACAGGGTCACGAGAACGTTGATATTGACGTCTGCGGACATTTTTCAAACGAATTAGAAGTTGAAGATTTTCGTCAATTATTGGTGAATCAAATTTCACTTGAGCCTTTGGAACAGAATAATTCCTGGCATCAACAATTGCACATTTTAATGCTTCCAAAGCGGAATCAATATTCACTTCGTTTTGCAAATCAGGCTCATTATTGAAATTTCTCTCAATATAATTTTTGTATCTTTCCCAATTAGCTTTGTTATAATTAAAAACAGAGCTCATAGGGTTTAAAACTGATTCATGGGATAAAGAAAAAGTTATTGGAAGATGGTCAGAATCAAAGTCTGCATGTGTGATCAAATCACTACATACATGACTTTGATCTGTTAGCACCAAATCAATTGTTGAAGGGTTTCTTACAGAAGAAAAGCATGTAGGACTATTCGGAGACAAAATAGAATAGTATCCTGAAGAACAATCATTGAATAAAATTTTGCCATTGGAATTACTTTGAGAATTATTCCATGAACGATGTTTAGCGTTAAAATCGCCGATTATGAAAAATTTCGAACGATTTCTAGTGAGTTTTTGTAAATCACCTTTAAAATAATTTTTGAGCTCGCGTGTGCATTGAAATGGTAAATATGCTGCGGCAATAAATAAAATCCCAAGTTCAGTTTGAACTTCAATTCCCAAAGTTTCAATAACTTTCGTCTCAAGATGGGGAAGAGCACGATGTTTGATTCGGCGATGAATAACAATTGCAACTCCACCGCCGGAACCCTGAATCCTATCATATCTATGAACCACGTAATTGGGATCATATTTTAATTTTATGTTAGGTTTCAAAAATGTTTCAGTAATAATTGCAATATGCACATTATTTACTGTTAAAAAATTAAAAAGCTCATTCTCATTGGCCTTCAATGAGCGAGCATTCCAATTTAATATTTTAATTGTTTTATTTAAAATCATTGCTAAATTTTAGATTAGAAACAATTTTAATAGTAAAATTTGTGCCTATTTGAATGGCTTCAAACATTGATTTTGCCTGCAACATGGCGTTCATAAGATCGAACATTGCCTGTTGCAAAAAAGAAAGTTTACCTGCCGTAATAGGCCCCAGGCAGTTGACATTAGAAAAAATATTTTCGGCAGCAATATTAGCTGGAGTAATAGGTGTACAATTATTTTCTAGCGTGTTTTGCTTACCCATATTAACGGTCATTTTCGAACTACCAACACTAGGCGGTATAATGTTCGAACTACCTGTAACCTGTGCATAAGTTAAACGGGTATGCAAAGGAGTAGGTAAACTATGCGTCACTGGTACGCTTGGAGAATTTTGTTTTGAAGTTGGTTTTAATTGAGAAATTGAATTTTGTTTACCTTGCCTTGCCTCAACAATTGCTAAACGGACTGGGCATTGATAAAAATTCGACATATGGTTGCCGTTACAATTCGCACAGCGAAAATTTTTACTCTCTTTCACAGGACATGTGTCCTTTGTGTGAGAAGAGTCTCCACAAATGAGGCATTTTTGGTCCATGTTACAGAACTTTGAACCATGGCCATAACGTTGGCAAATACGGCATTGGGTGATATGCTTTTCACCTCCGCCAAACTTTCGATATAATTCCCATTTTACACGCACGTTATATAAAGCATGTGCTTTTTCAAAAAATTTTAAGGTATTAACCTCACTGCGGTTAAAATGAATTAAATAATTTACAAGGGAAATTCCAGTTCGCTGACTGTTTTCGCCTCGTGATTTTTGTTTCATTAGAATTACTTGGGTAGGGGCTATGCCAAGTAATTCTGTTAAAGTAAGTTTGATCTCATCAACGGTTTGATCGTTGGTGAGACCTTTCAAGACAACCTTGAACGGCTTGGCGTTCTTGGTGTCATATGTAAAAAATTTGTACATCTTGTCGGTTAAATACTGAACAAGACGATCTCGACCCTTTACTGAGTCGGCTAATAAGCGGCATTCACCTCTACGGCCAATTTGATAGGTAACTTTAACGTCAGAAACAAACGTTGAAAGTTCCTTTTTGAATATAATAAATTCAGAAGAAATAGTTACCACAATAGGTGGAACTTTCTCCTTTTTTAAAGATTTTATATTTTGTATAGTTTCATTATTGGTAACTTCCATTTCACCAGCTTCTTGCTCAGGCAAAATATCAAAAGGATTGTCACTACAGACACTCGATGTGTCAGAAAGAGATGCCTCTCTTTTCCTCCCCGCAGCGATGCGAGGTTTCTTTTTCCGTCCAGCCATTTCAGGTGATACGAAAAAAGTTAAAACAAATGTTAAATTCAAAAGTAGGTAGTCTTGAGAAAGACTGATGGGAAATAACTTTCAGGTAGTCTTTAAAAGACACACTGACAAAACACAAACTTTGAAGCTATAGGCAGTCAAAGACCAGTCCACAAGCAACCGAAAAAACGTCTGATCTGTAGGACAGTTCAAGACGCACAGGAGAAAAAATTATCACACGTTGTACACGACGATGAAGATTTTTTCAAAATATTTTTTTCATTCGTAAAAAAAACAAATAATTTATGTTGTAAATCTGATTCGTTTCTAGTGGCCCACAATATGTATTTAGTTTTCAAGGTGTTAGCTGAGAACAAATAAAAAGTAGATTTAAAAAGTTTTACCACTAGAAGACTTCAACTATTTTTTTTTCTGCTCCATTATAATTATTTGTTGATAATAGTTTTTATAAATTTCATGGCTTATGAATTATGAAGTATATGAGCAAACATCTCATTGAATCGGAAAATAACTGTTGTCCCAGTTTTTTTATTCTGAGACATTTGCATCCAAACCAATTTGTTGACAAAAATATGTTTGTGCTGCTAGTAAATAAATGTTTATTTTAACATAACCTGAAACCCAAACTTTTTCGAGATCCATGTTTTTATAACCCAATTACAGAGCACGCTCTCACAACGAAAAGTCTTCAACCCAACAACCATATCAGATGCAAACCGTCAGCGAATATCAGGAACGTTCAGCTCGACTTGCGTACCGTCGTTTATCTTCATATCACACATCATCTCGCCCTCTGCCAGTCAGTAGACATTTATAAGTACCTAACACTGCACTCATTTACAATTCTCATTTAGCGCGTTTAATTGTTTCATTTCCCAACAATTAACGTTGACGTCATACAATAATACAGACATTGCACACGATCTTCTCCGTTCGTAGCGCAGAAACACGAGCGCAACGAACACAGATTCACAGCTCGTAAGAACACTTCCACCGTTATTGATTTGCCAGTATTAAAAATCACTATTTCCAAAGCTCAAAAGTCACCGCAAAACACGCCTGCAGTTCAGCCGAACCGGAGTCCGGTGAAAGCGACTATGAGCACACTTTTTACAATTAATCACCTTTTTGTTTTAGCTCGTATAGTAATCGAAAAACGACAACCCAACCAACCAGCGCGAAAAAAAAAGCAAAACAAAAACTTGCGACAGGTTTGTGCACTTTTCTCGCTTACTTCGACGGAGCGATTACCGGAGCAGATGATAACCGCACACTCTGTTTACTAAAAACCTAATACTAAGTTGTGAACAAGGCGAACAAACAACGTTCGACCTGCTCGGCGCTTCGAATTAGACTAACCGAATGGAAAACCAAACCATACTAGCGTCAAGTCCAAGCAGGCTAAGGTGAGGAAGCCTGAAATTCGCACGCTGAAAATCCCAGCAACCGTCGCGTCGCGACGCGCAATTCCGTCTGTCTGTATCTGTTTGATTTCGCACACAGCAGCAATATCAGCAGCAGCAGATCCGAAGATCATTCATTCCCGTACTCCCGTAAAAGCCTACTACTCAACTCAGTACCAGAAACAAGTAGGAACACAGGTAACGAACGCCTGCGTTGAAATCTGAGAGGCAGTAGGCGCAGCGCACACCACTAAGCAACGACCATCGAGCGCGAACCGCAACCGTATCATATTGTTGTTGTAAGCTCAAGTGTGAAACGAGACGAGATGAGAAGGTGAACGTGCGAGAGAAAAGTTCCGAGAGCAGCATCCATCCAGCCGTTATGACGCGGCTGGCTGGAGATGATGATTGCTGATAATAACGGCACACAACCCGTGTGCTGTAGTTGTCACAACGAATAATAACAGCAATAATGATGATAATAACAATCAAAACGATAATAATGACGACGCCCGAGGGTCAGACGAAATAATGCGGTCTTCGAACATCTTCGATTTGCGAGGACACGCTATAGCATCAAACCGGATCGGTTGTGATATAAGATATGAACCAGGTATGTTTTTGGGTGCGATTTAATTATTTTAACATTTTTGGGACTAGCTCAAATGTTTCGATCGCCAGTTCATATGTAGATTTTTTTATTGAAATTTTTGATATCTCAGCAGGCGTACGAACTGGTGTCATTTCCATCATAAAGTGATGATGACGTAATTAGCAAAAAAAAACAGGTTTTAGCATCTAGAACCCGTTTCCTATGTTTCCTACTAACTTCAACATAATTTGTGTATTTCAACACAAAATCCACTCGTTGGTATGGTTTAGTATTGATTCTTATATCATTAGATTCATTCTACCATCATCAAATCTGTCAAGATTTGATGATGGTAGAATGAAAATAATGAGTTATGAGCATCTGAAATAGTTGCGATTATCACACTTTAGGCAAAAAAGAAGGAGGTTTAGTGAACATCTCCTGGTTTTCAGGCAGGAATTGTGATTGCGCTGAGAACACTATCATTTAACAAGCCGTTTTCGCAGTTAACAAAAAAAGTTGAAAGAAAATAAATTTTTAATACATTAGTGCTTTTATAGTTTATTCCTAATATTTTTTCTTGTATTTTATCTGTGTTATACAATGGATATAAAACCGGTGGAAAAACGTTAAATTCGAGGCATGGAGGGCCGAATGTTATATACCACTTGACTTAGCTCGACGAACTGAACAAATCAGTTCATGTGTAGGCTTCTTTTTCTCCTTAATAGTGGGACAGAGCAGAGTGAATATTCATCGCTCATTTTTTACCCAGCTTGAGCAATGCGTATAGCATTTTTGCACTAAACTTCTTCATTCAGCTTTGTGCTATGTTTTTGCCGCTCGCAGAATAATAATACACTTGCTGCTTACACCACAGCTGAGCGAAACGAGAGGGGTGAATCACTCTAATGAAAATAAACAGAAATACATCGCGGTGATCACTGCTGAGATAAATTCGGTACCAATCGAAGAGCAAACATGCGTGACGGGCGGCTGGATTTATATTTTTCAGATTCGAGATACAAGGCAAACAACGCAATCTAGTTTTCTACCTAGATGCTCCCCTTTGATATATAACTGAGAGATACACAGTAACAGCATAGCAGGGAGTTCTGATGTGTAGTTATTGAGCGTAATGTTCTTTCATGTGAAAAATATTACACCGGTTCATTATCTCTCTGGAGAGCATTTCAAATTTCGCCGCAGTGTTGTTTTGCAAGCTTCTCAGATACGCACGATTCGCATTATTGAAGCCTCTCTCTCACTCTTTCTCTTTTCGTCTCACTTCCTCCTTCTCTTTCTCTTCGTTTTTCTCTTTCTCTTTCTTTTGACATTCTTTTTTCTCTTTCTATTCATCATTATTTCTATCTTTAACTTTATCTGTATTTTCATTTTCATCTTCATCTCTATCTCTATCTCTCTATTTCAATCTCTATCTCTATCTCTCTCTTTATCTATCTCTATCTGTATCTCAATCTCTATCTCAGCTTCTCTCTCTATCTCAGCTTCTCTCTCTCTATCTCTATCTCTATCTCTATCTCTATCTCTATCTCTATCTCTATCTTTATCTCTATCTCTATCTCTATCTCTATCTCTATCTCTATCTCTATCTCTATCTCTATCTCTATCACTATCTCTATCTCTATCTCTATCTCTATCTCTATCTCTATCTCTATCTCTATCTCTATCTCTATCTCTATCTCTATCTCTATCTCTATCTCTATCTCTATCTCTATCTCTATCTTTATCTCTATCTCTATCTCTATCTCTATCTCTATCTCTATCTTTATCTCTATCTCTATCTCTATCTCTATCTCTATCTCTATCTCTATCTCTATCTCTATCTCTATCTCTATCTCTATCTCTATCTCTATCTCTATCTCTATCTCTATCTCTATCTCTATCTCTATCTCTATCTCTATCTCTATCTCTATCTCTATCTCTATCTCTATCTCTATCTCTATCTCTATCTCTATCTCTATCTCTATCTCTATCTCTATCTCTATCTCTATCTCTATCTCTATCTCTATCTCTATCTCTATCTCTATCTCTATCTCTATCTCTATCTCTATCTCTATCTCTATCTCTATCTCTATCTCTATCTCTATCTCTATCTCTATCTCTATCTCTATCTCTATCTCTATCTCTATCTCTATCTCTATCTCTATCTCTATCTCTATCTCTATCTCTATCTCTATCTCTATCTCTATCTCTATCTCTATCTCTATCTCTATCTCTATCTCTATCTCTATCTCTATCTCTATCTCTATCTCTATCTCTATCTCTATCTCTATCTCTATCTCTATCTCTATCTCTATCTCTATCTCTATCTCTATCTCTATCTCTATCTCTATCTCTATCTCTATCTCTATCTCTATCTCTATCTCTATCTCTATCTCTATCTCTATCTCTATCTCTATCTCTATCTCTATCTCTATCTCTATCTCTATCTCTATCTCTATCTCTATCTCTATCTCTATCTCTATCTCTATCTCTATCTCTATCTCTATCTCTATCTCTATCTCTATCTCTATCTCTATCTCTATCTCTATCTCTATCTCTATCTCTATCTCTATCTCTATCTCTATCTCTATCTCTATCTCTATCTCTATCTCTATCTCTATCTCTATCTCTATCTCTATCTCTATCTCTATCTCTATCTTTATCTCTATCTCTATCTCTATCTCTATCTCTATCTCTATCTCTATCTCTATCTCTATCTCTATCTCTATCTCTATCTCTATATCTATCTCTATCTCTATCTCTATCTCTATCTCTATCTCTATCTCTATCTCTATCTCTATCTCTATCTCTATCTCTATCTCTATCTCTATCTCTATCTCTATCTCTATCTCTATCTCTATCTCTATCTCTATCTCTATCTCTATCTCTATCTCTATCTCTATCTCTATCTCTATCTCTATCTCTATATCTATCTCTATCTCTATCTCTATCTCTATCTCTATCTCTATCTCTATCTCTATCTCTATCTCTATCTCTATCTCTATCTCTATCTCTATCTCTATCTCTATCTCTATCTCTATCTCTATCTCTATCTCTATCTCTATCTCTATCTTTATCTTCATTTTTATGTTTATTTCAAGTTTATTTTATGTTTATTTTTATGTTTATTTCCATGTCAATTTCAATGTTTATTTTTATGTTTATTTTCATGTCAATTTCTATGTTTATGTTTATGTTTATCTTTCTCGTTCTCTGTCTCCTTGTTTTTCTTTTTCTCCTCCTATTTTTTCTTCTTTTCCTTATGCTTTTTCTTTTTTTTGCTTTTCGTTTTCTTTCTCTTTTTCTCTTTCTCTCTTCCTTTCTATTTCTCGTTTTTTTTCTTTCTCTTTCTCTTTTTTGTTCTCATATTCTCTTTCATTTTCTCTTGCTATTTCTCTCTCTGTGTCTCTCTCGCTCTCCCTCTCTCTTTTTCTCTCTTTCTCACACTCTCTTTCTGTCTGTCTCTCTCTCTCTCTCTCTCTCTGTCATTGTCTCTATTTTTTTGTCTATTTTTCTATTTTTCTGTCTGTGTTTCGCTCATTCTGTGGTTCTTTTTTTCTGTCTGTGTCTCTCTCTTTCTGTTTGTTTTTTCTCTTTCTGTCTGTGTTTCTCTCTTTCTGTCTGCGTATCTCCCTTTCTGTCGACGTCTCTCTTTTTGTTTCTTTGTTTCTCTCTCCTTTTCTCACTCTCACTCTCTCTCTCTTTTTGTATTTCTTTCTCTCTCTCTTTTACACTCTTTCTTTCTTTCTCACTGTCTCTTCCTTTTTAAATCATTTTTTCTTCCAATTTCTTGCTATATTTTCTAATTCTTTCTATTCCTCTTTCTTTCTCTGTATCTTTCCAATTTTCTTTATCCTTTTCTGTCTATTTATGTACATATCTATTTCTCCGATTTTTTCTCTTCATTCTTTCATCAGTCATTTCTTTTTTTTCTTCTTCTCTCTCTCTATTCTATTTTCATGAATTTCGTTTCTTGTTTGTTCTTCTGCGGTATGTCTTTCTACATTTCCCGTGGTTGTTTTCAAGAAATCCGTTTTCCCTCTATTTTTGTGTTTCATGATTTTTGTTAGTATTTTGGTTTCCCGCTCTTCTATTTTCATTATTTTGCATTTGTTTTTGTTTCTTTTTTTTTATTTAAAAGTGAGTTTTGGTTTTCTGTTTTTTAATTTTTCCGTTTTGTATGTTCTGATTCTGATGTTATAACTATTTTCACTAATTATTTCATGTTTATCTGTTTTCCTATGTCTTTGTTTAATTTTGCATTTATGGCTCGTATCGTATATATCTTTCGATTTCCAGTTTTCGGTTAATTCGTTCGGCTTTTTTCTGCTCTTGTATTTTGTATGAGTTTGTGTTCTTTTTAGGTGTGTCTCTATTCTGGTTTTGTAATGTTTTGGTCTGTATTCGTACTCTTGGTTTCTCTTTTTGTTGCTTTCTTCTGAATTTTGTTTTTTATTTTCTGCATTCTAGATTTTTATTTGTCTAATAGTTTCCTGTTTTGACATTAATTATCTACATGTTTTTTGATTTATTCTTGTATTCATAATATTCATTATGTAGGATATCGGCTCCATTATCGTCGAGTAAGTTAATGAAGTTATATGAAATTAATCTATTACAGGAAGATGCTCTGCTTTCCTGCAGTAAAATGTTAATGAAAAACAATTCAGGACTTCATTCATCCCCTAGTCAAAAATAAAACGAAATAAACGAACGTGGGAAACGTTCTGGTTTCCCATTTCCGATTTTCTGCTTTCTTGTTTTTTTTTTGTTCGGTTTTTTTTTCGTTGTTTTGTGTTTTCATTTTATTCTATTTTTTTGTTCCATTCTTCTATTATTCAGTTTTTCGGTTTTGGTTGGTAAATTTTGTATTTAATATCTCAATTTAAATTTTTAGGCTATGACTTGGACATACCTTTTCTGTTTCCTAAGATTTCGTCTATGGTACAGGTAATCTATTGATTATTGCACGAATTATCAGTAGTGGAATTTACCTGGAAATATAGGAAAAAACAGCTTGTGAGACGTTTCGTATTAACAAAATAAGCATTATTTAATTCTTAATAAAAAACAAGGTTAACAAAATAAATAATTCATGATGATTCAGTCCACCGTCAATTGGGATGGGAATAAACCACTGGAATCTTTCTGTAGGTGAAATGACGACTTAGAAATATTTAAGAAATATTTAACCAATGCGTTCGAAAAGGAAAATGCGGGTGTAGTATTCAAAAAGACGTCCTGCTTCGCAGGACATATACTATAGTCTCACCTTTAAGAACTATTTGATGACACAAACGAAATCGATCAACATCCAAGACTACTCCTTATACGTCAGAACTACCAACAAGGCTCAGTCCGCAAAGAAGCACAAGTCAAATTGCATCGAAAGGTAAATTTATATTTAGAATAATATCCGAAAGAGTCCAAGCCACAGCTAGACATAACTATGTATAATTTTACCTGGCCAAAACGGCCGATGTGCGATGTCCAGTGTCCAACCCAAATGGCGATACTGCAGAAATTTAATTAAGCCCTGGGATGATTGCACGAACCACGTTAGCCCACCGTGCTAATCTCGTCTACTTGTAAAGGCGATCCGAATCCAGATCACGGTTGATTGGCACCACCCACTGCTAATGATGTCTCGTCCCGTTAAGAAATGATGCCCTCAGCTCCAGTCTCCAGTTAATTTCCCGATCGAAGATAAAGGTCCAACCCCGAAATCCAGAAATTCCGCCACCATGCATTAGCGGTTCAAGTACATTACCAGAGTTGATGATTGTAGCGTCCAAAATGGCGTCGTGAGCGTCGTAGAATGACAAAGGCGGCGTCGTTCCTTTGTTGCCGATGATAATAGCCCTCGATCCTTTGTGTTCCGTAACGTCGAATAGATGGATCCACGCTGTCGTCACTTGAAGGGTCCAGATCCAACCAATTTGGATCCGGTTCGAAGGACCAGCTTATGTAGGTGAAATGACGACTGACCTTCCGATTCCGCCTGTGGTGGGTTGTTGTTTGGCTGGTGAGTTGTAGGTCCAATTTCTTTCTCATCATACCGTGTAAAGCCAGAAAACATTTTTTTACCTCGTCCAAAAACTCGAAACCAGCAGGAATCTCATTAGTACCGAAAATATGCCATCAGCACCGGGGTATAGTCTACGAACCAAATAAAAAAAAACTGCAACATCATCGGCACGATTCATTCATTCGCCGGGAGGTCAAAAAAGAAGGAGACCTAAGCTGGACAATGTATTTTCTTCTCATAAACGATCCCATAATTAAGCAGTAAAGCATGTATATCGGACAATTAGTAGCAATTGGGGCAACTTAGCCTGTCGGGCTCCTTTGTGTCCTTATCATCATTACCGCCATTGCTGTGTAACGTAACTTGTTCACTCGAACGCGTTATTCGGGCGACTTTCACATTTGGGGCTCTTGTTGTGCGGTCGTGACTTGCTAGATGTTAAATGCGAGCTGAGTCTGGCTATAACTACTGACAGTAATGACATACTTAATATCTCAAAAGAGCTATTGGGTAGCCTCATGTTCAAACTAATGACCAACGATGGATTTTCGCTTATTGGCTGGTTAAAAACCCCAATTCCAACTCATCCAAATACTGGTTGTTTTCGAGGAATCATTTATTTTGAATCTACTTTTGGAGTGCATATTCGTACTTTCCTGCGCTTTTATATGCGGGCGTGAATCTTTAATTTACAATCCGCGGCAATTGATATACGAACAAATTTTTAGACCAGCAATGCTTTATGCTGTACCGATCTGGTCAAGTTGCTGTTCAACAAGGAAGAAAACGCTCCAAAGGATTCAGAATAAAATTCTGAAAATGATTTTGAAGCGTCCTCCTTGGTTTGTTACACTCGAATTACATAGACTTACTGGTGTTGAACCATTACAAGCTATGTCAAATAAAATTATTAGCAATTTTCGACAAAAATCGTTGCAATCTTCAATTGCCAGAATAAGCTCTCTTCATAGCCAATAAGTTAGCAATTAAGTTAGTTGTAAGTTTACTTCCTCTTTTCTGACAAGTAGGTTTAAATCCCTACGAATGATAAGTCCTAATTGCGAAAGCAAACAAATCCTAACAATTAAAATTACAAATTTCTAACAGTGTTGAGAAGTCACCATTTGTGATTGGACACACGTACTCATTATTTACTATAGTATTAATCATAAATACCTAGGCTACTAACAAATCCCCCCTATATATATATATATATATATATATATATATATATATATATATATATATATATATATATATATATATATATATATATATATATATATATATATATATATATATATATATATATATATATATATATATATATATATATATATATATATATATATATATATATATATATATATACAATCCGCGGCACCCGAAAAAAAAATTAAATTAATTCATCTGTGCGTCATTCGTGCTCTACTCTGTCCATAATCAGTGAAAATTTTCTGTTTGACGTAAACCGTGAAGACGTATAGGCAAAACTTTTACGAGTCCAGTTATTTGCGAAGAAAATAATGGAAAGCCCTCGGAACCTCAGTATACCGCATTGAACACCTGCAGGCAATTGGAGAACACCTAAACGAGTCAATCGGAGTTGTAGTTAACTGAACCGTTATGGTCTTGGCACGGTTCGATTAGGTTTTGTTTCAAGCACCATCTTTGAATATTAACACAAATCGAAAAAGCTTGGCGCACATCTGTATACAAAATACCCATTTAATTTAGTTCGAGACGCAAGAGGCGAACGAACTCTTCCGTGTACGTCAAACCGGCCGAAAAGTGGGCCGAAAGCACCTTCTTTGTCGGATTGCGGCATATGCTCTCGCGGTCGGCCTATGAATGTGATCGAGTTCAACTTGGATGCGGTGCGTTTGCGAAAAGCAGCTGTTTTAAAAAGTGCGGAGCCTCACTGACGTCATTTTGACTAACCCCTGCTGGGTGGTAAGCGCAAATCACGGAAGAAAGCGTTTGCGTTATTTCTGCGTTAGGCTTATTGGTTGGGTGGAAAATTACTACCCTGTTCACGCTGCGCTGTCTGATTAATTAAATTGTTATGGTTTCGTTGAAGAGAAGACACGTTTTGTAAGCTTTTAAATATCATTGTTCTGAGAAACATTGTTTACAGTTCATCACTCACGGAAAATCTGTTTTGTTCGACATGTATCAGGAGTACTGTTTTTTTTTTTTTTTTTTTTTTTTTTTTTTTTTTTTAAGGGGGGATTTGTTAGTAGCTTAAGTATTTATGATAAATATTAGCGAATATTGAGTATGTGTGTCCAATCACAAATGGTGACTTCTCAACACTGTTAGAAATTTGTAATTTTAATTGTAAAGATTTGTTTGCTTTCGCAATTAGGACTTGTCATTCGTAGGGATTTAAACCTACTTGTCAGAAAAGGGGAAGTAAACTTACAACTAACTTAATTGCTAACTTATTGGCTATAAAGAGAGCTTATCGTAGCAATTGAGGATTGCAACGATTTTTGTCGAAAATTGTTAATAATTTTATTTGACATAGCTTCTAATGGTTCAACACCAGTAAGTCTATGTAATTCGAGTGTACCAAACCAAGGAGGACGCTTCAAAATCATTTTCAGAATTTTATTCTGAATCCTTTGAAGCGTTTTCTTCCTTGTTGAACAGCAACTTGACCAGATCGGTACAGCATAAAGCATTGCTGGTCTAAAAATTTGTTTGTAAATCAAAAGTTTGTTCTTTAAACAAAGTTTAGAATTCCTGTTAATGAGAGGATATAAACATCTCGTATATTTGATGCACTTGGCTTGTATACTCTCAATGTGCTCTTTGAAAATAAGTTTTTTATCATAAATTAGTCCCAAGTACTTAACCTTGTCGGACCAACTTAAAATAACCCCATTCATCTTGACAACGTGATTATTGTTTGGCTTGAGGAAAGAAGCCCTAGGCTTATGCGGAAAAATTATCATTTGAGTTTTAGAAGCATTGGGAGAGATTTTCCACTTTTGCAAGTAGGAAGAAAAAATATCTAAACTTTTCTGCAATCGACTGCATATGACACGAAGACTTTTTCCTTTTACGGAAATGCTTGTGTCATCGCAGAACAATGACTTTGTGCATCCTGGAGGCAAATCAGGAAGATCTGAAGTGAATATGTTGTACAGGACTGGACCCAAGACTGAACCTTGAGGCACACCTGCTCTGACAGGAAATCTATCAGATTTTGAATTCTGATAGACAACCTGCAGAGTTCGATCAGTAAGATAATTTTTTAAAATTTTGATTAGGAAAATTGGAAAATTAAAAGTTTGCAATTTCGCAATCAAACCTTTATGCCAAACACTGTCGAATGCTTTTTCTATGTCTAAAAGAGCAGCTCCAGTGGAATAACCTTCAGATTTGTTAGCTCGTATCATATTAGTAACTCTGAGCAATTGATGAGTTGTGGAATGCCCATGGCGAAATCCAAACTGTTCATTTGCAAAAATTGAATTTTCGTTGATGTGTGACATCATTCTGTTAAGAATAACTCTCTCAAACAGTTTACTTATTGAAGAAAGCAAACTGATTGGTCGATAACTTGAAACTTCAGCTGGGTTCTTATCCGGTTTTAAAATGGGAGTAATTTTTGCATTTTTCCATAATTTGGGAAAATATGCAATTTTGAAGCAGCAATTGAAAATTTTCACTAAAAAATCCATTGTGCTCTCAGGGAGATGTTTGATTAGTATATTAAAGATTCCATCGTCACCAGGTGCTTTCATATTTTTGAAATTTTTAATAATTGATTTAATCTCATTCAAGTTAGTTTCAATTATTTCTGCAGGTAAAAAATTCTGGGAAGAAATTAAATCAAATTGACGTGTGACTTCATTTTCAATTGGACTCACAAAATTCAAATTTGAGTTATGAACACTCTCAAACTGCTGAGCAAGTCTTTGAGCCTTTTGTTCATTGGATACAAGAAAACGTTCACCATCTTTTAAAACTGGAATAGGCTTTGAAGGTTTCTTAAGAATCTTCGACAGCTTCCAAAAGGGTTTTGAATATGGTTTCAAGTTTTCAACTTTAGTCTCAAAATTTTGATTTCTCAGAAGAGTAAATCTATGTTTAATCTCTTTCTGTAAATCTTTATAAATAGTTTTAAAAACAGGGTCACGAGAACGTTGATATTGACGTCTGCGGACATTTTTCAAACGAATTAGAAGTTGAAGATTTTCGTCAATTATTGGTGAATCAAATTTCACTTGAGCCTTTGGAACAGAATAATTCCTGGCATCAACAATTGCACATTTTAATGCTTCCAAAGCGGAATCAATATTCACTTCGTTTTGCAAATCAGGCTCATTATTGAAATTTCTCTCAATATAATTTTTGTATCTTTCCCAATTAGCTTTGTTATAATTAAAAACAGAGCTCATAGGGTTTAAAACTGATTCATGGGATAAAGAAAAAGTTATTGGAAGATGGTCAGAATCAAAGTCAGCATGTGTGATCAAATCACTACATACATGACTTTGATCTGTTAGCACCAAATCAATTGTTGAAGGGTTTCTTACAGAAGAAAAGCATGTAGGACTATTCGGAGACAAAATAGAATAGTATCCTGAAGAACAATCATTGAATAAAATTTTGCCATTGGAATTACTTTGAGAATTATTCCATGAACGATGTTTAGCGTTAAAATCGCCGATTATGAAAAATTTCGAACGATTTCTAGTGAGTTTTTGTAAATCACCTTTAAAATAATTTTTGAGCTCGCGTGTGCATTGAAATGGTAAATATGCTGCGGCAATAAATAAAATCCCAAGTTCAGTTTGAACTTCAATTCCCAAAGTTTCAATAACTTTCGTCTCAAGATGGGGAAGAGCACGATGTTTGATTCGGCGATGAATAACAATTGCAACTCCACCGCCGGAACCCTGAATCCTATCATATCTATGAACCACGTAATTGGGATCATATTTTAATTTTATGTTAGGTTTCAAAAATGTTTCAGTAATAATTGCAATATGCACATTATTTACTGTTAAAAAATTAAAAAGCTCATTCTCATTGGCCTTCAATGAGCGAGCATTCCAATTTAATATTTTAATTGTTTTATTTAAAATCATTGCTAAATTTTAAATTAGAAACAATTTTAATAGTAAAATTTGTGCCTATTTGAATGCAACATGGCGTTCATAAGATCGAACATTGCCTGTTGCAAAAAAGAAAGTTTACCTGCCGTAATAGGCCCCAGGCAGTTGACATTAGAAAAAATATTTTCGGCAGCAATATTTGCTGGAGTAACAGGTGTACAATTATTTTCTAGCGTGTTTTGCTTACCCATATTAACGGTCATTTTCGAACTACCAACACTAGGCGGTATAATATTCGAACTACCTGTAACCTGTGCATAAGTTAAACGGGTATGCAAAGGAGTAGGTAAACTATGCGTCACTGATACGCTTGGAGAATTTTGTTTTGAAGTTGGTTTTAATTGAGAAATTGAATTTTGTTTACCTTGCCTTGCCTTAACAATTGCTAAACGGACTGGGCATTGATAAAAATTTGACATATGGTTGCCGTTACAATTCGCACAGCGAAAATTTTTACTCTCTTTCATAGGACATGTGTCCTTTTTGTGAGAAGAGTCTCCACAATTAAGACATTTTTGGTCCATGTTACAGAATTTGGAACCATGGCCATAACGTTGGCAAGTACGGCATTGGGTGATATGCTTTTCACCTCCGCCATACTTCCTATAAGTTTCCCACTTTACACGCACATTATACAAAGCATGTGCTTTTTCAAAAAATTTTAAGTTGTTAACCTCATTGCGGTTAAAATGAATTAAATAATTAACAAGGGAAATTCCAGTTCTCTGACTGTTTTCGCCTCGTGATTTTTGTTTCATTAGAATTACTTGGGTAGGGGCTATGCCAAGTAATTCTGTTAAAGTAAGTTTGATCTCATCAACGGTTTGATCGTTGGTGAGACCTTTCAAGACAACCTTGAACGGCTTGGTGTTCTTGGTGTCATATGTAAAAAATTTGTACATCTTGTCAGTTAAATACTGAACAAGACGATCACGACCCTTTACTGAGTCGGCTAATAAGCGGCATTCACCTCTACGGCCAATTTGATAGGTAACTTTTACGTCAGAAACAAACGTTGAAAGTTCCTTTTTGAATATATTAAATTCAGAAGAAATAGTTACCACAATAGGTGGAACTTTCTCCTTTTTTAAAGATTTTATATTTTGTATAGTTTCATTATTGGTAACTTCCATTTCACCAGCTTCTTGCTCAGGCAAAATATCAAAAGGATTGTCACTACACACACTCGAAGTGTCAGAAAGAGATGCCTCTCTTTTCCTCCCCGCAGCGATGCGAGGTTTCTTTTTCCGTCCAGCCATTTCAGGTGATACGAAAAAAGTTAAAACAAATGTTAAATTCAAAAGTAGGTAGTCTTGAGAAAGACTGATGGGTAATAACTTTCAGGTAGTCTTTAAAAGACACACTGACAAAACACAAACTTTGAAGCTATAGGCAGTCAAAGACCAGTCCACAAGCAACCGAAAAAACGTCTGATCTGTAGGACAGTTCAAGACGCACTGTATCAGGAGTACTGTGATTTTCGTTAGTGAGGAACACTCTTTTCACATTTGTCTCAAAGTTTGGGGAACAGTTTCTATTATGCAAAAATCCAAACCTTGTTACCTCCTAACACCGTGAAACCCTCTCCTTTTCGATAGAAGTGTCATTGCCTTTTAGTTATGGCTACAAAACCATAATGTCTAAAAACAAACTTATGCGTTATTTTAACCCTCTAGTGCTCGAGGTAATTTTCAGACGGACTTCGAAAAAATCACTATGGAACTTTATAAACATTTTTTAAGTATTGATTGATGCTTTTTAGAGGTTTCACTGAAGACCGTTTAAAGCGGCACTGGGCGCTAGAGGGTTGAGAAATAGTCGGGGAGCTCCAAAAAATATATCAATTATGAGCAGCAGTGTTGCCGGATATGTTGGTTTTGCATTTGAAAAATTGAATTGCGCTTTTCAGCTTATGAAACAAACTTATGCGTTATTTTAACCCTCTAGTGCTCAAGGTAATTTTCAGACGGACTTCGAAAAAATCACTATGGAACTTTATAAACATTTTTTAGTATTGATTGATGCTTTTTAGAGGTTTCACTGAAGACCGTTTAAAGCGGCACTGGGCGCTAGAGGGTTGAGAAATAGTCGGGGAGCTCCAAAAAATATATCAATTATGAGGTGCAGTGTTGCCGGATATGTTGGTTTTGCATTTGAAAAATTGAATTGCGCTTTTCAGCTAATGAATATAATTTGATTTAAAATTTCATCGTGTTTCTGAGAAAAATTTTACATACAATATCTCTGTTTATTAGGCCAATATCTCTAAAACTCTTTCGGTTATGGACATTTTGGATGATGCAATTTGACGAAAATCAGCCTGGGAATTCTGAAAGTATATGAATTTTGACCGGAAGTAACCGATAACATGCTTAAATATTCATTAAAAATGGTTCTTTTGAATTATAAATATTTAACACCTTTGAGTGATGAGTGTTTTTCTTGTAAAATTTTCTCAGAAATATGATGGAACTTCAATTCAGAATACTTATCTGTCGTAAAATGCAACTTAGTGTTTCAAATGCTGTATTTTTATATTTTATAGATTCCTCATTTTTTATGGATTCCTGGACTAATTTTCTTTAAAGTACAATTTATAATCTGGGTAATTGGGTAAAACAGTCGGAAATTAAAAAAAAAACTTAGAAAAGAAGATTGCATAGCATTAGAGAAAATTTTACTTCATGCCTTAAAAATGCTGTAACTCTGTATGGTAAGTGTTTTTCTTCTAGAATTTTCCCAGGAACTCGATGAAATCAAAATACACTCATTTGCCGAAAATGCAATTCAGTTTTTCAAATGCAAACAAAACATAACTTGGAAACACTGATCTTTTTCAGTTGTCGAATAACATATCTCGGAACACTGTCGCCTCAAATTGATATATTTTTTCTGTATTCCTAGACTAATATTATTCAAAAATAACTTTGGTCAACAAAATAAAAAAAGTGTTTTTCAAAACCTTAAACCGGAAAAAATAAAGATTAGAGATAACATATTCAACCATTCCTATGGTTTTGGTACCCCTAGTCATTACCAAAAAGCGTCAACTGACGCGTCATATAGAAATTGCACGTCGTCTCTTTAACGTTATGTTTACGAGAACGCTCATTGAATAGCGATACCATCCGTCCTGATTTAGCAGGACATGTCCTGATTTTGAGCTCCTATCGGGGCGTCCTGATTTATTTTTCATATTCTAGCATTTGTCCTGATTTTTATAAGACATGCGATTTCGTTCAATAATCATACTTATATTGCAAGGCAAAACTCGGTAAGTTTTTTCACAGTAACATTCATGTTGCCAGATATTTGAAATTGTTGAAAATTACTCAGTATTGTTTTTTAATTTCTTGAAAACAAAAGTGTTGCTAGTTCGATTTCGTCGCTATATGGTGAAAATGAAAAAATAAGTTGAGAAAAAAAAATCATTTCGTGTAACAAATGGACATTTTTTACGATAAAATTCTGAAAGTAACATTTTAAGAGGCAAAATTGCAAAATTTAAGGTGATAATCTTTTTACGGGATAAAGGACATAAAGGGACCCATGTTCCGCAAATGCGGAACATCTGCATGAAAATTGACATCCGCATCAACATCTGTATCCGTAATCACATATCCGCATCCGCATCCACATCATACCATGCGGATATTGAAAAAACATATTGCTTCATCAAATATTGCAGAAAAATTTTCCTTGGTGTATTTACAGCTCGCCCAAATAACTTTTGCACTGGGGAGGAGCATGGTTAGGTGAAAAAAGCAAAATATAACACAAGGGATGTTACGGATATCCGCATCTGCATCCGCAAATGCGGAACATCCGCATCCGCACCCGCATGAAAATTTACATCCGCATCAACATCTACATCCGTAATCACATATCCGCATCCGCATCCCCATCTGCAGCTGTCTGAAAAATCACATCCGTAACATCCCTGCTGGATACCTGTTAAAAAATCTGGATAATCCAGATAAATTTTGATACCTGACCACACAGCGTTCACTGCGCGCAAATTAATTTTTTTTTGTTTGAGCCTGAGTAAAGTATACAGTATTAAATATCTGACAATTTTTAGGTTCAATTTTGAACAGTTTACGTGTGCTGAATTCTTCGGGTACCCGCGAAAGACTAACAATTGAAAGCTGCTCGATAAAATTGGATCGTTTGAGATACATGTTATATGAATAAACAACCAAATAGCATTTTGAAGTGCAAATCGCCTCCCACGAGTTTGAATTATTTTTACCTCGAAGAACGAAAATAATTTAGATCAAATTTGTGTCGAAAAAACAGGTGTCCTGATTTCTACCCCGGACCTGATGGTATCCCTATCATTGAAGTCTCTGAAAAAACGGTAATGACTAAAATCGTTTATATTCACAGGAATGGTTGAATAGCTAAGTTGAATAGTTTTTGGAGCGCACCTGTGTTGACCAGTATAATTTGACATTTTGCTTCCAGGCAATTTGTATATTTGTAGCCATCATTGAAGGAGAATATGGGATTTCGACGAAAAATGTTTTGTTGTTGTTATGAAGTGTGCACGCTTGAGATGGAATACCCAAAGTGAACTTTAATTGACAGTTTAATGAGAGTAAAGAGTGCTTCGGTCAAAATTCGCTCAACTTGAAATTACCGTATTATTTTTATCGTGTATCAAAAGAACCTGAACATCCCTCGTTTTGAAGTGACTGTGTTGACATTCGCTCTTCAGTTGTGAAAATGGCGTCGAAGCAAGAGAAGCAAGGCTTCAGAATTTTGCTCGCACATCGCGAAAATTCGAGCTACTCGCACACCAGGTTGACAAAATTGTTGAATGTGGCCGAATCAACCGTCACCAACGTAATAATAGTGTTTGGAGAACGTTTGTCGACTGCCGGCAAGACAGGATTAGGGGGAAATCGAAATCCGAAGGCTGCAAAAACGACCAAAAAATGGCTAGTTCCTGACTCCAAATCGTGACGATAAACAAAACAAGTGAGCCAGACAACGATTGATGCTGACGAAATTTGATTGCGTGGTTCAGGATAATGAAACTTACGTCAAGGCAGAGTTCAAACAGCGGCAACTGGAAGAGAAAAGGTGGCAAAGATTTTCAAACACATTAACCTGTCGAAGTTTGCAAAGAAATATCTCGTGTGGCAGGCCAGCGGAGAGCATTATTTTCATCGCGAAAGGATCCATAAACCAGGAAATTCATGTGCAGGAGTGCCTGAAAAAACTCTGCTCCCTTTCCTCAAGCAAAACAATTGTTCCGTTCTGTTTTGGCCGGATTTGGCATCTTGTCATTACGGAAGAAAGGCCATGGAGTGGTATGCTGGTATATTCGACTCAATATTTTTCTTCTATGCTGTACGAATTAAACTTGACAAAGAGACATTTTTGTTTGACCAATTTTTACCGTAGCACCCTTTATATTACCATTCACAATTTATTCCCAATTAAGGAAATGACTGTAGAATTATGTTGTGGAATGCCGTAACAATTGTCATTAGGAAACTTATTTTCTCCGTGTTCAAACAAATTGTTGTGCCTGTCCAAATTCTATCGTTCTGATTATTTTCAAATTTTTCATCTGTTGTCTCTTTGTTGAGTTAAATGAAAACATTTTGTTCAGCGTCTGATTTGTTTTCAAGATCTGATT